>NC_064633.1:210832998-211432998 GCF_023864275.1 Schistocerca cancellata
AACGGATTTCTTGGTCGAGTAGCTGCCCATAAAGCACACATCATGTTGGTAAATGCCAAATGACCCCTCTATTGGTGTAAGTAGCGTAAACATTGGACAATTGAACAATGGAAAAAATGTTGTGTGGAGTGACGAATCATGGTACAAAATGTGGTGATCCAATGGCAGGGTGTGGGTTTGGCGAATGCCCAGTGAACGTCATCTGCCAGCGTGTTAGTGCCAACAGTAAAATTCAGTGGCAGAGGTATTATGGTGTGGTTATGTTTTTTACGGATGGTGCTTGCACCCCTTGTTGTTTTGCATGGCACTATCACAGTGCAGGCCTATAATGACGTTTTACACACCTTCTTACTTCCCACTGTTGAAGAGTAATTTGGGTATGGCGGTTCTATTTTTCAACATGGGTGTCGAGCACCTGTTCATAATGTACAGTCTGTGGCGGACTGGTTACACGACAATAACATCCCTGTAATGGACTGGCCTGCACAGAGTCCTGACCTGAATCCTATAGAACACCTTTGGAATGTTTTGGAATGCCAACTTCATGCCAGGCCTCACCGACTGACATCAATACCTCTCCTCATTGTAGCACTCTGTGAAGAATGGGCTGCCATTCCCCAACAAACCTTCCAGCACCTGATTGGACATACCCCTGCGAGAGTGGAAGCTGTCATCGAGGCTAAGGGTGGGCCAACACCATACTGAATTCCTGCATTACCGATGGAGGGCGCCACAAACTTGTAAGTCATTTTCAGCCAGGTGTCCAGATATTTTTGATCACATGGTGTATATATGGCAGTGAAATATTTGTGGGAGCATTGCAAATGTAAACCACATTTAAATTACATAAGGGAGGAAAGGTGCAACATACCTCAGAATTTGGACATATTTATTGAGAACATCGTACTGGCACAGCAATTTTTTTGTGTTCTCTTAATAAGGATTCAGTAAGTTAATGTTTGTAAGATGACTATTTGTTTAGTATAGCACAACAGCAGCAAGTTAAATAAAGACATAAGTTCGATTAGCTTTTGACATTCCTTTTATGCTGTATAAAGTGTAAATCAAAGTTTATTGTTCTGCAATGCTTAGTATATTATAATGTAATATAAATCTACTAATTACTGTAAGTGTACATAATGAAATAGGTTAAGGTCATAAAATGTGTACTTAGTGTGATGGTCCAGATATAAGATGCTATCTTGCCTTTAGTAGTTGTGCATGTGACAAAAGTTTTAAATAGGCAAGGTGAACTTGGTTCATGGTCTTTTGATGTTCGTGTCTTGGTACGTAAGGTTAATTTGGTAAGGTTTGTGTGACCAGTAAGCAACATGACGAAGTGTTAGAACATAGAATTACTGCGATGTGTACCTACCTACGACTTTTGTAGTGATGAACTGGCTATTGTATGTTGTCTTGAATAGACTTGCTGAGCTTTCAGAATTTAATTCAGTTCGAGCTATTTGGGTGTGCTGCACACCACTTTGGCTTACGTTCATTACAGCCTGGGAACACACTGCTAGGTCAGTCAACTGATCTTGTAGTGCTTTTCTGTTTTAATAACAGTCTGCTTTTAAGGCCACCATTTAGGGTAAGTTTGTGACTCATCTGAATAAACTGACAGTGAACTTTAATCCCGTAATGCAGCTACATTATTCTGAAGGTTCATTCCTGCAATATCACCTTTATTTATCAATTCACCCATTAACTTTCATCCAAACTAATGTTATAAATGCAAAAGTAGCTCCATTGTATGTTTTCATGACTAAACCGATTTCTATCGCATTTGGTACAGAAGGAGCTTTGAAGCCTGAAGAAGAGTAGAGGCTACTTTAGAAAGTATAAAAATAAAAATCGACCCTTAAGAAGGTAAAGTAGGCATGTAAGCTTTTTCCATCATAGAACATAAACAATGATGCAAAATTATTGTATTTGTTGCATACTGTAATATAATACATAGCTACTTCAAAATAGGATGATACACAGATGCACGCTCCTGTCCACACGTGCCCCACTTGCAAACGATGCTGCGCAATATGTGTTTGGGCAATTTGGGAGTGCACACCACCAGCTATGCTTCTTGAACAGGCACACACTAGGACTACTGACGTTATTGCACATATAATCTTTTAACTTATTCACTATCATTCCTCTTAATAAAACTACTGACATCCAAGCATGGCTGTGAGGGACAGCTAGTTACATAAAAATGTTCACTGACTGACTGCTGAATGTGACTCAGGAAAGACTGACATTTCTATGCTTCTGTAAGGGCTTAAAGCAACAGTGTGTGACAAACCCAATTTATAGACGAGCCATATACAAATTTAAGCTCATGTATTTGCCACTGCCCCCCCCCCCCCCCAATCTGGTGGTCATGTAACAACAAATTGATCCCAACTGGCAATTCATTTCACATTTCATCAGTTACCAAAACACCCTCCCCTCTCCCATTGAAGTTATACTCACTCTCTCTTAACTTCCTTAAATGATTCGTAAACCAGGTGCTAGCAATAATTAAATTATGCTGTGTATAGAATTTGATCTCCAGTCCCCTCCCGCACTGTTCCTTCTTTCCCACTAATTTCCCTTACCCTTTTCTTACTACTTTATTCCAGTCACTCCATCACAAATTTCTCTCTCTGGTCTATGTAAGATATTTCTTATATCTCACTATACATACTTTGAATCTCTCCCTATCTTCTTATTAGATCTACCCCACTGCACTATTTTTTTGTGTTTATAACCATGTGGACATCAAATCAAGGTCCTATTCTTCCTGCCATTGCACTTCACAATTCCTACAATACTTAACTTCAATGTATCCATTTCCCCTTTTAAGTTTTGTCGCCTATCCATCCAATAACAGGATAAAACGTTCTACACTCTGACCTGCACAATGCCAGTTTCAATCTTTTCCAGTTGACTACCGTTACAAGGCTAAATTGGAATAATTAAAACTATTGCCCCTGCAACTAATGAAAAAGCTATTGCCACTCTTCAGGAACAATATCTTAGCCTTGCCTCTCCAGATAACCCCCCCAATTATGGTGCACCAACAATGTAGCTATCTGCGTAACAGGCACACAAGTCACCCTATCTCAACATACTGTCCCTACTTGGGTAAGTAATTCATTTGTAAACGAATGAGTTTCATGTACATGGAGAAGTTTGGAATGTGAATCCTTGTTTTCTGATTAAGCTAACTAATTACAATGAAGGTAGGCCACAGGCTACCTGCAAATGTCACCACTATGAAGATTACATTTTGAAAGTCACCGGATTTGGCAACTCTCCAATTATCGCTGCTTAATCTAGTTTATTGCTCAAATGACTAAACATGCAAGTCTTTAGTCACTTGACTTCATATTTCAACTTATCAGCTGTGCAGAGGCCTTTTAAATATTAGGTTTTCTTTTGCTACTACAAGATTCTGGTTATCAAGTTGTAAGCCACCAACCTGATATTCTGTAGTCTCCCTGTCACCATCTCTACAGCAGGCCAGTCTTTTATTGAAGCAGAAAATCTTAGTCAGTATTTGATGGTGTTTGCTCAAATAAACATAACTAACATCACATTTCCAGCTGCAAATTTTTACACATGTAATAGCTTCCAAGTCATTACTGGGCGGTTTTCCCTATTTTACAAAATGATTTGCACTTACAGTCTGGTCAGTGTTCAAACGACCACAAGTCCAGTGCCAGAATTATTCAGATAAATTGTAACGTCACTGAAGCACTCTGTCCAACAATTAATCAATAGGAGTTCTAACAACTCACTGAACAAAATATTTAAGTGAGGCACAGAACATACTTTTTAAACTAAACACTATCATTCACCTACTTTTTTTTAAAAACCCACCGGATACAAATACAATACAATAGCTCACTTAGTTAAGTCATATAGTCACAACACTCAACAATAATTGGTTCAAATGGCAATGACAGTCTAAGCCTCTTACCAGCCACGTCTCATTTCAATCAAAATATTCAATAACTTGAAATCACCTCGTTTTTTAACATTCATATTTCCGAGTTTTTGAAGATATTCTTGTGAACCATTTGTGCATAGCTCTTGTATAGGAAAATGCTGAGAGCATCTTGACACTGATATTATATGCTTGACCAGAACTGGACACAAACTGCCCACTTTGAATGTCTAACTATTTAAAGACTAAAAACAAAGATGATGTGACTTACCAAACGAAAGTGCTGGCAGGTTGATAGACCCACAAACACAAACATACACTGTTTGTGTGTGTGTGTGTGCGTGTGTCTATCAACCTGCCAGCACATTCATTTGGTAAGTCACATCATCTTTGTTTTTAGATATATTTTTCCCACGTGGAATGTTTCCCTCTATTATATTTGAAGACTAACGTATGTGTCTTTTCTTCTCATTCCCTCCAACAACTCTCTCTTGTTCCAGGGTTCTGGACGACTTTTCCTAACTCTTCCCATTTCCTCAGGCACACCTGTATCATTCCTTCGCCCCCTTCCTTCCTCTCCAACCCTTTTGCCAGAAGTTCGACTGGTGCCGAAAGCTTGCAAATTTCAATACTTTTGTGTGTGTGTTGCTCTGGTGCCACTTGAGTTTTTTATCTAATCCATTACATAATGTGTGAACAAACCGTTACTTTGAAAACTTCACAATCATTTGAAAAATGGCTAGGTTCAATTTTACTACTCAGAACTTACTGATTTTGGTTTGGGAGAATGTGGTAATCTCGAAATTTAGAAAAAATTATGGAATGACTTCATGCATGTCCTAGAAATATCTTACTTGTGAATAAAATCAACACACTGAAAATTTTCATGACTTGCAAAAATCTAGTTAATGATACACATCATCTATTACACAAAATTTTGGTTTACAAAAGTACAATGGTAAAGATCAGGATCCAACAGCCATGAGGCAAAATCTGATAAAAAATTCTGTCACTCCTAAAATTAAATGTTAATTAATCTTGTAAATTAGTTTTACAAAATATGGAAAATGTCATTCAAAAATTGAAGTACCAGTCTTTGTAACTAGTGGTGCTACTATGGGGCATAAATACATATTAATCCATTATGTTTTCTTATTGCACTATGTACTACAATCTTCAAATAAGTATACCAGGTGCACACGTATGAGATGCAGATTTCAGGCAACATAAAAACTTGCTGGGTAATTGGGCTTTAATCAACAACCTGTTTCCAATCGGCTGCATGAGATGGGAAATATTCAGAGGACTGGTAAATGGGTACTATGAGTGAAAGACAAGCAATGCAAAAATGCACGAGATTTTGCTTGCTCAGTACAAAATGAAGTCATTTTTGCATTGTATAATTACAGGGAATGAAAAGTGTACTTGTTTTGAGAATCCCAAGTGCAAAAACTCTTAGGATGACCCAGGATACGCCATCCACATCAACTGCAAGACTGAATCGCTTTGGCAGAAAGATGATGCTCTGTGTTTAGTGGGATCAGAGGGCGTGGTCTACTATGAGCTGTTAAAACCTGGGGAAACAGTTAATACTAAACGTTGCGAACACCAATGGACTGATTTGAACTGTTCACGGCTTGTAAAAAGGCTACAATGCCGAAAGAGGCAACAAAAAGTAATTTTCCTTCATGACAAAGCTCGTTCATATACTACAAAACCGGTTTGAGCCATGTTAGAAGCACTCGGCTGGGAAGTTCTACCCCATGCGGCTTACTTAACACAGACTTGGCTCCTTCCAATTACCACTTGTTTATATCTATGGATCACAGACTTGCCGAGTAGCACTTTGGTTTGTACGAAGATGTGAAAAAAAATAATGGCTTGAAGCAGAATGGGAAAATTTTTACTGGTATGGTATTCACTAACTACCCGAAAAATGAGAAATATGCATAACAAACAATGGAGCATTCTTTGAATAAAGCTCTATCATTCTTCTGAATTTAACATTTTTTAGACAAAAAATTCACATTTCATACTTTTACATCCGGTAATTTCTAATTAACTGAGAACCAGCCCATCAAAATCATTACCTTGAATAATGAATGCAAGTGGAAACAGTTTAGTTGACATAGTATGAAGGCTTTCACGACCGGATGACATATCTTCTGGTAAACCTTTCGGGATGTAAGGTCGTGGTCCATGAAACTCTTCAGCTCCTAACGTTTCGTCCAGAGCTGCGCTGGACATCTTCAGAGGGGTGTTTCTCCTCCGGTGTGTCTTGCCGACTGCCCTCTGAAGATGTCCAGTGCAGCTCTGGACGAAACGTTAGGAGCTGAAGAGTTTCATGGACCACGACCTTACATCCCGGAAGGTTTACCAGAAGTTTGAAATATTTGAATGTGCACTACTAAGGAAATACTAGATTTCAGAAAACTGAAAAAAATTAGGTATTAACAAGTTTTCAGTCTTAACAGATGCAACAGTACCAACTTGCTATGTCACAAGGTGAGTGGCAATTTATATTGAAAGACGCTTCTTATTGATATCATGAATGTCAATTCATCTGCAATGCTGTCAGTCTACTGGGAGATGAATGTGTCAACTTAGGGTGTGAGGGACCTGCCTGTTTTTCTTTCTAATCTCATTCAACTAGTCCTTCCCACCTCCAAGAATGGGCAATGACTGTCACAAGAGCACCGTATTGGTTTCTATTGGCAGTTAATGTATACTGATAATATGGAATTCAAAATAATGTATTGGCCATATTGTGATGCCAAAACTTTGTTGTTGATACAATTGGTAAAGTCAATTGTTTAATAAATGCAATTATGTAGTACACAGTGTCACTATGTGCCAGATTAAAAATGTCTCAAACTGTCGGAGCTATTTTGATAGAACTGTTTACAACGTGCCACATGCCTATTATCAGTTTTTTTATTTACAACCAACATCCACGGTACTTAAGCAAGGAAACGAATTTCTCAGTAACAACAGAGTATCACAATGATCTAAGAACAAGATTTTGCAATATGAGTGCTAAAGCTGAGTGTTTCAAGTAGACCACACGGCTAAGATAATCAGTCTCCTACTTACACCCACTACCCTCAAGGACTGATGCAACTGGCCAATCTGTCTGTGTACAGAGTAATTTCTGTGCAAAAATGTACCTGAGGTGGAGCAAGGTAACCAACCCAGTATACACCTAGTGCAATGTGTGAAACTGGCTAAAAAAACCATATCCATGCTAGCCAATCCCCTGTTGTTAATCCATTGGTCCAATTCAATCCGGGGCCAGCATACTTCCCATACCAGAAGCTGTCATGTTAACTTGCGTCGTTATCTGGGCAGGTGCAATATGAGTAAGGAAATTATAAATGAAACAAACAAATTCTTGCTATTTTCCTGCATGTGTTGTTCACACTTTTTAAAAATGAAGTGCTCCAGCTTTAGACTGTTCAAGTATTTATTGCGACTGCAATTTCAACAAATGGCCATTGTCAAGCATTCACGGATGTTGTAATCCACTCGATAACATAAAGGTGTGACATGCTCGAACATAGTTTCCAGGAGTGCAGAAGAAAATGCATGTGGCCATTTAAATTCATTCACTGTTCCAGACACCACGCGAGCACACGTTAGGAAGTTGGCGACAGATGTAACAGCAGATACGATAAATATTTTAAACCTTCTACACAAGATTTTGACTGGAGTGTTACATCTGCCGCTATCTCGCCAGATTTCTAATGTTTGTTTGCACAGTGCATGGAACAGCGGAAAAACATACACTTGTATTTACACTGCTGGTAACTACATTCCAGCATGCTACAGCTTTACATTACAGACTGGGTTACAATATCCCAGAATGCTTGACAATTACTAAGTTTCAAACTTGCAACTGTATTAAAGTGAAATGATTCACTTAAAAATTTCATGAAGGATTTGGCCCAGTCCTCAAAATTCTTGTTCATATCTATGACCATCTGAACACCTGAAGTTGAAAAGAACAGGTTGTTATATAAAATGCTTGTTACACCGAAAGGCCTTAGACTATAATCATGTCCAGTGCTAGTTTCAGCCCATATTTTGTGGCCTGGCCAGCCAGCTGAGCGCAGAGTGCTGGCCAGAGCTGCCAAGCTGAAATGGCCCGATGGCCCACTGCTTCCACAGACTGCTGGGCTGTGCATTGCATCTAATTGTAGTGTAGCCTGTTTCTTAATAATTCTGCTGTGTTCCACTCTAAGACAGCATGTCCAACCACATGGAATGACAAGCAATGTTACGCATGTAGTAAAGGGAATAACCAAATAAAAATTCTGTCAGTTGCTGGAAAACAGTGGACTCATTCAGTTATATGTTCAGAGGTTGAATTAAATCATTTATTCTTTTGGCTGAAATCCGTCTGTCAGAGCAATTTAATGATACCATCAACATGTCCATTATTGTTTCTAACATTGACTGAATTATTAATTCCTTCTTTTCAAGTGAAATGGGTCTGTAGTTCTTATGTTGCTCGGAACATGTTTCTGTTCTTTCAACTTATTTGACTGCTCATTCATTATTCTGAGTAAAACTAATCTTTACTACTTTCATTACAGACATGCATGTACTATTCCATGATGGTATTTGCACCAAATTTAATGAACTGATGATGGCCGTAAGCAAAAACCGGTAACGAGTTTTATAATGTATGTGATCAACATGGAAATCTGTCTAAAGATCTGCATTAAACTGCACCCTTTGTTTCCAGGAAAGAATCTGAATAGCTGAGTATCAAAATACAGCTCTACATTTCCAGTTCTTGCTACAGTACTGAATACCAGTATCGGATTTTCATTGGTCATCCATTTAATTGAATGACATCTCACAAGGGGTGGTCACAACGCTGGGTCACAGATTTACTTCAATCTTTGTACACCTTTAGTAGGCCATTGAAACAACAATTTGCAAGTAGTAAGGTGCACTAATTTGGCAATTCCGAGAAAATCGCAAGAGAAGTCTTACACATCTGTTATGTCACTTATGTCCATACGTACGCACAGGGTATTAAGCGTTCAAGGTGGTCAAGTGGTTAGCATTCGAGCTTTGTAAGATGAACATGTAAGAGGCGATGGTCCAACTCCCCCTCAAACCTGATTTTCAACTTTAATTTGTTTTCATCACTGGTCACATTTAATTCCTATATTTGAGACGTGATGTAATTAAAAATAACCATGTTTATTTGCATGAAGTGATTTTCTTGTTATTTGACTACTTACTATTTTTAATTAAATGTAATTATTAAACATATTTGTAAGTATCGACAAGTAAATGAAAACAGTTTTCCTGAAAATGTATGCCTGTCGTGACTTGTGAAATCCCTTATACACGCAATGTGTCAAGTTACCTAGAACTACTTTGCACCTTGGCACTTCGAGCTGCAGTCACAGAGGCAGGACCAATTTGGCTGTTAGCCTATATACTAGTGAGATTTTGCTAATGTGACAAGAATGAATAGTGTAGGTGCAAGTTTAAATATCACACAATTTGCACTTGTATTACAAAAATGAAGATTTGAGCGGGAGTTAACTGCCATCTCTTACACTTTCGTCTTATGAAACTAGCACTAACCACTTGACCATCATGAACTAACACCCGGCACCTACAAACAAATACATAACAGAATGAGATTTTCACTCACAGCGGAGTGTGCACTGATATGAAACGTCCTGGCAGATTAAAACTATGTGCCCGACCGAGACTCGAACTCTGGACCTTTGCCTTTCGCAGGCAAGTGCTCTACCAACTGAGCTACCGAAGCACGACTCACGCCCGGTCCTCACAGCTTTACTTCTGCCAGTATCTCGTCTCCTACCTTCCAAACTTTACAGAAGCTCTCCTGCGAACCTTGCAGAACTAGCACTCCTGAAAGAAAGGATACTGCGGAGACATGGCTTAGCCACAGCCTGGGGGATGTTTCCAGAATGAGATGAAGGTAGGAGACAAGATACTGGCAGAAGTAAAGCTGTGAGGACCAGGTGTGAGTCGTGCTTCGGTAGCTCAGTTGGTAGAGCACTTGCCCGCGAAAGGCACAGGTCCCAAGTTCGCATCTCGGTTGGGCACACAGTTTTAATCTGCCAGGAAGTTTCAAATACATAACAGACGTGTAAAACTTATCTTGTGATTTTCTTGGTACTGACAATAGTGCACCTTACTACTAGCACATTATGTTGTTTTAATGGACTACTAGAGGTGTAAAAAATTGGAAGTAAATCAGTGAGCCCAACATCATGGCCTCCCCTTGTTCGATTGTAGCATTTTATGAGTAAAAATTATGAAAGAACGAGCTTTCATTACAAGGCCTACACATGTTGAAAAATGAGGACACAGGGAACCGCATATTTCCTTCTAGTCACAGCTTTTATTTAATTTAAGTCAGTTGCTAATATATTTATCGTATATAGATTCTTGCAAGTCTTGATTTTCAAACAGTGCGAATTAAACATACATCGGCGGACTTAAAAGCATTGCATTCTCATAGAGGAGTCCTCGATAATCACAGTTAATGTAATAATAAACTCATTCTTTGCAGGAACTTCGCAGCACAAAATGTAACCGAGTCATTCTCTCTCCGTGTATCTTAAGACTTTGTGAACAGATGGAATACACACTGCAACACAGGCAGAGGGATGCAGCAGTGAACAGGACGCATGCGCATCAGGGAGGTCAGTCAACAGGCCTAGCCTGTCAGCTCACTGGTCTGCACTCTGTGCACCATCCCAGCCTATGGCCCGTACGAGTCGGGCTGCAAAACACAGGCTGGGTGGGCTGAAACCAGCAATGTGATCGACTAACTTAGACGTCTTCAGATACCAAAACCATTTACTAAATAAATGTTCTGATTTGAAGTTTTTTTGGCATAGAATTTGATAAATACATGGACTTTTCAATGACAAGTAAGTCAAATTAAGTTTAATCAGTTCATATAGCATACAACTAACTTTCATTTTGACATTAACCACTTTTAAAACTGCTTATGTAATCAAGTGGAACACATCCTAAACTGACAAATTTCAGTATTGGAAATTGTTTGGAATAACATGTCAATTCAGTTTTCATAATAAATTTATTATTTATTGATACATTTTCTTATGCAACAAGAGCAGATGCTGTGCTCGATTCGTATTTCCAGTTTGGTGGAAGAATAGTCTTCTTCTTGTAGTACCGAGCAAGCCGGTGGATTCTTGACTCCACAAGAATCAGGCGGAACTTTGAATCCTTGTCCTTCCTGTGAAACGTGAAAATATTAAATTAAATTTCAGGAAATTTACATAAATTTCATATCTACTTACACAAAATAAATATTCCAACCAAGGTAATAGCCTGGAATATGTTTGAGTTATGACAAAGGAGCTATTCACATTACTGATTAATTATTTGCTAGAGCAAATTCGTGATTATAGTTTCCACATAGCTACCATAAAAAATTACAAGCAAAAATGTTTTCATCCAAGTTTATGGTTACAGCTACTCTAATTGGATCGTAGTAACCTAAAATTTTCTCTTACTGAACATCTGGGGAACCTGAGACTTAGTCTTAAACAGGTGATCCATTAGCCGAATTTTAGTCTTTTACACGTGGTAATTACTCTATCACAAACTCGTGCCACAAACTAAAATGTTTCTAACGTGACTAAGTCCATTACAACTAGTATCAGACACCTCAATAATAAACTTTCAATGCAACTATGTAAATATTCTTAAATCTAAAAGAGTTTCTTGTCTCCTCCGGCAGCTTAGTGCACTGACAGAAGTAGTGGCCCCATCTGGCTGATGCTGGCAAGAAAATTTCTATCAGCCATGAATTCCTATTTAAGTCGTGTGTACTGTAGTGACCATTCACCCCCCTCATTACTGACATAAAATGGTACCACAAGGTGCTTTTCCTCTGAATCACAATGAACCCCCCACCCCCTCCCCCCCAAACAGTGTATGTTTTTACCAGGACTAAACTATATGACAGCCAAGTTTTGTATTCACTGCAATTCCTGGGATCAGTGGTTGTATAGTATTTTTGCTACACAAGGAGGCAAGTTCTAGCCCACACTCACCCTCACTACCTAAATTTTGGTGTGAGGGGTGTTTATGTACGCCACTTATTAAAACAAACCAGCCAACCACTCACTGCATTGAAACTTATCTCTAGGTTGATTTCTTGAGCCTTCTCACACAGTATATTTTTGCATGCTGAAATTATCTGAAACAATTAAAAAAATTTCCAAACCTCCAAGTTGAGACATAGATGTTGTTAAAATGGGAAGAAAATCTCGGGCTTCTGCATTATGAACTGCTACCTTTATTCTACAGTATTCCTCACAATGATGGAGCTGAATCATACTTCTTAGTAACAGGATGACAGACTAAAGGCCGAAATACTAAATGTCTTTTTCCAAAGTTGTTTCACAGAGGAAGATTGCACTGTAGTTCCTTCTCTAGATTGTCGCACAGATGACAAAATGGTAGATATCGAAATAGACGACAGAGGGATAGAGAAACAATTAAAATCGCTCAAAAGAGGAAAGGCCTCTGGACCTGATGGGATACCAGTTCAATTTTACACAGAGTACGCGAAGGAACTTGCCCCCCTTCTTGCAGCGGTGTACCGTAGGTCTCTAGAAGAGCGTAGCGTTCCAAAGGATTGGAAAAGGGCACAGGTCATCCCCGTTTTCAAGAAGGGACGTCGAACAGATGTGCAGAACTATAGACCTATATCTCTAACGTCGATCAGTTGTAGAATTTTGGAACACGTATTATGTTCGAGTATAATGACTTTTCCGGAGACAAGAAATCTACTCTGTAGGAATTAGCATGGGTTTCGAAAAAGACTGTCATGTGAAACCCAGCTCGCGCTATTCGTCCACGAGACTCAGAGGGCCATAGACACGGGTTCACAGGTAGATGCCGTGTTTCTTGACTTCTGCAAGGCGTTCGATACAGTTCCCCACAGTCGTTTAATGAACAAAGTAAGAGCATATGGACTATCAGACCAATTGTGTGATTGGATTGAGGAGTTCCTAGATAACAGGACGCAGCATGTTATTCTCAATGGAGAGAAGTCTTCCGAAGTAAGAGTGATTTCAGGTGTGCCACAGGAGAGTGTCATAGGACCGTTGCTATTCACAATATACATAAATGACCTTGTGGATGACATCTGAAGTTCACTGAGGCTTTTTGCAGATGATGCTGTGGTGTATCGAGAGGTTGTAACAATGGAAAATTGTACTGAAATGCAGGAGGATCTGCAGCGAATTGACACATGGTGCAGGGAATGGCAATTGGCAATTGAATCTCAATGTAGACAACTGTAATGTGCTGCGAATACACAGAAAGATAGATCCTTTATCATTTAGCTACAAAATAGCAGGTCAGCAACTGGAAGCAGTTAATACCATAAATTATCTGGGAGTACGCATTAGTAGTGATTTAAAATGGAATGATCATATAATGTTGATCGTCGGTAAAGCAGATGCTAGACTGAGATTCATTGGAAGAATCCTAAGGAAATGCAATCCGAAAACAAAGGAAGTAGGGTACAGTACGCTTGTTCGCCCACTGCTTGAATACTGCTCAGCAGTGTGGGATCCGTACCAGATAGGGTTGATACAAGACATAGAGAAGATCCAATGGAGAGCAGCGCGCTTCGTTACAGGATCATTTAGTAATCGTGAATGCGTTACGGAGATGATAGATAAACTACAGTGGAAGACTCTGCAGGAGAGACGCTCAGTAGCTCGGTACGGGCTTTTGTCAGTTTCGAGAACATACCTTCACCGAAGAGTCAAACAGTACATTGCTCCCTCCTACGTATATCTCGCGAAGAGACCATGAGGATAAAATCAGAGAGATTAGAGCCCACACAGAGGCATACCGACAATCCTTCTTTCCACGAACAATACAAGACTGGAATTGAAGGAAGAACCGATAGAGGTACTCAAGGTACCCTCCGCCACACACCGTCAGGTGGCTTGCGGAGTATGGATGTAGATGTACTTGAGGTAATACATTTCACACGAGGGAGGTCACAATATGCCATGCAACATTCCAAATTGATCCTTGTTGACCAACATTCACGTGGTTGTTAAAAGTAGTCCCAAAATGAAACTTGCTGCATCAACTCACCAACTTACAAATTGTAGGACTCAAAGACTCTGCTATACTGACATTCATGCAGTGTGAAACATGCACGGAGCTTAAGAATCTGTGGATGATAACGAAGATTCTCTAGGTTGGCAAGCACACCAAACATATTGCCAATAGATTAAAGAACATTACAACAATATAACTCCATTCCAACCGTTTCCGAAGCAGACTCTCAAAGTAACTTGTAAAACATGATGGAACATATCTTTTCATTGACTAAAAGTTTAACTTCCCCTTTTTCAATTTTCAGTAGTTGTGATAACCAGACTATCCAACCTTTATTTCTGCAATTTGTCAATTGGTTACTACACTTAGTGACTACACACACCAAGTTTCCTAATGAGATCACTGGCAAGTGCTATACACAGTGAAACCCTTATTTTACATTTTCTTGGGATCCAGACTTAAAAACCACAAAACTGAGAAAATGCAGAATCAAGGAAAATGTTACAATCCCAAAATATGAGCAAAAACACATGTAATTGGCATATATGATTAAAAATCATAATCCTCACCAATACACTGTATTGAATCTGTACAAGTGAAGGAATTAAATGTATAATAAGATGTTTGTACAATAATTTATGGTAATTAATTTCATTAGTTCTTAAAAGTCACTGATCAACATGCTTCGAGCGCAAATTATACATAAAAACACATTTTTGAGTCATCTTTCCTTTGTGTTCACCCAAAATAAAAGCAGTAACTGACGAACAGGGTGAGTTAAGTCGAAAACTGAAATAAAGTGAAAGGCGTCGGAATCTAACAAGTGCAGATGTGTTTTCCTTCTGTAGTCAATGGCAGTTTAATTGGGCTGACTTGTCTTCAAGCCATGTACACACTAAGCTTGATGTGTGTTTCCAGCTACTTGACGTGGACACCATTTGGAAACATCTTTCAAAACATGGAAAGATCTATTCGTACCAGTGTCCGTACGGACCATAGGAAAATTTTTCAGGCCAGATGCACAGCAGATGTGTACGTTTATATTTTGCATTGTGTCATCTGTTGTATAGAGTTGGTTAGGTGTTTCGTTTTGCGGTATCAAGTTTTTCTGATAATAACATGCAATGGTAAAAGCAGCAGGCTGTCAAGTTGTTATCGTTGTACCAGGCTGATGGCTGCTTATGGAATATACGAAGCAAGCAATACAAGAACAGCAATAAAAGTAGATGCTCAGCAGAAATCATGCTAAATTTTGTAGTGCACCGAGAACTGCGTACAAAAGAAAATGAGGTCATTTGCTGCAGCTTGCTTCAAATTGTGAAATACTCAAAGCTCTGGAATGAATCTCCCATTGACAAAAATCAGACTAACAGCAGCATGTCTGATTATAATTATTTTCCTAAATTTCTATATTTTTTAAAAGAAATTGTGATACCGTATTTGCCAGATAATCAAAATTGTTACATGATATCCAAGTGAAATTACAGAAACTAGAGCCGTCTTCTATATTCAGTTCCCATATGAAGCAAGTTTCCAACAGTTGTTCAATAGTATGTTTTGGCTCACCAAAGATGACACCTGTATACAAATCAACAAACTGATTTCATACGACTACTAATTTGATTTTCTCAACCATTATCAACTATTATTCGAACACATCACATCAAAATAATATCATACTTTTAAAACCAATTATGAAATTCTCTGATACACGTAACATTCTTCTGTAAAACTATAACACTAGGATATGCTGATGGCCTTTAGGTAACAAGTCACAATAAATAAATAAAAAAAGAATGAATGACATTGGCGTGTCATTTTGTTTGCATGAACCTTCTAGCATGATTAATGCAGCAGCACATATAACAGTTTCGTAGACAAGACGTGACAGACAATATGAGAGTACAAGAAACAACATTGCAGACGATACAAATACACTGAGAAATGTTTGCTGCCAGTGTGGACAGAAACAGAGACAAGAAACTCAGTCGGGAACAGATGTGAAACACTGCAGGAATTAAAGTTTCCAGTGACAGAGTGGACGTGGCTTTACATTAATTTTTGCAGTAGTGATGGGCTTTCAACTACCGACTTTTTCAAGTGCTTGTGAACAATCCCTGTGTGAACTGTGTTCTTTTTGATTCCCCATTTCCTTCATAGTGTGTGACATATGTGCACAGTATGTTGTTTCGAAGTAACAGTGCATTGAAAATGCACTATTACAAATATGTCACTCTTATTAAACGTCAGGTAATAAAGAATCAATAATGTAAGACTTAAGAGATTTTATGGTAACTAATACTCAATACAAATTTTAGAGGAGTAAGATGTAGCACAATGGACAACATCACAGTTAGCTGAATTCAGAAGTTATAAGTTCACAACTCACTGTATGTCTTTTCCACTTAAGGTTGTTAAGATAGTACTACAGTATGTTCTGCACATTTCTGTCTGGTTAGAGGATGAACAATGAAACAGATAGCATAACACAAACATATTCTGTTAAAGAGTTCCTGCTACAACTGAAATTCTCCTGTCACTAACACATCCTTAGACATCAACTTGATGTTGTAGCGATCAACAAATCGACAGCCTCATTCCTGAACAACAACACCACATCACAATTACGTCAGTTACTGCAGAAAGTTGTATTATGTCCGATTTTCCCCTCTCCAACAGCCTTAAATATTCCCTAACTTCGCCATCACCCACAGTGTGAACCGTCTGTCTTTTGTGCCACTTTTAACTTACTCAGTCACATGAAATGTCAATAGAAAGGAAACAGGACGAAGTCAAGCGAGACACTGAGTACGAATGCAGAACTGAGTAAACTTTACTAGGAAGAATTGAAAAAACATGGAATTTTTAGCACTGCCCTTATTAGTTTTACACAGGGTCTACAAATTTATGGTGTACAACCGTGAAAAACAAAATATTAGAGAACGTGGTAAAATCTAAGTTCCACTGTAATCTCTGAAAAGTTAGGGCCCTAAGTTGAGAAGGCTACATAAGTTAGCATGGAATGACCGCCTTGAGACTTCATATTGGTTTTTAGTTTTGCTCTGTAGCTCTAAACACAAATATAAAAAATGCAAAGGTGCAGTAGTAGTAAGAAATTAGGTTGTTTATGGCATATGTCGTGATGCTAGTATTGGTCAGAGGTGAATGTGTTATACATGACGACAAACATTTTATGTCCAACAGTAATGAATGTACAGGAACCAATCACTGACAGAATTATCCTTTCACAAAGAACATATACAACACATCTAGCAGAACCAAAATGCCTTCACTGCACCACAAAAAACAGGAGATTTGGTTTTGACTATCACTTCTTAAACTGATGATTAGACCAACTCATGAAAAAACAGAGCCATGAGCTCTGCATATTAACAGGTCATAATGTAAGAAGTTAGTGGGTGTGCGTACACAAGGCTGTCAACTTCCGTCAGTTGTATAACAGGCTATGTCTATTATAAACATTAATGCGAGGTAAAAGCCACGCAGTAGTGTTTTTCAATTCGTGCAGGAGTAAAGTATGATGTACTAAATCAAATACAATTCCTACTGCTATCAACTTATTTCATCCTACAAGTGACAATTTTATCAAGTAAACAATCTGAACAGCGCAATTTATGGCTATTTGAAGAGGACACTGTGGTATATGCAAAGATGACATCCTTGAGTGATTATAGGAGTATAAAAGGTGATTTAGACAAATTCTAGTTGGTGCGGTGAATGGCAGCTTGCTCTACATGTATGAAAATTTAATCTAATGCCGATAAGTAGGAAAAGCAATCCTGTAACGTCTGAACACAGCATTAGTAATGTACTACTTGACAGTGATATCAATTAAATATCTAAGTGTAATGTTCCAAAGTGATATGATCTGGAATGAGCACGTCCGATTGACCGTTGGGAAGGTGAATGCACAACTTCATTTTGTGGGGGGAATTCTGAGAAAGTGTAGCTCACATATGAAGGAGACAGCATACAGAATGCTAATGTGGCCCATTCTTGAGTATTGCTAGAGTGTTTGAGGTCCCCACCAGGCAAGATTAAGTGAAGGCATCAAAGCAATTCAGAGGCATGCTGCTCAGTTTGTTGCCTGTACATTCGATCAGCATGCATTTATTAATGAAATGCTTAGTAACGCCAATGTGTATCCCTGGAGAAAAGATGACGCTCATTTCATGAGACAATATTGAAGAAATTTAGAGAAACGGCATTGCGGCTGACTGCAGATTGATTCTACTGCCGCCAATGCATGTTTTGTGTAATGAACATGACAGTTGTTTCTCCCCTCACACAGAGTGAAATAGGAAAGGAAATGACTATGGTAGAGTCGGTGCAAATTGATCTCTGACGACTGCTGTTTTATGTGTCTACCTCAACCTGTCACGTAATATTATCTTGTCAATGCCCCTATGACAATGCCTCTGTTGCTTTCTCCTGCACCTGTTTGCACTTCGCTTTGAAAGATGGCATCACTGCTGCAAGTTGTCAAGGATTATCTTATACTGTCTTACTACAGTAGTGCTATGTGGTACCCTTCACCATGCATCACACGGGGCTTGCACAGAGTACACTTGTACAGGTTTTTGGCACTAAAAAACAAATGGCTTTTCCTGAAGACATTTTACTGAAGCTGAATTGCAAAATTCTTGCACTGTGTATACTGAAAGTATAGAAAACACCAACAATCATTCTCTTTAAAAAGTAATTTACCCGTGTTTTACCAAATATCTATGTGGATTTGAAAGAACTTAACATTACATTCACCACCCCTCTCCCCGCCAAAAAAAAAAAACAAACACACACACCACCTTCAATCAAGTATATGTAGTCTGTTTCATATTCAGTGGATTACCATTTCAAACAAGATGATATAATACTACTTCATGTCACAAATTACCACAAAAATCAAACAGAAGCCATATTGTTAGTGATGACAAGCATGGTTAGTGATAACGCCATTTCAAAATCTCTCATACATGACTATACATCTCTATTAGATCATGTGGCATGCAATAGACCCCCCCCCTCCAAAGCTTGTGAGCACATGACCCCACTCCCCCTCTTCCCTACACAACAATGAATGTTTTGGACAACCGCAAGCATCAGAAACACGACGTGCAATAAGAAGGGGCAACACGACAAATGTGAGCTTGTGGGCTAATTATCTCAACCACAATATATGCTTATAGCCAAGATGGTACAGACGAAACAATGAAGTTCATAATCCTTGGAACCAAACGCAACAAACAAGTCATGAAAAGTCATGCAATTAGGTTATCTAACCTGTTTCTTTCCAAATGCTTTCTGATTGCTACAGCTTTCTTAATAAGGTAATACAGGTCCTCTGGTAGATCTGGAGCCAAGGACATAGCTTTCATAATGCGCAAGATTTTGTTTTGTGACACAAATCTCACTTGTGCAACACCATGTGAATCCCTGAGAATCACACCTGAAAATTGCAAATACAAAGATAAATGTCAATATATTGTATGTAACGAACAATTCAGTACACACAAAAGATTTTAACATTACGTAACATAATTGTGTAAAAGTTATGAGATTAGTACAAATTATCATTTTGAAACTAAAATCTGAATGGTGGAAAGTGCTCTGAACAGAATTGAGGCTAGTTGTAACCCTGAGTCAGCTTCCAAGGATTCAAGTCCGTCCACCCACAAATATGACAGCCCCTCACCCACTTATCTGGTTCATACTGATTTTGCAGAAGTAATGGAAAATATACCCTACATATACGGTCTTATCCAGCATCCAACATTGTCTTATCCAGTGCCCAACATCAAAAAGAATTCATGAGCAACAGAGAAAAAGATTATAACAGCCACAATATCATGAAACCATGCTTTATGTTTTTTATTAAGTGTTCCTTTGGGTAGCAGCACTTTTCAACAACTATATTAAATACAAGATTGTAGAAGGAACCTCCTTTAATTGTTAAATTGACATCAGTGATGTGAGAATACACGTCAGGAATAACAGTTAAAATAATAAACAGTGTAGATATCAAAACATAAGCCCACAGTTGGTAATTCAAAGACATATTAATCCCACATCACAAGTCCAGATAGTTAAATGTAATGCAGCCACTCATTCTTTGCAACAAGGCATTCTAACATGGCAGCACTTACGAATAAAATAGACTACACTTTTTTGTTTTAACCGTAGTAGCACCAAAGCTTATACATATTATTGTTCATTTAGTCTTTGTGTGTTTTGCTACTTCAGTCTGTATCTGTGAAGTATCAAAAATACTGACTAGTGAAGTCACTGACTGAAGCAGTTCCAGGTTATTCAGGGACACACCAGGAAGGGAGGGTTGATATCCTTAGTTCCATAACTGCTCTGTAAAAGTGCAACTATCATCAACCAGAAAGTTGGTTTGAACAACACAGTTCTTTACTAGCCACAGTTTTGCTGGAGGTGGTACACTTACCTTCCTCCATCCCTTATACTCACTCAAGCCTGTTAAAGTAAGGACACAGTTTACCATGGATTCTGAATCTACAGTGCAACTCCACATTTTTCACATCAACAAACATTGCCAAAGGTAAAGGAAATGGTATGTGACAAGACTCGTAGTACTAACTGGGGGTCAAATATGAAACTTTTGGATTCATAGTCAATGACTTTACCACCGAGCCACAGTGCCGTGTCACGTGGATCCTGTCTCCTAAATTCCTTTCTTTTCTATTGAAGAGAACATGGGTAAAATTTATGTAGTGGATACGTCTTACATTTTTCATAGGTTATGCACAACATATTGTATATAAAAATGAAAAACCTGGGTTGGAATAACATTAACGACAACAGATTACTACCATCACATGGAGGCATTGACCAGCAGACAGCCACATTTGAAAGTAACCCTAATTCTTTTAAAAAACTATCAAAAGCACACACACACACACAGTATGAGAGAGAGAGAGAGAGAGAGAGAGAGAGAGAGAGAGAGAGAGAGAGAGAGAGAGAGAGAGAGAATCATTTGTGGGTGTCGCACTGGGGCAAGTAGCAACCTCGTTAGAATGGGCATAGTGGGGAAAAGAAAGGGGTGTGGGGCAGGGAGGAACAGCAGGGTAGGAGTGGGGGAGGATGCTGTGGCAAAGGACTTAGTTCAAAAATGTATTGAAAAACAATACATGCTAACTCATATTAATATACCAACATAATAAGCAGCAATACACTGTTGAGACTTTTCAATTTTCTAATACAGAGTGAGTAAAACAAAACTGGCCTAGAAAATATTTATAAGACTGGCATCTAAATGATCTATGTTCAGGAACAGAGGTGTCCATCACAGAAAATGTCAGAAACTATGATTTCAATACACCAGTGTTTTTCTCACACGTGTACATGCATATCTCCTGTGTCTCCTGAGTACTTCATTTTATCATAAATTTGAGGAAAGGGCAGATGTGTTCAACGAGCAGTTGAATGCAACATAGAAAGGCACTCAATAAAACAGTGGGCATTCATTGTCGATCATCATACAAAGCATAATTTGTACAAAACATGTACAGACCTGTTTCCAGAAGAGTCTAAAGTTAGAAGTGTTACACTACACCTTTCAGAAAAGCCTGTAATGCAAAGCTTAGTGGCAAAATAGTGTAAAAAAGCACTGTAGCAAATAAAAACCCTAACTATCCAAAAGCAGTTGTTTAAACACTACAAACCAATGAGCGAATGAAAGCATGGAACAAAGTCTGAAGAAATCTCAATACTGTTTGTTCAAGTGCGAATTATGAGATCATGTTGAAACACTATTAAAAGGGATCTACACTGGTATCCTTATAAATTTATTGTGGTGCGCTATCCCAATGCAAGGGGATCGAGCCGCCTTTCTTCACTACCAGTTTTAATAACAGCATATGTGAACACACAGTAGATTACCTCAGTATCCTTAAGAACATAACACTCACTATTTTCAAGAGAGTTGCTTTTTGACAACAGCTATGCCACATACATGAGATGCTATGCACAACATCTGAACACACGTCCTTAAGTAAATATTCTCAGCTGGACAGATGGGCCAAACAAAGCCATTTTAAAATCATGAGAAAACCATAATACAACTTGACAAGTGTGAGCCCATACATCTATACTACAGTAAAAACAGTCTTATTTATCATATCCAAACTGTCATGACTTTACAGTAACAGCAAACTATAAGCAGCCTACAAAAAGTTACATAATATGTGAAAACAAGAAAGACTGAGGGAAGCCAGCCAGGTAAACATGAAGGTAAGAATGAATACAAAGCCCTCAAACTTCAGAGCAAAAGACATTTGTACCATGACTGGCTGATGGCGATGAATTGTACATGTCAAATTTTTTCCTGGCATTGTCATTGACAAGTGCCCATAATGAAACACTGGACTGTCCTTTGCTGACGAAACGACTTTAGCTGATGTTTCTTGCTCCACTTGCACACAGTTCTACTAATACTTTTAATTAATATTTACATTTCATTCCCAAACATTCACTTACGTTAATTTACTATACTCTTCTGTGGTAACATAATAGAATGCAAAGAAAATAACATTGGCACAAAAATCCTTCCTTATACTAAGTGGTGCAAAGTAAGGCACTATGTAACATTTGGGACAAACGAAAGTGGTGAAAAGTACCCTACTGGATCAGCGCAAAAACCGTATTAACTATTATATACCCCAAACAATTCATACTTTCCAGCTACCTCGTTCCACAGTTCAAACATTTAGCATCTTATTCACACTACAAAGACACTACTTTCTCTTAAGATATTAAAACGTACAGTACAGTAGCCGTGGCATCTTCTGCTTACCTATTTGAGAAGGAGTAAGACCCTTGCGGGCCAATTTGCTGATTTGCTCCCTAACGTCTTCATCCTTCAATTTCAACCAGTTGGGGACACTTCTTCTGTATGGTAATGCTGACTGGGATATACCCTTACTGCAATAGAATTGTTACAATAAACATGGTTACCACGTTGCAGCCAATATACGTATAAGGGAATATCCAATGAGATAAAGCAACTTCTACTAAAGAACTTAACGTTAATGCGGCTACAAAATAAACAAAGCAACATTTCAACTAACCCAGGCGCGTGCATACGACCCATTTTTGCAAAATATTACTTAACACGTGGTAAACCTAACCACACCAAACGCACTCTTTTCCGAGCTGCTTCCAAAGAAATGCTTTGAACGGAAGAAGTATCGGGCCAGTATTTCAAAGATGATGCCATCCATAAGAATAAAGATAGATTCACATAGAAAGTCGATTCAAACTTGATGGATCCATATTTCGCTATGATAGTAAGGAACAGGACAACCGAACGAAAACATCCCACAATACATTTAAAATGACAGCATTCACACAGACTGGTCATGACCGAATCCTCAAGATCAAAGTTTCTCGGGGAGAAAGTTTTTTGACGTTTATGTTGGTGAAGTGAGCGGTGTCGTTGTCTGTTAACATCGTCAGTCAATCTAGGGCCGCTTGTACAGACTCCGGTTAGCAGCCGATTAAATTGTATTCTCGGAATTGCACAGGGAACGCGTTGGGACCTACAGGGAATAACATCTAACTCGGGATAACTTATCGGTCGATTTCGGGCCTGCTTCATCTGGAGAATAATATTAGACGATAACAGGAATAGCTATGGAACCAGAGAGTGGTGACGAGATTTTGGGATAACTGTTTGACAGAATAAGAAAGGAGAAGAAAATGAGACGTCGCCCCAATTACGGTATTTTGAAGTATATGATGATTCCTAATTTATGTCTCGATCTCGTCTGTCAAAGGAAACAGTACTTCGCCTTTATGATCTCATAAGTGTCCGTCCCCGGTAGCTGAATGGTCAGCGCGACGGAATGTCAATCCTAAGGGCACGGGTTCGATTCCCGGCTAGGTCGGAGATTTTCTCCGCTCAGGGACTGGGTGTTGTGTTGTCCTAATCATCATTATTTCATCCACAACGACGTGGATGTCGCCGAAGTGGCGTCAAATGGAAAGACTGGCACCCGGCGAACGGTCTATCAGACGGGGGGCCCTAGTCACAAGACATTTACATTTATCACATAAGTGAGAAACTTGAGTACGTGACTGACAAGTGAGACTATTCCTGTGTTTCCTAACAAATGCTGTTTATTTGTGATAATATGCATATGATATCCTTATTTCGTGAATGAAATACTGTCGTTTTATATGTATAACTAAGCGGAAAAAATGATAATTCGTGTCAAAATACTCTTGTTTATCTTACATGTGTTACAACTGCTGCAGTGTTAGAAAGAACTCCTTCTTTTTATTTAACAGACAGTGTCAAAATAGACAGATTGAAAACAAACCTGTCTGGGGCGCTATTTGTATTAAGTAACACTTTTTCAGTCTTGAGGCGTGTTTACACTGAGTGCAGAACATGTTTTTGTTCACAACTTTGTATGAAACCTGTTCCCTCAACATGTTGGCAACATTGTTCGTTGTTCGCATTCCTGTTTACACTAGCGACTAACATTTCTACGTATGTATTCACTACGGTGAACTGACAGAGAACATTTTACTTTGTGTATTCACATCAAGAGATACACTAAGTCAAGTGAAAAGGAAGAATTAATGACATTTGGTGCTGATTAATCATACTTAACGAAATGAACAGACAAAGAAAACGACGTAGTTGTAGTTGGTGGACCAAAACATACTACAGAAGATGGTGAGAACAGCATGCTCTGTGAGCTGAATTGGAAGACAGTTCTGTCTTTCGTAACTTCACTGGGATGTCGCCGCCAAATTTTGAAGTGTTGTTGAATATTATAGACCAGATGTTTAAGAAAAAGACACACATTTCAGAAAAGAATCCCTGGGAAGCAAAGAATTGCTGTTATTCTTCGTTTTCTGTCATCAGGAGACACCTATCACAGCCTAGCATATTTATTCCACATTTCAAAGCCAGTCATATCTCAAATAGTTCTGCAAGTCTGTGAAGCTTTGGTTGGAGGATTATGTAAAGGTAACTCAGTTATGTTAACAACATTGAAACACATAACCCAGCAAGAGAAGTGACACAAGGCGAAAGTGGCAGTATTGAGTTTATGTCACTGAAGAATATGGATACAATTACAGTATTACTTTTATATAGAATATAGAAGAATATACTGCCGTTAAATACTTACTTGAGATGTAGAAGAAGCTTACACTATTTCACTATATGTTTCGTATAATTCTTTAAAAGTATTTTCTGAAATATTGCATTTTTAAGTTGTGTCACTGTTCTTGCCAGGTTGCGACGTATTTAATTGATCAGACATTTATTTTTATATTATTATTTACATATTAGCATTATTCCATGAAGATATTTCTTCAGAATCCAAATCAGTTATGCTGCCAATAAATGTGACTGCTGAATCTTCAGTTGAAGTTGAAGCTGATGATCCTGCTGCACCTATGGTTGTTGCTGTATGCTGCTGCTTCGTCTGACCATTCAGTTCTTCCTTGTACAGCCCATCACTTATTCGTTTTGTAGCCATAGCCCTTTCATAGGGCGGAAGCTCTTTTAACTTAGTGACAACAAAGTTTCTGAAGTCTGTTGCCGAGTCCTGCTGCTGTCTGCTTTGATGTTGCTGCTGGATAATATTATGCAACATTTCTACTGAATTAAGTATGGGGTAGCTTCTTCCACCCCCATCCCCCTCTTGACGCTTTTTTTTGGAGGTGGCGTGCTGTCCTCTTCATCTTTCTCTGCAGGTACCTCTGTTTCAGCTGCTGCATGTTGAAGTAGCTCTTGCGAAACCTGAAATCAAATTTATTTGTTTCAGATGCCAGCTACTGAAGGCAAATGGCTTTCAAAAGAAAGTGTGTTCCACCAGGCACTCCACTTCCGTCACTGTGTGGGAGCAATTGATAGGAAGCACATTGTTCTACAGTGCCCTGTAGCTATTGGGAGCGAGTTTTATAGCTATAAAGGATCGTTTAGCATTGTGTGGCTTGCTGTAGTTGACGCCAACTACAACTTTTTATATGCTGACGTTGGCTGCCAAGGAAGGATTTCTGATGGAGGTGTTTTCAAGAATGCCTCCATAAGTGAACTAATTCACAAAGACAAACTGTGTTTGCCACCTCACGATTGTTTACCTGAAACGAAGCCACTACCATATGTATTCACAGCAGATGACACTTTTTCAATTACAGGAAAACATCATGAAGCCGTATCCAGGTAGGCACAAGAGAGTCTGAAAAGAGAATCTATAACTACAGATTGTCAAGGGTATGGGTGAGTGTGGAAAACACATTTGGCATTATGGCCTCAGTGTTTTGTGTCTTCCACAAAGCAATGCTATTACAACCACAGAAGGCACAAACCATCACAATCACAGCAGCGTGTCTGCACAATTTCTTAAGAAGAAATTCGGAGTCAAGAAGTTATTACAGCCGACCAGGAAGTTTCTATCCTTTTTGTCCACAAACAGGTGAAGTCATCCCAGGGGCATGGAGACGAGATGCTAAAGCATCCTTTATTGCTGCTCTCCCAAATATACCACAGAGAACTTCTCAGAAATTCAAGGAAATTCGCGATAAACTTGCTAACTGCTTTGTGAGCCCAAAAGGAGCTATTCCATGGCAAAATAATTATAGTTAAAATTATTTTACAAGAGAATAAAAATAACATATGCAAGCATAGCCTTGTTTACCTCTTCAGTTGTGCCCCAGGCCTCCTGTGGTTCCTGGGTATCATCCAGGAAACGTAGGTATTTACATCCAAACCACTTCGTTTCATAAAATGTGTCGGTACCACTTCCAGATTTTTTACTGTCCTCTACTTTTCTTTTCTCTTGTTGGTACTGAGACAAGAGAGGTTTAATTTTTTTTGTCCAAGCACCACAGCAGCTTTTTGTAATGGATCATGTTTGATTTTAGCATTTTTGTAACCCTCACAATGTTCGTTCCACAGGCACTCTGTGGCGTTTCCTTCTATTTCAAATTCTTCGTTTGTTGATTGTTTTTCACGATGTCAACGTACTGCATTGCTAAACTGGCTGAAAAATGTGGGTTGTGGATACTGACACTGACTACCGTAAATTATGTAGCCAACAGGTGCACAATTGTGTGTCACAGTACATTAATTTCACTGGTCACAACACCCCAATAATACAAAGTTATATGGCCAGTGCACTATTGTTTAACTTTCGATAAGCCTTATTAATAGTTTGCAGGCGAATCTCCACATATTGCTACAGTAGTTTACTGCTGAACATCTATGAGCAGTAAAAACATAACCACAAAGTCCATAGTTCTTGAAGAATAATCAGGAACGTATGGAGCAGACACTGTCACTGTTTTTACACATGGCATAATTGTTTAACACTTATTTCACAGTTAAACTGAACCATCGTTGTTGTCCTATCCAGCACAGGTTACTCGTCTGAAACTCGGCCGCAGACTGTCTCGTGACTAAAATCGGGGCCTTATATATCATCATAATAATAGGTGCTGAAACTACACATTGTTCAAAGTTTAATTTACAGAAATTACAACTAAAACTTAACTCATTAAATAAGATGACTACATAGAAAAATTGGTTCTTTTGAACAGTGTCTTCTACTACAGGGGTTAAGATGAATTATTTGTTTAAATGATGAAATTGACATATATGGCTATGTAAACAATACTTTTGACAAACTGTTAATTACCTTAGGATTAATGATGGGCTGATGTTTCTGACCAGAGCCAAATAAATACACTCCTGGAAATGGAAAAAAGAACACATTGACACCGGTGTGTCAGACCCACCATACTTGCTCCGGACACTGCGAGAGGGCTGTACAAGCAATGATCACACGCACGGCACAGCGGACACACCAGGAACCGCGGTGTTGGCCGTCGAATGGCGCTAGCTGCGCAGCATTTGTGCACCGCCGCCGTCAGTGTCAGCCAGTTTGCCGTGGCATACGGAGCTCCATCGCAGTCTTTAACACTGGTAGCATGCCGCGACAGCGTGGACGTGAACCGTATGTGCAGTTGACGGACTTTGAGCGAGGGCGTATAGTGGGCATGCGGGAGGCCGGGTGGGCGTACCGCCGAATTGCTCAACACGTGGGGCGTGAGGTCTCCACAGTACATCGATGTTGTCGCCAGTGGTCGGCGGAAGGTGCACGTGCCCGTCGACCTGGGACCGGACCGCAGCGACGCACGGATGCACGCCAAGACCGTAGGATCCTACGCAGTGCCGTAGGGGACCGCACCGCCACTTCCCAGCAAATTAGGGACACTGTTGCTCCTGGGGTATCGGCGAGGACCATTCGCAACCGTCTCCATGAAGCTGGGCTACGGTCCCGCACACCGTTAGGCCGTCTTCCGCTCACGCCCCAGCATCGTGCAGCCCGCCTCCAGTGGTGTCGCGACAGGCGTGAATGGAGGGACGAATGGAGACGTGTCGTCTTCAGCGATGAGAGTCGCTTCTGCCTTGGTGCCAATGATGGTCGTATGCGTGTTTGGCGCCGTGCAGGTGAGCGCCACAATCAGGACTGCATACGACCGAGGCACAGGGCCAACACCCGGCATCATGGTGTGGGGAGCGATCTCCTACACTGGCCGTACACCACTGGTGATCGTCGAGGGGACACTGAATAGTGCACGGTACATCCAAACCGTCATCGAACCCATCGTTCTACCATTCCTAGATCGGCAAGGGAACTTGCTGTTCCAACAGGGCAATGCACGTCCGCATGTATCCCATGCCACCCAACGTGCTCTAGAAGGTGTAAGTCAACTACCCTGGCCAGCAAGATCTCCGGATCTGTCCCCCATTGAGCATGTTTGGGACTGGATGAAGCGTCGTCTCACGCGGTCTGCACGTCCAGCACGAACGCTGGTCCAACTGAGGCGCCAGGTGGAAATGGCATGACAAGCCGTTCCACAGGACTACATCCAGCATCTCTACGATCGTCTCCATGGGAGAATAGCAGCCTGCATTGCTGCGAAAGGTGGATATACACTGTACTAGTGCCGACATTGTGCATGCTCTGTTGCCTGTGTCTATGTGCCTGTGGTTCTGTCAGTGTGATCATGTGATGTATCTGACCCCAGGAATGTGTTAATAAAGTTTCCCCTTCCTGGGACAATGAATTCACGGTGTTCTTATTTCAATTTCCAGGAGTATAGTTTAAGAATACTAGCATTTCATCTTCCAAATGTTTCCAATTATTACGGAATTTATATTTGTCAACAATAGAATTTAAGTTACGAAACAATCACTGATTTTAGCCTATAAAAAAAGATACTTACTAGGAATAGTCAAAATAAATTAGAAAATCAGTTAAATGCATAGAACTAAACAAAAAATTAGATCTGGTGTTATATTGCTTAAAAATGAGGACCAATCTTTCTCTTTTATGAAAATGCAGATTATATTCACGTTTGCTAATGGTAAATAATTAAAAGTAAGAAAACGAATTTAAGGAGGCAGATGGCAAAACAAGAGGGGAATTAGAAATATCCGAGCTTGCTTCGTCACAACTCCTCTGTCTCATAAAGCGATATCAACCGGAAAATTTTATATCTTGATCACTCCATTTCAATCAAATCGAAGGAAAATAAAATATATGCACCACTACACTGACAGCAAAACAAACACGAAAACACTCATTCAGAACAAACACTAGCGCTGCTCAGCGGAATTTTGTGGTAGTAGACCATTACCGACGCAGCCATGGAACACTGATTTTGTGTTGCGAACATGTTGCCAACTTCTTGCGAACATTGGTAGTCCATTACTAGCCATGAACAATGTTGCAAACAGTGTTGTGAACAATGTTGCGAACTCTGTGTAAACGTACCTTTCGATGAAAACGTTAAGATTTTTCATGTAATATAATATTTGATACAACACTGATCTCCAGAGTTCACTCAGCCACATTACATCCATAGCAAAAAATATCGTTCATTGGGACAACAATTTGCAATCTTTTAGTGAAAATATTAGGACCACAGATCCATTAACACCTCATAGTGACAAAATTGTCTCCCACCTAGCATTATTATCATAAACAAGTGACATATTTGTGCTTACCAAAGCTAATTTTAAATCAATAACATTAACAGGAAAGTCAGCACTTTTTCTTTCATTATTTAAAAAAGGAAAAAAGACAATGCTTTCTCAACTATAGAATATAGCTGTTGTGTTTCTCAGTTGTTAGTATTACCAACACAAGCACATCCTCATTTATCGAAAAGTCATAGTTACTTGTATGTTACAAGAGCACTGGTGCTTTTCATCCAGCTCACAGAAATCGTAATTTAATGAGCTACATGATCGTTACACGTGGGAGAATTGACCGACAAGCTACGTTTTGAAATTTCTCTTGAATTGTCACACAGTTTGACTCACATAATTCTTTTCTTTCCAACAATGACCCATCTACTACGGACATTCAGATACTCTGACTCAGGTGATTTGTTTCTTCCTTTGCAGACTTCATTTGCATTGATAAGGGAACAGTCAGGAGGATTATAAAAGGATGGGTATGTCAATGAACAACATGGACAAGAGACCGTTTTGTTAAATATATCTGTTCTCTGTTGTAATTTGTAACACGACAGCCTATTCTAAAGGGAAGAGGCACTGTATTAAATCACAAACAAGCAATGCACAGGTGGCAGTTAAGACAGGGTTATATTCGTGTTGACAGCTGATATCAGCTTGACAGAAGCATGTGGAGGGCCAGTTCCACACTATGCTCCACAGATGGGATTGTTTCTTGACTTCCACCGGTTGGCAAGCTGACTACGTGACTGGGAAAACCTGTTCATTGGGCAGCACAGTGGCTGCTCGTTTCTCATGGCCGCTTTTTGTGCCCAGTGCATAATTAAACCTTGCCCCAAAATTAATAAATATTGAGCCATATGTCTCAGTGGAAATACTGTGCTTATTACAAATGAGGAGTCTATGAATACATCCTGTGGAACTGTAAGAGACTGTGATAGTAGGTTTACTGAAATGTTCACATGAGAGGCCGAAAAGTTGATTTTTGCAATGAAAAACACCTGTTCTTACTAAATAAATAAGGAAACATTAGGGGTAGTGGCAGTACTGTAGACTTAAGATATGTAGGAAATTATTCAATGTGTAATTTAAATTCTTTGTTAATATTTACACTTAAAAATCCAGAAACAGAGGAAAATCATAGAAACAACTGTTTTTACATAAACTATGGCAATGAAAAGAAAACTGACAACAGCATGCTATTCCTGAGAAAATTTCCGTGTGATTCAATGTATTATATGTGTATAAAAGGTTAAAATTTAGAATTTCAGCGATTTCAGTAATTTAACTGACTTCAGTGGTGCCTGACCAAGGTTTCCTGGGTGAACAGTGGCATTAAATGGATGGGAGTCAGGTATGGGCTAAGCCGCGATTTTCCTACATGAGCGATTTCTGTGAATGTTTCTTTTCAGTAACTGCGATTCTTAACTGTGATTTGTTACAGTTAACAAATTTACAACTTGTAACTCTCCACTATTTCTGCAACTTTTGCCATTTTTGCTACTCCTACGATTTCTGCGACTTATGCGATTTCTGTGACTGGTGCGATTTCTGCCTTTTACGCCATTTCTGCGATTTATCACCACAAGTGTTACACTGTAATTAGTCACAAGCAAGAAGCGAACTGTGTCAATGCAACCGAGAAATATGTTCTCGCCTGTATAGGCGATTATTTATGAGAGCCTAATGTAATGTTCCAGAAATCCAACTGACATAAAATTACCTGAAATGGTATTATTAGTATTTCTAACGAGTCTTCCTCGTTTGTTACATGATATACGAAAGATACACTTTCCCACAGACAAAATTTCATCTCAGTAAAACAGCCAGTATTAAGTATGTTCTACCTATGTTCTTCCTTTGACTTTAGTTTTATATTAATGGAGCAAGTGTGAAAATATTGATAGTGTGAAGTTGAGAATCATAACACAAATTACCACACAGTACCATAGGAGTTCATGTTTAGAATACAGATTCTAACCACATTGTTACGTTCACAAGTATCTGAACCACATTGTCAATCACTTGATATGGGAATAATTCAAAGTATCAGTGACAGGATGACTGGAAAAGTTGCCGCAGTGTCTTTACAACTTCTTTTCCAGAAGTAAGGTTAGTTTCTAAGTTTGTGAAAGAACATAGGGGCATCGTTTACACAAAGTGCGAAGCGTCTCCCCCCCCCCCCCCTCCCCAACTCAACTGCTTTCATTACCAAAAATATTAGCAGTTGTATTGTGTAAATTATATTGCTAGTACTTACTAGCAGTATATAAGTTTAATAATACTCATGATTATCCAGAAGCAGTTCCCATTTCGATTACTGGCTGCTCTTTGAGCCTATCTACATCTAAAAGAGATAATCATGGAGATTCAAAACAACTACTGAAGAACTCGCAGCATAAAAGTGCTATACTTGATAATATAATTCCGCAAAGTGAGTGTTGGTGCAATGATTAATTGAATTAGCCCAAGGTCTAGGTTTGGTTGGAAGATTGCATGTTTTAAGGTTGATGATGTGCAAGTGGAAACAGTGGAAAACACTGATCTTACAATTACAAGTTAATATTGGGAATGGTATTAATGCAATAGTTAAAAATATGGACGAAAGTTTAACCCCATATTGTTCTGTCAGAAAAAATATCCATCTCGTGAATACAGTTTTTAAATGTTTGGGAAAAGTTACATAGTAGACACCAGATAGCACTTTTAGTAATTTATATACGATATATGTGTGTAGCACGCATCAAGATACTCATCAGAGCCTTAGCCATTATATGTTTTTGAAATTACCCTGCGGTCTTAGTTTTTATGACGAAGAATGTGTTTAAATATGCCACGAAACTTGCAACCTACACTGTAGGTCTGTCTATTTGCACAATCTTTATTCAACCTTCACATTCCTTGGCTGCGCCAGTTCTCAACCAGGCATAAAATTTTTCTCAGAGCGAATTACCTTCTTGGTTCATTTCCTCAACCATAAATGTGTAATACACCCATATCTTGAGACACAAGTTTCTTAGAGCAGTACAGATGTAGGACAACAAATGGCATATGGCACCTAATGTTAACTGCGCTTTTTAGTTGCTACTTGCGACTTCTACTTGCGACTTGTCACTGAAATCGCAACTAGACACAAGGTTTACAGGAAGAAGTACGAAATTCGGCCAACAGATGGCGCACAGCACTGAATGTTAAAGGCTACTTGTGACTCTTAATTGTGACTGAAATCGTAGCCAGATTCTGTGAAGTTGTTATTGTGATATCTGTGACTTCCCAATCACTGTGATTTATAACAGATACGTGACTTTTTGCTCACCCCTGATGGGAGTCTATGTTTGGACACCATTGAAGGTGGTCAGGCTGTGATGTTCTGTCTTTCGAGAAAGTGTTATCAGATGAGCGGTGAAGTGGCCAATAGTTAGCATGTGTGAGTTATTCAGGGCTCCTAATTTTGCACATAGAAATTTTTCAGTATTTGATGGACTTATTTTTTTGGGATTGCATGTGATACAAGTTGCACATAGAAGGTTTCAGTGTGTAACTGATGTGGAATTTATAATAATTGTAAATACGGTCTGTAGTAGGCTGTAATGCAATGTTTATTTACTCATGCAGTTAGCTAATTTACACTAAGTGTCATTGTCAAGCACATTTGTAACATATGTATTTCACATCATTTTCAAATCACACTTAATTACAAGTAAAAAGTTGCCATGTTTACATTTATTAAGAATTTGGAGGCACCAGATTGCCCCAAATAAAAAATTTTAGTAGAATTTATAGTTTGAGGTAGTGTGGAATTTTACCGTTTTTTCAAGGTAACTCACACAATTCTTTGTGGCTTATTCAGTGACCTCCAAGATCTTAAAAATCTTGGTTAGGCTCTGAAATTAATTTCTTGTGAACTGTGACTTCGGATGTTTCTACGATATTGTTGGACACACTAGTGAACTCGAATTTATGAAACTTCAAATAAAAAATTGTGAATGTGTATATGAGTTTTGCATAGGAAATCCTACCTGTATTTATATTAAAAACATATGTGAAACATTTGGTATGTTGCGACGAAATGTAGCCAAACTTGTGCAACCACATTTACAAGGGTCCCTTGAAGTGTTTGTGGTGTGTAATGTGTGAGTAAATCTTTTCATGCAGTAGCAAGTGGGTGCTCCAAGCTGATGTCGAACTTGTGAACAGTTTAGAACTCCGATTTTTGGCGAGTTGATGAGAGTGATTGTATTTTATTTGATAATCCACATCACATGCACGTTTCCATACAAACCATACAGTCGTAAATTAAGTGAAAATAAAATAAAAAAGGTATATGAAACAATATACATTTATTCTGAAATCATTTTTAAAATTTTTTCGTTTCTAATCCTAATTTTGAGCTTTATTCTCTTTTTTAATTGATTAAATTTTTCCTCTCTTTCCTGGTTCTAGTCATACTATTTTTGAAGCAGCACCATCTGCAGCTCTGCAATTCTTTCACACTTGAGAGTAGGTATTACATTCTGAAAACAAAATTTACAGGTTTAAGGTGAGATTATTCTAGAACACAAAGGAGAATGCAGTGAAGGTGTCACATCTCCAGTTACTTCCCCCTCCCTGCCAGTCTACAAACAGATGTAAGAAATTACTGCACAATCCAAAATTATGTGTGAAATGGATACTGTTCCTCAACATTTAGGAGAAATTCAATAACAAAAGCCTCCAGTTTCGGTATGTGCTATAGGCACACGAATTTTTGAAGGGCCAAATATGGTGAACAGGATACACATTCCTACATAGTAGAAGTGGCATATCTTATGTCCAAAGTAATAAGAGATATATACAGTGTAGTTCGATGTTAAACATACTTTGGTAGTCAAGGGGAAGACTTCCAGCTCTGACATATTTGAAAGTGAGCTACTGACCAGAATATCTCTCTAGTAAACAAACATATGAAGTCTTCTTAAAATACCCGAATATGTCGCACAATTCACTGCATGTAGTTACACAGTAAGAGTGAAAGTGTATTAACAGAAACAATAGTTTTAAGAATTTTGAGATAACGTGTGTTTTAGTTCTTTGTTTGTATAGACTAAGCATAGGGAGTTAATCTGTGAGAGGCAAGAGTCAGACATGCTGTGGTGTCAGCGAGGCATTTAAAGAGCCTAGACAGCCTGGCAGTGGTAATGACCTCTGAAGTGTATAGTCAACAGCTGACATGGCCAGAGTGTTAGAATGAATGAACGCCAGTGTAAAGTAATCAAGGACACATTTCATTATATTTTTTAGTATACAAACAAGGTGAACGGTATTGGACTCAAGGTATGAGGATAATGAGCTTCACAGAAATAATTATTTATCGTTGAATGATCAATTAAACAATAATATATAATGGAATAATTAGTTAATGTATTGAATTAGAAAATCATTTGAATGGGATAGTGCAAATATTGGGTTAGTGCTTAAGTTCCTAGAGTTTTTCCATAATTTCCATAAAAGTAACAGACAGACATAACAGAGAATTTAGTTATCAATAATATATCATTCTTCGCTATTTACAACAGTCTGTAAACGTCTGGATAATATTTCGATTCTGCAACTGTAGGAATCATGTGGTCTTGAGGCGAAGAACTCGCATTTTCGACCAGAAAGGAAGTTCGTTGAAGGTTTTTCGGTACAGAAAGGAAAACAAAAATCTCAGAACACAAGATCAGGTGAATAATGTGGATGCAAAATGACTTCCCAAGCGAACTCCTGTATAGTGGTTTTTAGAATTAGATTGGAGACAAGATACTGGCAGAAATAAAGCTGTGAGTACCGGGTGTGAGTCGTGCTTCGGTAGCTCAGATGGTAGAGCACTTGCCCACGAAAGGCAAAGGTCCCGAGTTCGAGTCTCGGTCGGGCACACAGTTTTAATCTGCCAGGAAGTTTCATAGTGGTTTTTGTCAGTCTAGCATAATGTGGGCTGGCATTATCCTGGAATAGCAACACATCACTTAGTCTTGCAGGTCATTGTTCTTGGAGTGCATCTGCAAGATGTTCGTGTTGTTGACAATAAATATCAGCAGTAATGTTGTTCATGAGCCAGCTGATGACAATGAAGCAGAAATGGATGTATGGCCATCCGCTGAGTTTTGTGATGTTGGCCTAGGGCGTGCTGACCCATAGACCTGATTTTTGAAGCTACCCCATTTCATGAAAATTTAGCGCGATAGTGGTATGATGACAGTTCATCACATCTGCAAGCTCTCGAGAACACTGGATCACTGTGGATTAATACGTTTAAACGATCTTCATCAAATCCTGAAGAACTTCCTGAATGTGGAGAGTCGCTAATGTCAAAACGATCATCCTTAAAACGCGAAAACCGTTTTCTTCCTGTGCTCTGTCAAAAGGCGTTATCCCCATCCATAGCACAAATTTTTCTGGCTAGCTGAGTATCGTCAACCCTCTACTGAACGCAAACAGAAGAATATGTCGGAAATGTTACGATTTCTCCACTTGGCACTCTATTTTCTAGCGTCCACTGGTCCACTCAGTATCTCCAAATAACAGAACGACAGTATGTAAACTCAAAGAGCAATAGTGAACTACAAATAAAAAGTGACAATAAATAAATAAACTCATAGCAACAGAATACCAACATACAAAACAAAAATGTTACAAACTAATATTAGCGTATTATACAGGGTGTCCCAGCTATCTTGTCCACCCAAAATATCTCTGGAACAATAACAGCTATTGGAAAACGACTTTCACCGGCATCAATGTAGGGCTGGGGCCCATGAATGTACATATTTGGAAACATTCTAAAACGAAAGCATATGTGTTTTTTAATACAAACTTATGTTTTTTTAAATGGACCTCCTATACTTTTTCTGCAGCAATCCATAGCATGACAAAGCACATACTCAATGGCGTTGATTGCATCGTAATATTCCCATTACATCCCGAGATATTAAGGCGCGAAGTTGACGCTTGAAACACCCGACATGCGCTGCTAGCGCACGTCCTGAGGCGCAGGCGTGAACCCCATGCGTTAATGCAGGATGGCAGCAGACCGTATTATTCGTTTCGGACCTCTTGATAAGTATGGAAGTGTGATTACGCATGTCAATCACATCGCGATTACGGGCAGCATGGGGTTCACGCCTCAGGGCGTGCGCTAGCAGCGCATGTCGGGTGTTTCAATCGCCAACTTCGCGTCTTAATATCTCGGGATGTAATGGGAATATTGTGATACAATCAACGCCATTGTGTATGTGCTTTGTCATGCTATGGATTGCTGAAGAAAAAATATAGGAGGTCCATTTAAAAAAAACATAAGTTTGTGTTAAAAAACACATACGCTTTCGTTTTAGAATGTTTCCAAATATGTACATTCATGGGCCCCAGCTCTACATTGATACCGGTGAAAGTCGTTTTCCAATAGCTGTTATTGTTCCAGAGATATTTTGGGTGGACAAGATAGCTGGGACAACCTGTATAGTGAGCTAGCTGCTTGTTATGATCTAATTAATGACAAATGTGCGTTTATAGACAAAGAGTTCATTAATAAAAGAAATTATCACTTGATGAGTTTTTTTGAATTTGTCACTTGCACAGAATAAGAAGAATAACTATGAAAATATTCATTATATGCAAAATCAGAACAATGATTGTTATTACCTTATTTCCAAAATATGTGTTTTTGTTGTATATCCTCATACTATACTTAATGGTAGACCGAACTCAGGAAAAATTTGAACACATATAACCAGATGACATGCATTAAGAGCCAAACCAGATAAACAGTCAGCAACAAGAGATACAGTTGGCATTTGTGCACATGATTGCTGCCTTCAGTGCAACACATCGCCTGGGCTCATCAATTTAAACTGGTGAGTTCCAAGCAAAATTAATATATCAGTGTCATGAGTTCTCAGAGTGACCTAAAACTGTAAGTGCTCCAAAAAATATTATGGTGAACGGCAGTGCAATATAGTATGGTCAAGAGAAATATATTTTCTGTGGGTACTGTGTATAATGTGTTTGCGTATTCTCTCTATTCTTCACAATAAAGGATGACAGCCAAAAACAGTTTTGTCTATGTAGTGTAAACTGTGGGAAAATGATCTAAGGGACTTCTTTGGGATGGCCAACTAGCTGCTGTAAAATTTTTACCGATGATATTATCACATATTACATACATAATCAATATTCAGAAACCGATATTTGTTGTATATGAGAAAAGTACCACAGCAGTGGTAGCACTTTTTTCTGATATACATCATCAGCTGAAGTCCCTCATCCATGCAGTAAGATGGACAACTATACATTGATATTTGTTGTGTTAGATATTGTATCTGAAGTGTTACATTTACTTGTGTTCTGTAGTTCTCAGTTTGAAGGAGTTTGTGATTTTTTAATGTTACAAGAGCATGGGAGATAAAATTCAAAAATTCTGTTAGTAAAATTAATTGGGAATCTAAGGAAATCTGTTTATTAGCTACAAATTTGATGACATTTCTTGAATAATTCGAGTTTGTTTTCAAAACTTTTCATAACTGAATGCTATAAATAATTTGGCGGAAGAAATTAAAATTACCTAAAAGGTACAGGCTGTTGCTAAGAATGGTAAGACCACAATTCTAGTGTTTTTTAAATGTGATTTTGTCCACAAAAAAGCAGTTTAGAAAAGAACAGAGGGAATGCATAAAGCGCTCCTTACATTCAGTTTACATTTTATTTCCACATTTGTCAGAGTTCCATTTTACATCACATCTGCAGATATCAGTAGCACTGAATGAGGTTAAGCAGTACTGCAGAATGCATATCAGGGAGTAAGAATTTTAGTACCCACATTGGCTGAAGTAGCTGCTGGACCATCTGCCATTGCCAGTAGAAGGTGAAGTGAGGCGAAGTGGCTAGCTGTGAGAAAGACAGCTGCAACAGTGCACAATACGTAGGGAAACCACAGATATTCAGGTGCAAAGCATGTAATTTTGTTTACTAAATATTTACGAATAAAGCCACTTTTCCATTCCAGATATTATAAGAAGCCTACAGGTCAGAAGCACTTTCTTAGAACAACATTATGACACAAGAAAGCAGTCATTTCAATGGAAAATGAAAAATGTTTAAGATAACTAATTTGTATGAACAGGTATGATGTCTCATGATTTTTAAGTACGAAATGTACACTGTGCCCCACAGTCGCCAATTGCTGATAGGATACATTCTGAACTAGTTCTTTCATGAAATCATGCTCTCAAGAAATTCCTAGTTTTCAGTTAATAACTGACATATTGATGTACCATAATCAGATTAAAGTGTTTTTGTAAATGAACACATTATAAGAAGATGTGGAAACTTTATTTCAGTAATATGGTTTCCTACATCATCACTTATAATTACAGGATATAAAACTGTACTTCCCAGAGAATCCGATGGCGCTGGTGCTTTTTATGCAAGGAACATCAACTATGAGAGCATTGTGGCAAACTTGGAAGAAATCCTACATCGATCCGCAGGAAGCGGCTACAAGGGTAGCAGAGTACGTGTGGTGTGCACATGTGGGTTTTTTAGGTCAGAGAATTTCCTCCCAAGGCCCAAAAAAATGTCTCCTCAGATGCAACAAGATAGCAGCAGGCAAAACGCAACAAGGAATGACAATATTAATGTGGTAATAGTAAACCGCACGAGCATCTATAGAAAGGTCCCACAACTGCTCTCATTAATAAAAGGTCACAATGCACATGTAGTACTAGGGACGGAAAGTTGACTGAAACCAGATGTAAACAGTAATGAAATTCTAAACTCAGATTGGAATGTATGCCTCAGAGACAGGCTGGACATGAAGGGGGAGGAATGTTTATGGCGATAAAAAGTGCAATACTATCGAAGGAAATTGACAGAGATCCGAAATGTGAAATAATTTGGGCGAAGGTCACGTTTAAATCAAGCTTAAACATGGTAATTGGATGTCTCTATAGGCCCCCTGGCTCAGCAGCTGTTGTGGCAGAACACCTGAAGGAAAATCTGGAAAATATTTCGAGTAGAATTCTCGACCATGTTATAGTTTTGGGTGGAGATTTTAATTTAGACTAGGACACTCAAACGTTTATAACGGTTGTCAGGGACAAAGAATCCAGTGAAAATTTTTAAGTGCATTATCTGAAAACTACCTTGAGCAGTTAAACAGAGAACCGACTCATGGTGATAACATATTAGACCTTCTGGTGACAAACTGACCTGAACTATTTGGGACAGTTAACGCTGAACAGGGAATTAGCGATTATAAAGCTGTTACAGCATTGGTGATTTCAGCCGTAAATAGAAATATAAAAAAAGGCAGGAAGTTTTTTCTGTTTAGCAGAAGTGACAAAAAGCAGATTTCAGAGTACTTGACGGCTCAACACAAATGTTTCAGCTCAAGTACAGATAGTGTTGAGGATCAGTGGACAAAGTTCAAAACCATTGTACAATATGCATTAGATGAGTATGTGCCAAGCAAGATCATAAGAGATGGAAAAGAGCCACTGTGGTGCAACAACCAAGTTAGAAAACTGCTACGGAAGCAAAGGGTCCTTCACAGCAAACATTAGCATAGCCAAAGCCTTCCAACCAAACAAAAATTACACGAAGCGAAATGTCGTGTGAGGAGGGCTATGAAAGAGGCGTTCAACGAATTAGAAAGTAAAGTTCTATGTACTGACTTGGCAGAAAATCCTAAGAAATTTTGGTCTTATGTCAAAGCAGTAGGTGGATAAAAACAAAATGTCCAGACACTCTATGAGCAAAACGGTACTGAAGTAGAGGGTGACAGCATAAGCCCGAAATACTAAATGTCTTTTTCCAAAGCTGTCTCACAGAGGGAGATTGCACTATAGTTCCTTCTCTAGATTGTCTCACAGATGACAAAATGGTAGAAATCGAAATAGATGACAGAGGGATAGAAAAACAATTAAAATCGCTCAAAAGAGGAAAGACCGCTGTACCTGATGGGATACTAGTTCGATTTTACACAGAGTACGTGAAGGAACTTGCCCCCCTTCTTGCAGCGGTGTAGCGTAGGTCTCTAGAAGACCGTAGCGTTCCAAAAGATTGGAAAAGGGCTCAGGTCATCCCAGTTTTCAAGAAGGGATGTGGAACAGATGTGCAGAACTATAGACCTATATCTCTAACGTCTATCAGTTGTAGAATTTTGGAACACGTATTATGTTCGAGTACAACGACTTTTCTGAAGACTAGAAATCTACTCTGTAGAAATCAGCATGGGTTTCGAAAAAGACGATCGTATGAAATCCAGCTCGGGCTATTCGCCTGCAATACTCAGAGGGCCATAGACATGGGTTCCCAGGTAGATGAAATGTTTCTTGTCTTCCGCAAGGCGTTTGATACAGATGCCCACAGTCGTTCAATGAACAAAGTAAGAGCATAAGGACTATCACACCAATTGGGGGATTGGATTGAAGATTTCCTAGATAACAGAGCACAGCATGTCATTCTCAATGGAGAGAAGTCTTTTGAAGTAAGAGTGATTTAAGGTGTGCCGCAGGGGAGTGTCGTAGGACCGTTGCTATTCACAGTATATATAAATGACCTTATGGATAACATCGGAAGTTCACTGAGGCTTTTTGCGGATGATGCTGTAGCATATCGAGAGGTTGTAACAATGGAAAATTGTAATGAAATGTAAGAGGATCTGCAACGAACTGACACATGGTGCAGGGAATGGCAATTGAATCTAAATGTAGACAAGTGTAATGTGCTGTGAATACACAGAAAAAAAGATCCTTTATCATTTAGCTAAAATATAGTTGGTCAGCAACTGGAAGCAGTTAATTCCATAAATTATCTGAGTGTAGGCATTAGGAGTGATTTAAAATGGAATGACCATGTAAAACCAATCGTCGGTAAAGCAGATGCCAGACTGAGATTCATTGGAATAATCCTAAGGAAATGCAGTCTGAAAACAAAGGAAATAGGTTACAATACACCTGTTGGCCCACTGCTTGAATACTACTTACTGGTGTGGGATCTGTACCAGATAGGGTTGATAGAAGAGACAGAGAAGATCCAATGGAGAGCAGCGCACTTCATTGCAGGATCATTTAGTAATCGCGAAAGCATTACGGAGATGATGGATAAACCCCAGTGGAAGACTCTGCAAGAGAGACGCCCAGTAACTCGGTACGGGCGTTTGTTGAAGTTTCGAGAACATACCTTCACCCAGGAGTCAAGCAGAATGTTGCTCGCTCCTACGTATATCTCGTGAAGAGACCATGGGGAGAAAATCAGAGAGACTAGAGCCCACACAGAGGCATACCGACAATTTTTCTTTCTACGAACAATATGAGACTGGAATAGAAGGGAGAACTGATAGAGGCACTCAAGATACCACCTCTCCGCCACACACTGACAGGTGGCTTGCGGAGTATGGATGTAGATGTAGATGTAGAGATGCACTAAGATAATCCAAGGACAGGTTGTCTTAATGTCCATATATCTAGGATGGAAAAGCATGGCCAGTCATACTGTATGCCTCTTATGCCACCATCTATGGATTCGCTAACTAAACTTAGACACTTCAGGGGGTTAGTGAAGTGGGAGGATCTTACAAACTACTCTGTAGAGACATGTGAAATTGTTTGTGAATTGAAATTGTTGTTTTCTTTTCCATGCTTTAATCGGAAATTTAGAACGATCTCTTACTGATCAAACAACAAATATCAGTTTCAAGACAGATAATTATGTTATACATGCAAGTACCTTACAGAGTTGGTTAAATGTTGTATTGCATGAGATTGCACCAGTTTTCGTGTTTTCTGCTATGCTCTTGAATTCATTTACATCACTAAGCAGTCTCAAAGTATCCTCAGATGAATAGTTCGGTGATTTGGAACGTTTATAATTCAGGTTAGACATCAACAAAAGCAAAACGCGGGTAATGGAATGTAGTCGAATTAAGTCGGGTGATGCTGTAAAAATAGATTAGGAAATGAGACATTTAAAGTAGCAGAGGAGTTTTGCTATTTGGGGAACAAAATAACATGATGGTCGAAGTGGAGAGGATATAAAATGTAGACTGGCAATGGGAAGGAATCCGTTTCTGAAGAAGAGTAATTTGTTAACACTGACTATAGATTTCAGTGTCAGAAAGTTGTTTGTGTAAGTATTTGTATGGAGTATAGCCATGTATGGAAGTGAAACATGGACGATAAATAGTTTGGACAAGAAGAGAATAGAAGTTTTAGAAATGTGGTGCTACAGAAGAATGCTGAAGATTAGATGGGTAGGTCACATAACTAATGAGGAGGTATTGAATAGGATTGGGGAGAAGAGGAGATTGTGGCACAACTTGACTAGAAGAAGGGATCGGTTGGTAGGACATGTTCTGAGGCATCAAGGGATCACTAATTTAGTATTGGAGGGCAGCGTGGAGGGTAAAATTCGTAGAGGGAGACCAAGAGATGAATACACTAAGCAGATTCAGCACTATGTAGGCTGCGGTACGTACTGGGAAATGAAGAATCTTGCACAGGATAGAGTAGCATGGAGAGCTGCATCAAACCAGTCTCAGGACTGAAGACCACAACAACAGCAACAACATGATTCATCTGCAGATGATAGCTAAATGAATATGAAATAGTGTGCAGAAATACACCTAGTGTACACTACTGTTGTCGCAAACTTAACTGGATGGGAACACTATTTGAGTAATAGCTAACCAGAGGATGAAATGGCTTCATGAAGTGCCTGCTCCATATTTTTCCATGTTTACCCTTTTCTTTGGTTAGATTTTCCTGAATTTATCTCGTAATTCTACGACCGATACATAAGGCCAATTTACATTGACCAGCATGTCATGACATGGTCACATCATGGTGTATGCACAGTGCCTGTCATGTCAAATCATGTCAATTCACTTAGCGCAGTACTGAACGGTGGGAGTTAGGTTATGATTTACTATCCATGATACAAAAAGTCACAGTATGGTACTGATATGGCCAAAGCAAACATCGTAGCGTATGTTCTTGGTTAATTTTGTGGGATACAGTGCTGAGGAGTGAAACAACGTTTCAGAACATCAACATTCATTTACTAACGAAAATATTCACATACAAACACATCAAGCAACATTTATGAGGGAATATACAGAGCATGTTTTCTCGATCAGTTATGGTTTTTTCCCTTGCATAACTAATAACATCATAAACAACTGTACTTTCCTTCTTCATTAGAGATGATTTTTCACTTAATAAAAATTGTATCATCAAATTATGTTGTTAGTTGCTCTATAATTGAAAGGATTAAATAATTTACCACTTTCAGATATTTAACCCTACCTGTGGAAGAACATTCAATGGGAAAAATATCCGCTCATCATCATGGAAATTTGCATTTCGCCACAAAAACGAGGCACAATAATAAGACAGGACTAATAAAAAACAAAATTGCAATATCCATTACTAGATTAGTGAGTGTGGCAAAAACAGGTTTACTTTCAATGTTAGCAGATGATGACACCGTCAAAACTTTCTACCCGAAGATGTGATGTGATGTGATGTCACTGTCTGTTAGTAGCCAGTGTGAATACCATCATTTCAAAAGCATTGCAGAATGTTTTAACGAGAAGTGATGGCCATTGTGAACTGGCCCTAAAATTCGCTGTTGTCACTAATATTATTGGAGTAAATTTCAGGTTTTTGGGTTGCTTAGTATTTATTTTCTAATTGCAAACGCTCCATGATGTCTTGGATATTTTTTTACAATGAGTCTTCTTTTATACCTTACACAAGTTGGAGACTACAATATGAGAACACAACACAGCTTCAAATTGACAGCTGGGCTCACAAAGTGGGTATCTGATTACACATCAAAAGCAAAGCTGTTTTACTCTTTAATATATGCATTTGTGGGTAAACACTTGCATATAAGAGCTAATCCTCTTCAGTTATTCACAAATGCAACTGTTGTTGTTGTTGTTGTTGTTGTTGTGGTCTTCAGTCCTGACACTGGTTTGATGCAGCTCTCCATGCTACTCTATCCTGTGCAAGTTTCTTCATCTCCCAGTACCTACTGCAACCTACATCCTTCTGAATCTGCTTAGTGTATTCATCTCTTGGTCTCCCCCTACGATTTTTACCCTCCACGCTGCCCTCCAATACTAAATTGGTGATCCCTTGATGCCTCAGAACATGTCCTACCAACCGATCCCTTCTTCTGGTCAAGTTGTGCCACAAACTTCTCTTCTCCCCAATCCTATTCAATACTTCCTCATTAGTTATGTGATCTACCCATCTAATCTTCAGCATTCTTCTGTAGCACCACATTTCGAAAGCTTCTATTCTCTTCTTGTCCAAACTATTTACCGTCCATGTTTCACTTCCATACATGGCTACACTCCATACAAATACTTTCAGAAATGACTTCCTGACACTTAAATCTATACTCGATGTTAACAAATTTCTCTTCTTCAGAAACGCTTTCCTTCCCATTGCCAGTCTACATTTTATATCCTCTCTACTTCGACCATCATCAGTTATTTTGCTCCCCAAATAGCAAAACTCCTTTACTACTTTAAGTGTCTCATTTCCTAATCTAATACCCTCAACATCACCCGACTTAATTCGACTACATTCCATTATCCTCGTTTTGCTTTTGTTGATGTTCATCTTATATCCTCCTTTCAAGACACCATCCATTCCGTTCAACTGCTCTTCCAAGTCCTTTGCTGTCTCTGACAGAATTACAATGTCATCGGCGAACCTCAAAGTTTTTATTTCTTCTCCATGGATTTTAATACCTACTCCGAATTTTTCTTTTGTTTCCTTTACTGCTTGCTCAATATACAGATTGAATAACATCGGGGAGAGGCTACAACCCTGTCTTACTCCCTTCCCAACCACTGCTTCTCTTTCATGTCCCTCGACTCTTATAACTGCCATCTGGTTTCTGTACAAATTGTAAATAGCCTTTCGCTCCCTGTATTTTACCCCTGCCACCTTTAGAATTTGAAAGAGAGTATTCCAGTCAACACTGTCAAAAGCCTTCTCCAAGTCTACAAATGCTAGAAACGTAGGTTTGCCTTTCCTTAATCTTTCTTCTAAGATAAGTCGTAAGGTCAGTATTGCCTCACGTGTTCCCATTTTTCTACGGAATCCAAACTGATCTTCCCCGAGGTCAGCTTCTACTAGTTTTTCCATTCATCTGTAAAGAATTCGTGTTAGTATTTTGCAGCTGTGGCTTATTAAACTGATTGTTCGGTAATTTTCACATCTGTCAACACCCGCTTTCTTTGGGATTGGAATTGTTAAATTCTTCCTGAAGTCTGAGGGTACCTCGCCTGTTTCATACATCTTGCTCACCAGATGGTAGAGTTTTGTCAGGACTGGCTCTCCCAAGGCCGTCAGTAGTTCCAATGGAATGTTGTCTACTCCGCGGGCCTTGTTTCGACTCAGGTCTTTCAGTGCTCTGTCAAACTCTTCACGCAGTATCGTATCTCCCATTTCATCTTCATCTACATCCTCTTCCATTTCCATAATATTGTCCTCAAGTACATCACCCTTGTATAGACCCTCTATATACTCCTTCCACCTTTCTGCTTTCCCTTCTTTGCTTAGAACTGGGTTTCCATCTGAGCTCTTGACGTTCATGCAAGTGGTTCTCTTATCTCCAAAGGTCTCTTTAATTTTCCTGTAGGCAGTATCGATCTTACCTCAAGTGAGATAAGCCTCTACATCCTTACATTTGTCCTCTAGCCATCCCTGCTTAGCCATTTTGCACTTCCTGTCGATATCATTTTTGAGACGTTTGTATTCCTTTTTGCCTGCTTCATTTACTGCATTTTTATATTTTCTCCTTTCATCAATTAAATTCAATATTTCTTCTGTTACCCAAGGATTTCTACTAGCCCTCGTCTTTTTACCTACTTGATCCTCTGCTGCCTTCACTACTTCATCCCTCAAAGCTACCCATTCTTCTTCTACTGTATTTCTTTCCCCCATTCCTGTCAATTGTTCCCTTATGCTCTCCCTGAAACTCTGTACAACCTCTGGTTCTTTCAGTTTATCGAGGTCCCATCTCCTTAAATTCCCACCTTTTTGCAGTTTCTTCAGTTTTAATCTACAGGTCATAACCAATAGATTGTGGTCAGAGTCCATATCTGCCCCTGGAAATGTCTTACAATTTAAAACCTGGTTCCTAAATCTCTGTCTTACCAGATTCCTTTTAGTATCTCCAGGGTTCTTCCATGTATACAACCTTCTATCGTGATTCTTAAACCAAGTGTTAGCTATGATTAAGTTGTGCTCTGTGCAAAATTCTACCAGGCGGCTTCCTCTTTCATTTCTTAGCCCCAATCCATATTCACCTACTACGTTTCCTTCTCTCCCTTTTCCTACACTCGAATTCCAGTCACCCATGACTATTAAATTTTCGTCTCCCTTCACTATCTGAATAATTTCTTTTATTTCATCATACATTTCTTCAATTTCTTCGTCATCTGCAGAGCTAGTTGGCATATAAACTTGTACTACTGTAGTAGGTGTGGGCTTCGTATCTATCTTGGCCACAGTAATGCGTTCACTATGCTGTTTGTAGTAGCTTACCCGCATTCCTATTTTCCTATTCATTATTGAACCTACTCCTGCATTACCCCTATTTGACTTTGTATTTATAACCCTGTATTCGCCTGACCAGAAGTCTTGTTCCTCCTGCCACCGAACTTCACTAATTCCCACTATATCTAACTTTAACCTATCCATTTCCCTTTTTAAATTTTCTAACCTACCTGCCCGATCTGACATTCCACGCTCCGATCCGTAGAACGCCAGTTTTCTTTCTCCTGATAACGACGTCCTCCTGAGTAGTCCCCGCCCGGAGATCCGAATGGGGGACTATTTTACCTCGGGAAAAATTACGGCCATGGTTTCCCCTTGCTTTCAGCCGTACACAGTACCAGCACAGCAAGGCCGTTTTGGTTATTGTTACAAGGCCAGATCAGTCAATCATCCAGACTGTTGCCCTTGCAACTACTGAAAAGGCTGCTGCCCCTCTTCAGGAACCACACGTTTGTCTGGCCTCTCAACAGATACCCCTCCGTTGTGGTTGTACCTACGGTACGGCTATCTGTATCGCTGAGGCACGCAAGCCTCCCCACCAACGACAAGGTCCATGGTTCATGGGGGGGGGGGACGGGGGGAATGCAACTGTAGCAAGTGTGAAAAATTATGGAAACATGGAAATGGAACATTGTGCACAATGTAGAAATCAAGTACCTTGTAAGGTAGGATGAGGCATTTGCTCATATATAAACGCAATACTACGATTAACATGTGCCTACAATAATGAACCAGTAATACTGTTTCCACTTAAATGAGCAAGACTGCAGTTTAGACGACGTAATGTGTGATATATGAAAACTAAATGTTGTGCATGTGTCAAGTATAATGCAGAATGTATAATATGCATATAAATGTTAAGAACAGTTTTACCATTGCAACAAATTTAAGAGATGATGACAGATTGCTATCATGTACTGATTCACAAATTTGTTTTAATGTTACTATGGAATCGCTTAATTCAAAGAAATTTCATTATCTGTTTCCTCAGTGCAAACAGTAAGATGTAGTGAGATGTTGGGTTTGACAAACCACACTCTTCTGAAGAGCTATTTTTGCAGTTTCAGTCAATGTCTTCGAATATCCAGAAGCAGTTACTCAAACGGAAATCTGCAAGTAACGGAACATAGGAAAACATACAGTGTTGACACAATTTCTATTTAAATAACTGTTTTTAACGTTTTGTGGTAGGATACAATTTTGAATGGTGTTCTCTGAAATTCACACATCCTTCACTTATACTGTTTTGTCACCACAACTTCTTAACTGAAAAAACCATCAGGTAAAAATTAGAGTCATATGTATGAGAAAAGATATGAGGTTAATTGAATAGATGTGCATTTGACTTATTTTCAGCTGAACTATGTAAGGAAATAATAATTTTACAACTATCAATCTCCAGACTAGTTTGAATTTTTTGTATTCCTTGCTCTGGTAACCTGTAGAAGCGTAATGCATCGTTTATTAGCATATGGTACAACTTGTCACTCCCCACAATCATATCTATCACACATTGGCGAACAGTTTAATAAAACTGTCTGCAAGCCACACGCCATTTCTTTTAAGAAAATCTTACTCTCATTCCAGTATAATTCCATCAGAATGTTCTCCACACTTGTATTGTTTTTGGTTTCATTAAAAAATGTGGTTTGAAAAAATCTGGGAATCAAACCTTCACATGACAGTGGTGGAGTTTTTGAGCACTTTCGTTGATTCACTTGCAAATCTTGTGAAGTGTTAGTGGTTAATAATGCCATCTTCTTCATAATAGCTTACATAGGGCACAGATCTCTTGGATATTAAGCAATGTTTCCCTGGAATTGTGCTGTGGATGCCTGTATCTGTCAAGAACTGGAATACCATGGTGCAGTTCTAATCAACCCTGTAACAACACTTCACACATTTTGGGAGTATCTGTACAGCATTTGAAAAACTTATTTAACTAATAATAATAAATATATAGTATAAGTAACACATAACATAATATACAACGATGCAGTTCTCTTTCCAATGTCAGTGTGAAAGCTTTCTTTCTTATAAGCTTTGATGGTAACATTCAGTTCCGTTCTGTCCCATTCCATGTTATTGACTGCCTATGGGAATGCCGCCATTTGTAATGCATTGTGGAATGTTCCGATGCGACGCTCTGTTCCATTCTATCAAATATGAATCTGCCTATAGTTGAAATGGAAAGACATTAGTAATGTAAATTCAAGCTGAGTGGAATGGATCATCGAAAGATTCAACAAAATTTTTCGAATGCTGATATTCACAAAGGCTGCCGATGGAATGAAATGGAAAGGGATAAAGAGAGATGTTAGCGCTAAGGTGTTTTGGGAAGAAAGTTTTGATGCTGACGTTGGTTGATCGAATGGAGTCATCATCGGCTAACTTCGGAAGTTATCCTATTTCTACTGCACTTACATGTGTTATGGTCTTGGATCTTGTGTTTTTGCGTTTTATTAGCGTTCATTTTACTATTTATCTTTGTTTTTGAGTCTGGTTGCGAATGTTACATGACATGAACATAGTTTCATATTGGGTTTCCTTCTGAAACAGAGGCCCAATATCTAACTGAACAGAGCTGACACCTATATTTTGTATAAACAAGAACATAACTTGTTGAAACAATTTTCATTAACCTTTCTTTAACACATACAGGGTGTTACAAAAAGGTACGGCCAAACTTTCAGGAAACTTTCCTCACACACAAATAAAGAAAAGATGTTATGTGGACATGCGTCTGGAAACGCTTAATTTCCATGTTACAGCTCATTTTAGTTTCGTCAGTATGTACTGTACTTCCTCGATTCACCGCCAGTTGGCCCAATTGAAGGAAGGTAATGTTGACTTCGGTGCTCGTGTTGACATGCGACTCATTGCTCTACAGTACTAGCATGTTTACAAATGCGGAGTTGGAAGATGCCCATTTGATGTATGTATTAGCACGGGGCAATAGCCGTGGCGCAGTACGTTTGTATCGAGACAGATTTCCAGAACGAAGGTGTCCCGACAGGAAGACGTTCGAAGCAATTGATCGGCGTCTTAGGGAGCACGAAACATTCCAGCCTATGTCTCGCGACTGGGGAAGACCTAGAACGACGAGGACACCTGCAATGGACGAGGCAATTCTTCGTGCAGTTGACGATAACCCTAATGTCAGCGTCAGAGAAGTTGCTGCTGTACAAGGTAACGTTGACCACGTCACTGTATGGAGAGTGCTACTGGAGAACCAGTTGTTTCCGTACCATGTACACCATGTGCAGGCACTATCAGCAGCTGATTGACCTCCCCGGGTACACTTCTGCGAATGGTTCATCTGACAATGTGTCAATCCTCATTTCAGTGCAAATGTTCTCTTTACGGATGAGGCTTCATTCCAACGTGATCAAATTGTAAATTTTCACAATCAACGTGTGTGGGATGACGAGAATCCGCACGCAATTGTGCAATCACGTCATCAACACAGATTTTCTGTGAACGTTTGGGTAGGCATTTTTGGTTATGTCTCGATTGGGCCCCATGTTCTTCCACCTACGCTCAATGGAGCACGTTATCACGATTTCGTATGGGATACTCTACCTGTGCTGCTAGAACATGTGTCTTTACAAGTACGACACAACATGTGGTTCGTGCACGATGGAGCTCCTGCACATTTCAGTCGAAGTGTTCGTACGCTTCTCAACAACAGATTTGGTGACCAATGGATTGGTAGAGGCGGACCAATTCCATGGCCTCCACGCTCTCCTGACCTCAACCCTCTTGACTTTCATTTATAGGGGCATTTGAAAGCTTTTGTCTACGCAACCCTGGTACGAAATGTAGAGACTCTTCCTGCTCGTATTGTGGACGGCTGTGATACAATACGCCATTCTCCAGGGCTGCATCAGCGCATCAGGGATTCCATGCGACGGAGGGTGGATGCATGTATCCTCGCTAACGGAGGACATTTTGAACATTTCCTGTAACAAAGTGTTTGAAGTCACGCTGGTACGTTCTGTTGCTGTGTGTTTCCATTCCATGATTAATGTGTATTGAAGAGAAGTAATAAAATGAGCTCTAACATGGAAAGTAAGCGTTTCCGGACACATGTCTACATAACATATTTTCTTTCTTTGTGTGTGAGGAATGTTTCCTGATAGTTTGGCCATACCTTTTTGTAACACCCTGTATAGTTAGCTTTATTTACGCAGAAAAATACAGGTGTTTCTGACGTTATTCGCTAAATGAAGAAAAAACACAAAACACAATCGATAAGACAACTCGTCTTTATGAAATTTCTTACATTTTTGTTTGATGTGTTTGCATTCATACAAACTGTCTCACATGGAAATCGTCAGGTGCATTTTTCTCTGGTGTTTGGACAGATGTTTACAGTTTCGTTTTAGCAATGAGTAGCTGGAGTCATCAAAATAAATACAGTTCATCACATGTTTCACATGACATCTGTATCGATGGAATGTGATGGTTTGTTACCTATTTCAAACAAAACGAGTTTTAAAGTGGAATTTCACATGCCAGTTCGTTAGAATGGTCTCAGATTAGTCTCATACGGTATTCGTTTTATTGGTGTGTATAAACAAGGACAGTGAAACACGAAGAATAACCAGTACTCCAGCAGCGATAGCACCATCATGGAGCAAGCTGAGTGCTCCAACAATGCAGCTGAATTGCTCAGTCTCTGCCGGCGTACTGATTATTCTATGTTAATACATTTCGTGAAACAAATATCGCAGTAGATTAATTTGGGACCGCTCTATCAAAGGGGAATGTAAAATTCTGCTTTAAAAATATATCTGTTTGTAATGGGAAACAAATCAATGATTTCTGTTGGCATTGGTCATTGCATGAAAGACATGATGAATAGTATTTCTTTGGGATGACTGCAGCTACACATTTCAAAAACGAAACCGCAAATATCTGTTGAAACGTACGAGACTGTGTGCCTGAGGGCTTCGAAAAGGGACATTTGGACATTTTTACTAACAAATTAATATGAATGTTTTGAAGTGTTTAAACAATACTTTTCTTGTAGTTTCACTTTTCGTAAATTTACAATACAAATGCTATTGGGAATATCTGTTATGAAGTTTGCTTTCGCTATTAATAAACTTTATCACTGCAACTTGATTAGTCCTCACAGTTCTTTTAACTTTTACTATCACACACGGTATCTCACAACCTCTGTATCATAGTTCTGCATTGTTAGTGATCTCTATTGTAATACATCTGACCCCAGCCACTTTCGCCAACTTGCCGCGAGCGGCCGAGAAGAAGGAGGAAAATGGACACTGGGGCAAGCTCTCAAGGAGAGGACACTGAAATCATTATGCAAGCCACAGTTGGAAGCTGGGCAGACGCCCTCACCTCTCTCAAAGAGGGACACATTACAAAGGGCCTGTCTGACAACAAGAAGTGTGCCGAGAACTGATGGACACCTGCAGCCATTAGTGCAGTAATGCCAAGAATGTATGCATGAAAGCATGTTATTTCTTCTGGCCTGGTGGCAGTCATTCTACCTGCCTTAGAAAGCAGGAATGTGCCGACCATTCCAGCATCTGTAATGTCAGTGCCAATATTTTGGGTTGCCAGTATATGAGACAGTGCTCGAGACTTATGAATTTAAGAATATTTTTCCAGAAATGACTTTTAAGCGTATATATGAGAACTGAGAAAGACTTAATTATATTGTGACTTATTATTATATTGTGAAATGTCCAACAACAATATGTTTTATTATCAGTTTTCTACAAGGAATAATCATATAACAAAAGATAATACCACTAAAAGAATGTATTGACATTGTATTGTCTGTGAAATCTTCCTTCTTCTATTCTTCTTCCCTATGATGTATGAAGTGGATGAGATCGAAGATAAGCTGAGGTCTGTTGTTTTAAATATCGTAAAAGGTAGTCATAAGTGATCAAAAGAAAGATATAACGAACAATTTACTGAATGGAATCCTAGTTTAAGGACTTTTATTTGTAACTAAACAACCAACTGCGAATGTCTTAGGTTTTGTGTTTGCAGCAGTCCGGACTTTACTTTGCTGCTGCCATTACATGAGCATATGGAATGTCAATTTTAAACTGCATAAATAATCAGACAATAATTCTATCGATCGTTAGTACAATAATTGGACTCTGAGGACAAGAATCCAAATGATTTTATTGTTTTGTCTATTGAAAAAGTGAAAATAACATTCAGTAGAACAATCTTATACTTTACAGAAATGAAATAATTTTATGGCTGGTGTGTAAGATTAATTTTTCTCAGAGTAATTTATCAGTGACTTTAAATAAAAATATTTATAATACCAGTGTTGTTACGGGTAGAGGTTATGGTGTGATATACTAATTATTTGATGCATACATTTTAATGTCAAATAAAGAATTACTGAAACTCGTTATAGTCGGCTCAGCAGCATACAAATAGGAATTATCAGAGATTATTTCTTTCTTCCAAATAATGCTGTTATTCTTGCTGCTACATTTTCAAACGTTTTATAATGACATATACACACCACCACAACAACATTAAATAGAATCCAATTACCTATTACACACCCCACAGGGAACAGGGAGGAGCGTACACAAATCGCGGGGAATTGGCGCAAGGAGGTGTGTGAAAGAAGTCAGCGTTCACAAGAAGATACTTTCCTCGATGGTAAGGACATTCCTTATAAATCATGGATGCCGGCAGGTTTTGAGACGAAGCCCAGACATGAGTCTGTCCAGGCGTCACACAAAGAGAGCTGTCATAAAGAAGCGTTGTGCAGCTGCTTAGCTGCTCTCACAACAGCCTTGGAATGCAGGAAAACATTGTAAGAATGTGAAATCGTGAGAAAGATGCCAAGTCACGAGACAGATGCCCACCCACGCCATACAGGAAATTTCTATCCCGCATGGAGATGCGTGGTTATGAAATTTTGTTCGCCAATGACAATGCTGAAAGGAAGAATATTTCTAAGAGGAGCTGAGAGATGGAGGAGAAGCGAGAAGGGAGTTGTGGAGACAACGCGGTAGCCAGAGGACATGGGCGTTCTTCCACCCATCGCCAACATCCACCTCCCGGCGACGTGACAGCACAGCTTCCGCCACGCGACCGACAACCGCCAGACAACGCGGAGATCGTACCTGGGCCCCGCTGCAAAGCTGCAATTGATGATGAGGGCAGCCGACTGGCGCTGCACGGCTCCGAGGCGACGCGCCGACCAGACGCAGCGTATGCTGCCGACAGCAGTACACGACGAACTATAACGAATACAGGTGAGACGATTCGTCCCCTCCACTTTCCCCTTAATAACTGAGTCATGTCCACACCAAGTCAAATCGGCCCTGAGATTTATAATTTTGTCTTGGTTTGTGTAAAAAGCACGAAGATAAATACATTTCTTTCATGTTTTTATCATATAAGCAATCTTTTATATTCATACATGAACCTCTTAATTATAAACCACCAATGTCTGATTTCATTTCATTAGTAATATCATGTAATTGTTGACTCCTAATGTGAAGCAGTCTCATCAGTCATCTGCTCATCATTTCATGTCCGACAGCAGAGAGAAGAAATCATAGTTCTCAACACTGTCTAAACTGTGCCAGTGAAAGATCATAATTCCTTGTTTCTTGCTTAACTACAACATGATGGCCATAGTGTCTCACTAGAATGCGTTTGTGCCTGTGACACTGGATGTTACAGTGTCGTAGATAAGAACAAAATCGACTGCTTCAAAACAAAAGCAAAAACAAAAGTAAAAATCGATGACTCTTACGCTGTATAATTTCAAAACTCTAGTATGATCCAGATAATGAGACACCATTCAGAAAATGGAATTTTGTTTTTGTGTCTTACACTTTCACTGTCCTCACTAACCCTTTGCATACAGTGTTCATAATTCGTAAAATCATGTGTCATATCTATATTTTTCCTTCTTGAATAAAGATCACATTGTTTGCTCAACCATTTGACTGCTGATGATAAAAGACACAAATGAAGTAAGAAAGTTCTCATTAATCATTCCTAATATTAAACTGTGCAGAGGCATCTAATTTAGAGTGAAGTAAATTTTTATATACCTGACATATGAAGTGATGCTTTTTCTATCAGTGTTTATGTTGTCATTTCATGTTATAGAAACATGTACTGCAAATGTTCCAATGTATTTCTCTCAATAGGTTATTAAGTGTTGCATATTCAGGAAAATTATCAGCACTGAGAAGTACATGTGGTCTATTTTGTGAATAGATATGTAGCCAATATTGTTGCATGATTTGCCAATAATGTTGCAGATGACTGTCAAGTTCCTGCTGGATATATACTGCAAAGATGCAAAACACAAAAAATATTTGTGATGAACTAAATTTCATATGATCCTCTGCAGGAATAAATCCACAAACATGTTACCTGTTTCAGACCATGTCAAGAGATTCATATTCAGAAATAAATAAATAATCCCTTATCACTTGCAAACTGATGGGAAGTGTTTTCGTAACTACATCATAGCACACAACACAAATATGGAGGTACAATGCAGTCTGTACACAGACACCAGAACTCAACTTATTATTATAGAGATCACTAGGTATTGAGCTAAGCAAGATGGCACTGAGTTTGCATTCCATCTAGAGTGGGCGTGCCACCATTTCATGGTGAGGTGACCCACTGTTATGCTCTGTTACATTGAAGTATAGTATGAATCTGCTTTAGCTACCAAATTGTAGTTTGTTCACACTAGATGGAGTTTCTCTTTGTCTAGACCAGTATTGAATATTGGAAGTAGGATTATGAGATTAGGATTATCTGTGCTACAAAATTTTGTAATATAGTGACAGGACTGTCAAAGAAAAATTTATAACGGATGTTCTTGATGGAGGTTGTGTTATTGCAGAATGGGACAAGGCACTGGTGGAAGTGAAGCTGTGAGGACGTGTCGTGAGTCTTTCTTGGGTAGCTCAGTTGGTAGAGCACTTGCCCATGTAAGGTGAAGATCCCTAGCTCGTGTCTCGGTCTGGCACACAGTTTTAATCTGCCAAGAAGTTTCGTTGTGTTAATGGTTTTCCACAGTGCTGAAAATTGAATGTATAGGGAAAAATAAAAAAAATCAACATTTATTTAATCAACAAGACATCAAGGTCGATTCACACTTGACAGAACAGAAAAAGCCAGAACGTCAAAATATTCCAAACTGCATTTAAAACGGTGGCATTTGCACAGGATTTCACAGAACTGATTGGGATGGTATGGAACTGGATGACAATGTTGAGGTTTTACTCATGTTACAGCAGTGCAGTAGGCACCTTTGCGTATTCTTAGTTTTTATTTTATTAATTTGCTTTCTTTTTGTGACACATTGCAAATATTCTGTGTTGACTTACATATTTTTCCACGACTGTTCTTCCACAAATGAACAGATATCTGAAAGCCGGAAATGATATACGTTTTGCACCAACTGGACACAGTAAAGTTCTATAATGTGCATAAACGACATAAATTGATGAAATAATGTACATAATTTTCTTGACATTGAGAGAGTGAGAGCTACTGAAGAAGAAAAATAATTTTTTGATGTTACTGGATGTAAAGGAAGAAAAAATAACGTTGAATAAGGTAATAAGGCTCTGTGTATTGCCTTATAAATAGTATTTGGATGTGTATAAATTTGCTAACAAATAAATTTCTATCTTTTAAAATCATTGGAAGTCACTTTTATTATTGCTTTACTTCTCAGCAGTTTATCACACAAACCTCTTCAAAGACAACTGTTATGAAATTTGCTTTAGCCATTAATAAATTTTATCTTAGCTACTTCGTGAATTCTGATAGTATAATTCGAATTTATACATCTCAGACCCTCTTTTTCGTCGTCTGGTACTGAGCTAAGGGAAGAGACGTTGTGTTGGTGTTGCATCTACTGTTAACAGACCACAATTTTGGGTGTGGCACCTGCCATACTATTAGATTCTTTTCATGTCTAGTGTGAACTACATTCATATGGCAACACATACTGGTAGCGTATTTTTTAGACTACCCACTGTGTTTTGTTTTCTTTCTAAGTACAAAATAAAGACAAAACAAATCTATTTCTCTTTGTTCAATAGATCTGACTTCTTTACTGTTAAAATATAATTTTTGAAAAATTAAAATTGTTACATCAATTTCTATTCTTATTTATCAACAGTTCTGGAAGAATACTGATGGGAAAAGTATCCAGGTTCTAATGGAACCTCTGTAAAGTGGTGTGAAAATGAAGCATGCAGGAAACAACAATTAAGAAGACACAATATGCACTACTACAAGAGCGAGTCTGCATCCTATAATTTGTCTGTGTACATGTCTGTTCATAGAGTAAATCATTGTATATGTCATGTGTCCACACGACACAGCTTTAGTCAAGTAACATCTCGCCAAATGTCTGTATAGGAAAGCACTGTACGAAACAATTGACTACACACTTGCAAAAGGTATTTTGAATTCATTTCAAGACGTCAGTCAATAAATGAGGAAGTTTTTCTATTGTCAGTATTTGTAATTTGTGAAGCAAATGAAACTTGGAAGCAGCATCAGAGGTACAAAGAAAGGTGTTAAAAGTGGTTCGTTAAACAAAGGCAGTTTCTGTGTTCACTTATCTGATGAGTTACACTGCGAACCCGTAAACTAGTGGAATTATTTGAGCGTGGAGATGGAAAGTACATTCTTCATTTAGCAAGATGTTTGTACAGTAGTGTAGGTGGTGACACGAGGGAGTATTGACCCCAGCAGCAGCGTTTGCCTCAGCAAAGAACAAGGCAGAATGTTTGGCTGTGATGGCACATGGTCACCAATCAAGCAAGTAGCCATGGTGAAGAATATAGTGTCTGTGGCCTTATGGATGCAAGTCTGGAAGCCGGAATTCTTGGAGCAACACAGACCTAATCCCCTCATCAGGATGGCTGCTCTGGAAGTGGGTCAGGTACAAACATGCAGAAGTGCCTCTCTTTGTGGCTCAAGCTGGAGTCCCAGAATCATCAGATCTAGCAGTGGCTCACAGACCTGTAGCTATCAGATGCAGCTGCGAGATGTAGTTGAATGGCCCACGTCAGACCATTGGCTGGCATGGAGGAGGGCTCGGCTGCGGTAGTGGTCAAAGACAAGAATACTGTGAGGTCATCATGGAGAGAAAATACAGTTGTTACAACAGAACTCCATCTTTGGTAATGTAGGGGCTAAGATGTGCAGCTTCAGATCATGCCATGAGATAATCCTGCTCCTAGTGTGACAGACTGACACTACACAGCATGATACTTCATCAGTATTCAAGCTCTGGCAGGAGGATTACATAGGTGGTTAGCTTGCCCATATCATCATGGCTTGTGAAATCACCTGAGAGGGACGTTATCACAGCACCCATCCCCCTTTACAAGGTTTGGACCAACAAATCTGAAGTTGCTGCTGAGTCTGTGAATCACTTACGATAATACAGTATTATATAGATTTTCTTACACTCCTATCTGCTGATACTGCACTTGGCTGTATCTTCTTCTATGATACACAGTACCACACTGTGTACAGAGGTTGTGTATACTTATATTTTATTTTCACTTTAGGTGTGACACACTGTTTGTATGTGGTGGATTGGGAGTTTTGATGGGTGTACAGTTCTCTGTTGTAAATAGAGATAGGTTCCCAATTAAGATGTTATCCAAATATGAAATTCCTGTTACTATGTCTCTGTGCTGGTATCTGCAGTGATAATTAGTTTTTAGTACCACTAAATGTATAAAACTCGGTTCTATAGCATTGAGATACACATGTGAGAACAACTGCATATCTAACTTTCAGTTTAAAGTGCATTTGTCGATGAAAATTACCAAAGCCAACAATTCAAAACTGTAGGAATGGCAGCATCGGTTGTAAATTTTTAATCTGTTTGATATAGATCGATATCAGCTTCTGTGTAGCTATCTTCAGTGGAGCTATATCCAAGTCATGACGACTCATCGTCAGTAAAATCGCACATAGTACCATGTTGCCATTACAGATAACAAACGCTTTGACTGTGTGTGATTAGTCATGAAAATAGGATTGGGGAACTTAATTTGAAAGTGTGCAACCATGTTTTAATGTTTTAGAAACTACTTTGAAGGTACGTATGTGGTTGGCAAATATCATCATGTCACTCTCAGTAAACATCGCATTGTAGTACTGCTAACATATTTTTGTAGACCTTTAAGAGATTGAATGAATATTGTGGCAGTTTACAAGTCTTGTAGAATCAATGAGATGTGGAAATTAATTAATTTGGTGGTCTGTTGTGTCTTACATCGTGTATGGGACTGAGATCGAACTTTCCACATTTACTAGCGTTACTTACCCTGTAATTTCATGGCGTATACACTGTGTTGGTGTGTGATGATAATGTATATTAGATGTGGAAGACTACAAGCTATACCTTTTATGATTTTTTTTCGCTTCTGAATATGACACAGAAATTCAGATTGTCTGGATACTTATGAGCACAGCCAAATGGTAAGGCGACCACTCGCGATAAGCAGGAAATCCGGATTCGTGTCCTGGTCCGGCATACATTTTCATTGTCGTCATTCCATTATACAGCTGATGGTTGTCCACATTCGCAGCTGCGAAAACATTTCATGTCTTTCATAGGAGCTTAGTAACACCGACTCAAAGAAAGGCCTCGGCGCTTGTTGGTGACGTCACGTCAGCTAGGCACGGCGAACGCCAGGTCTGTTGCAGGCAGAAACGCCTGGGCATGCTTATCACTATAAATCTCTCATTTTTGGACAAAATGTTTGGTATTGTTTTGGATTCTGCAGTTTTATTTAGATGAAAGATCTTACTATCGTAAAGCTACAAATGAAGATCATAGTTTTGTATTTCTGAATCCTGTCGAAACAAACGTAGATCAATATGAGAAGATGCTTTGCCCCATTGCAAGCTTCGGGAATTTTACATTCAAGTAACTATATTTACTTGATCCATTTTGTTATCGAAACTTACCCCAACCCCCTTACAACTAACTTGTTTCTTGGCGATGACGAATACACGCTTCCAATGTGCGTTCACCGCGATGTCGCCAAACACGGATGCGACCATCATGATGCTGTAAACAGAACCTGGATTTTCGGTTGACATCGTCACTGGCAATGTGAACTAATTTACATGTGTAAATGTCCAACTGTTGCCAGTCATTAGTTTACAGTCGTTTTCAACGAAATGAATTCTAAACAGGAAACAAAATAGCTTCATACATCGAAAATACTGCTGAGCTTAAACATGCACATTAGAAAAGATAAATATTCCCCTCTTGCAACTGAAAGGAGAAACTTTATAAGATAAAAAAATTTTATTTGATAAAACAAGTATCTCTGTTTTGCCTCTTCTTCTGTCCCTCACCCCCTCCCCCAACGTGTACAATCGCAAGATATTTCATTAACATTCAATGCTCCTCACCCCATAGTCAACCAAGATACCTAAAGAAGAGCACCAATATGTTCACAGTTTCTTGTAAAAGCAACCCAGTACAAACGTAACTTCCTCAGATTTACAAATAAGGTGAAGAAGCACGAATTCTGTTGCTGCTGGATCATGAAGTTGCTTTTGTATGTCAATCCTTAAAACAGGTGGAAATTTAAGTTCAGGAGTACACTATTCGTTAAGAAGTGTAATGAATTGCACAATTAATTGATTGCAGAAATCTCTCAGAACAATGTGTGTTGGTCAACTACCGCCAATAGTTTCACATTTTCCTGTGTCAGAGAGGGAGACACCACCAATATGAGTATGCCTGCAACAGACCTGGCGTTCGCCGTGCCTAGCTGACGTGATGTCACGAACAAGCGCCGGGGCCTTCCTTTGAGTCGGTATTGGCTGTAGTCGCCGGAGTGCCTGTTGCTTGCATGCATGACCAAAGAAACATTGCAACGCAATTCGGAATAACGCAGGCACTGCACTATCGTATAGATGGCAGGTGTAAAAGACGGCTGTTTAGATGTGAACAGGCGAATATACGTGCAACTGTTGCTCAACTAACAGCTCAAATGAACCAAGAAGGTGTTTCTTTACTTATTTATTTATTTATTACCAAATTATAGACCGGTTACCTGATGTTTTAAAACAGGTCGTACAGCTTACAATTTTCGTTTTTCATTTTGTTACAGTTTTATTTTCTTTTGTTTTATCTACAACATTTATAAAGAATAATACTTTTCAAAATAATAATAATTTAAGGTTGAAATATATATATAAATTTTGTTGCTTTTTAAGAAGAATATAAAAAGATGATAGGATAGAGGAGAGATTTGTTAGTACTGTCACCGAATGTGACTGACAGTGCATACCTCGGAATGGTTTCTTCGAGCCCCTGATTGCCAGTCACACACACACACACACACACACACACACAGAAAGACACACACACACACACACACACACACACAAATAGTTATTAGTAGAGAAATAATATTGGTTATCCTATCTGTGTACCACGAGGGTACCAACAGTGTCTTCTCAACGACCGTTCAGTGAACGTTGCTGTGTATGGGCCTCTACAGCAGGCGCCTGGTCCACCCATGCTGACCGTTGTTCATTGGCGACGAAGACTGGAATTAGAACGCCAATACCGCGAATGGACGTCTACAGAGCGGTAACAGGTGGTCTCTTCAGATGACTGATGCCCATTGGCATTTACGGCGTGAAATATCTGAAAGCAAACACCCTGCGACAATCGTCAGACGGGTCCAGGGCGGAGGAACGTGCTTTATAGTCTGGGGAATGTTTTCGTAGCATTCCCTGAGTGATCTTGTCATTCTAAAAGGTACAGTGGATCAACAAGAGTATGCATCTGTTCGTGGGGACCATGTTCACTCCTACAAGCAGTTTATTTTTCTTGAGGACGATGATATCTACCATTAGGACAATGCAACGTGATATGCTGCCCACCATATACATGCGTAGTTCTAAGAGCACCAGGACGAGTTTACTATATTCACCTAGCCACTGAACTCCTCGGATTTAAACCAAGTCAAGATTGTGTGCGGTCACCTCGATCAGTCTCTTTGCAACATGGGTCCTCAACCAAAACACCTCGAGCAGTTGGCCATGGAACAGGAGTCAGCATGGCTCTACATCCCTGTTGGACCTTCCAAAACCTCACTGACTCTCTTTCTGCACGTCTCGCCGTGGTACGCACTGCAAGAGGTGATTATTCCAACATTTAACAGGTGGTGTCGCCAATGTGACTGAAAAGCGTAGTACTGTTTACGTTCTCTTACACTCCTATTTACAGTTACGACACTTGACCATGTCTTATGCTTTGGTAAACTCTACCCATGGCGTACAGATATTGATAAACTCACAATAACTCTTCACGAAAGAATTCACGTGGTAAAATCCACAAACATCAATAATACATTATCCTTTTTACATCGAGCTAACACTGGATCTTAACGTTTATAATAACTAGGATTTTAATAGATTACATGTCCTTAATTGTGAGGCAAAAAAAGAGCAGGATGCCAGATTAAAAGGCTGCATAATATCGCCTTATTCGTGACAGTAAGTTAATTCAAGAGAATATCGAGATATTCAGATTCTGTGACACGCAATAAGTTCTGGCAGACAACAAACGTTTCTATTCACTGGTGTCATTAGGAGTAAAATCCATGCTTCTATCTGGAAAAGCAGTTTTCAATAGTAGCGGTCGCGAAGGACGAGAAATGAAATGGGAGACTATCCTGAGAAGAACAGAACAACCCTTTGCCATGTTGTTTGGTAACTGATCTTCAGATATAAACTAATTCTACTAAAAGTTTGTGGTGATGTAAAATTCACCCATGGCAGGAACAGCATACAAGCATCTACGGGAAATTAAAAACTTTGATGAAACATTGGAGAGACTATTTATTACACCTGACTTGGTGTGATGTAAATAATTCCAGGAGGTTTGGACGGCAGAAGCAAAAAACTATCTTACGTATAAAAATGAATATGATTATCACAGAGAGAGTGTTCAAAAGTAGAATGGCTGGAAAAGAAAAGTGAAATTCAGACACCATCTGGCTATGGAAAGTGAATTGTTATGTGCCACATTGCAAACAAAGGTGGGTTCGTGCATAATGATGACTTACGTTTGGCTGGATAAAATGATGGTGCAGGTTAGCATTTTGAGAACAATGTTATACACCAAAGGTCAAGGAGCGTTCTTGAAGTGTTGCCCAGCAGATCTGTGATTGTTAAAGATCAGGCTCTATGTCACAAATGATGAATCTGTGAAACTGAAGGAGGGTTCTATTACTGAATTATTGGGAAACACTAACATACGAGGTGCAACAATAAAGTAATGAGACTGATTTTCTTTGCAAGATGTGGCAACCCTGCAGGCTTGCATAGGCACAATAACTTTGACCTTGGTCTATAAGTTGCTTCTAGTCCAAGCAGCACATCAATGCAACTGCTCCGTCGTGAGTTGTACAGTAATAAGTTAACATGTGTTTGTGTCTCTCGTCACGGGAATGGAACCGCATAATATTGCGCAACAGTATGCCGTTTCTTTTTGCGTTAAATTGGGTGAAAACGCGTCGACAACTTACGGTAAGCTTCAGAAGGCTTTTGGAAAGGAGGTTATGTCAAGAGCTCAAGTTTTTCGTTGGCATAAAATGTTTAGTGAAGGCAGAACGAATGTTGAAGATGAAGACTACAGTGGACGACCATCAACCTCACAGACCGATGTCAACTTGGCCAGGGTGCGTGAACTCGTACTATCTGATCGAAGATTATCTGTGCAAAAGATTGCAGAAGAACTGAACGTCAATCGAGAAACGGTTCGCCTAATAATAACTGAAGATCTTGTTATGAGAAAGATTCGTGCAAAAATGGTCCCCAAAAATCTCACACCACAACAGCGAGAAACATGGAAAAATGTGGCAGACGATCTGTCAGAGCAAACGGAAATCAATCCGGAATTGTTGAGTCTTGTTATCACTGGTGATGACAGTTGGTTTTTTCAGTACGATCCAGAGACAAAACGCCAAAGTTCGAAATGGTGCTCAAAGGGATCACCCAGACCAAAAAAAGCTCTCATGTCAAAGTCAAAAGCGAAATTCATGCTTGTGTGCTTCTTTGATTCCAAGGGAATTGTTCATAAAGAGTGGGTGCCTCCTGGACAGTTAACCAATATTACTATAAAGAAATTTTAGAAAGGCTTCGTAAAAGAGTTCTTCGTGTCCGTGCCAACAGTGCTGATAATTGAATTTTGCATCACGATAATGCGCCATCTCATACTGCTCTGTCCGTACAGCAATTTTTAACCTCAAAACAAATTTCATTACTACCACACCCACTCTATTCCCCAGATATCGCGCCCTTCGACTGTTCTCTATTTACAAGAGTCAGGGGACACCATTTTCAAACACCACAAGATGTCCAAAAAATCTGTGCTGAGGGTCTTGGAGGATATTACAGAAGATGAGTCCCAGAAATGTTACCATCAATGGCAGAAGCGCTGGAAAGGTGTGTGCAATCAGAAGGGAACTACTTTGAAGGAGACAACACTAAACTTGACTAAAACGGTAAGCAACATTTTTTTCACATCAGTCTCATTACTTTATTGTCTCACCTCGTATACACCGAAGTGTCAAAGACAGTGTTATAGGCATGCGTATTCAAATACAGAGGCATGTAAACAATTGTTAGAAAGGTTGCAGCCGCTACAATGGCAGGTTATCAAATTTTAAGTGAGTTTGAACAAGGCGCACGAGCGGTGGGACACAGCATCTCCGAGGTAGCGAAGAAGTGGGGATTTTCCCGTACGACCATTTCTGGTCTGGTCTGGTAAAACATCAAATCCGGCTGTGCCCGGAAAAAGATCCTGCAAGAACGGGACCGACGACGACTGAAGAGAATCTTTCAATGTGACAGAAGTGCAACCCATCCGCAAATTGCTGCAGATTTCAGTCCTGGGCCATCAACAAGTGTCAGCATGCGAACCATTCAACGAAATATCATCGATATGGGCTTCCGGAGCTGAAGGCCCACTCATATACCCTTTATGACTGCACGACACAAGGCTTTACGCCTCGCTAGGGCCCGTCAACATCGACATTGGACTGTTGATGACTGGAAACATGTTGTCTGGTCAAACGAGTTTCGTTTCAAATTGTATCGAGTGAATGGACTGTACGGGTATGGACAGGGGCGGTGGCAACGGGGGGGGGGGGGGGGGGGGGCTATGGGGGTTATAGCCCCCCCCCCTTAAAGGAGTACCATTTTATACTGGATAAAATGACTTCAGAAATCGGCGAATATATTACTTCAACAGATTCAATCTTTTTTTTAATATAATTATGTAGCAATATGGGTTGCAATGTATTTCAAACACATTTTAACAAAAGAATAAGAGCGGCATACAGCTTACTATCTATACCAATAAATAACATTTAACTTAAAATGGGCAACTTATTATTTATTAATATCCACTGGATGTATATTAATGTACCACTTACAATAATCATGAAAGCTAAATATGCCAGGTATGCCTACCAATACTTAAATTACTAACCCCAGACAAAAACTTCAAAATAGCTGGACATCTGGGTCAAATCGTATTATTTTCCCGGGCACATACATTCTGTAGACGCGTTGTAGTGCTGGCAACGCCAGCAGGTGCGCGCCACCTACCGACCAATAGATATAAACTACACATGAGAGTTACAGGAATTTGTGAAAGCGCATTATAGGGACGTTCATATTGAAACATAGTACGCGTTTGTAGTAAGGAATATGGACGTAAATTAAGACTTTTAATACAGCTCAATGAGTAGAAGGCAAATGATATTTTAATTATTCAGTTGTCTGGCGAGCGGGGTGACGTGGTGTATACGATCGCCGTTTGTTGGCGGCTTCTCATTATCTCAATAAAGAAGTAAGGAAAATACAGGGTGTTCCAAAACGATCTTTACAACTTTGATCATAGATATTTCACAAACGTGTTAAAAGGTGATGGTTCATTTATATATAAATAAATTTAAAGAGCAGCCTCTGAGATTACATTTTAAAAACCAACCAAAAATTGATATGATAACCGAAAAGTCCGAAAGAGAAAGTAAATAAAATAACTCACACCCGGAAACTGAGTGTAAAATTCATATAACGGCTGCAGACGAGTGAAGAAACCGACTGCACGAAAAAACAATCGACTGACCAATCGATTTTTAAAAACAATCAGTTGTCCTTCCAAAGCTTCCACGTGCTGTCAGCGAACACTTGTTTTCCGAATACGATTATTGATATTACTGAAGTGTGTAACTGAGTAGTGTGACCGAATCATGCGTCGAGAAGTGACAATTTTTTCTGAAATAATAGTGTATTAGAGATTGGATTGAGCGGTTAAAGACGTTACTACAATGAATCGCAAGCTAACGGATTATTTTGGCAAACCTGAGCGTAGGGCCAAAAGCTCTCGTAAGGAATCTGAAGCTTGCGCTGTAGAACTGGAACCGTCACAGGCATGTGCATCTAGAGACTACAATTTCGACAACACAAAACAATTGGTAAGAGTCATATCTTTTTAATTTTCAATAACACTTCCTTCATGTTACTGAAATTTTTTACTAGTAGTTATTAGTTTAATTATGTAGGATTAGCGCTATTATGTTTAATCGATAACTAATGATAAGAATACGACTGCTTGAAAACATAAAAAGTGAGGTCAATTTTTAAAGACGCCATTCGTCTATAAGGAGGTAAAATATTTTCTGCACAAACCAGCATTATTTAATTATTTTGTACTGAAAAATAACACTTTATTGTTGTATTTTTTTTTTACTAAAGCTGGCCATGCGTGTTTTTGGTATTAATAATATCGACAAAATTTGTAAGATGTGAGATGGTGGTTGTTCATTCTATGACTGAGGACACAACTGTGTATGCTGTAATGATATTTGTTTAATGTTGCAATCTTTTCAGAGATATACACGCTATTACACAGTTTACAATGTGACAATGTTAAGGCAGTTGTGAAAATGACGCATCTTGTCCTCTGAAATTTAACTAATCCTAAACACAACAATATTAAATTTTAACTGGAAGTTACTTTACAAAATTATTCTTACAATTACGTTATGATGTTGGTTAGTATTACGATAAAACATCCGATTTTGTTTCAAAGTTCGATTCTATTTAGGATGACAATCAAGTTTACGAAGGATGGTTAGTTTTGCGACAAGTTGAGCAAAAGATTATTCAAGTTCGCTCGAGTTTTCAGTGAACCAACAAGTTTACGCCTCTGCACGCGGTATTTACCTTTGCTGTGATGAGCTATCATATGTATGGCAGCTCTCTGCCTCTGAAATTCCTATAAAAGCTTATTAAACGTTTGCTGAATTTTTCCCTATGTTTCTCGTTATGCGAGAAAATAAGTACTCATCCCTAGTTTTGGAATATGGCAATATACACGCGCATGGCTGGAGCAGCTTGCTTATTATAATGCCCTCTCAGTACTCTCAAGAACAATTAACTAACTGTCTGGTTCGTTTCTCCGCTGTTGGAGCTAATTCCTAGCTGGACGTCAGCCGCTGTGAACGCAGTGTTCACACAAATTTCACCTCTGCGTCGTACAGAGCGTTATGCTCCCCGTTCTGCACTTGACGCCTGGTCAGAGAAGAGTCCTCGAAAATTTCCGTCTTGTCTTTCTCGTAGCCGAACTGTCTCCACATCTGGGTTCTTTCATTCTCTGTGTCACGGCTTTCTTCGACCAATAGGGTCAGAGTCACCTGGTCGGTCGGTCGTTGACCCGCCTTGGGACGCGCCCTAAAGTGCCTTCCGTGGTACCCCCTGTGGTGTGGCCTTCACCTCTCCTCGCGATTGCTTCCAAATCAAAACGTTTTTCCTCGCTGCTTGTCTCACCTTCTGCTCATAGACATGCATTACATGATCGGTGTGTTAATACCGTCGACTGAGTGTCATCCATTTTGCATTACATACTTACGGGCAAATTTGCTCATTACCGCCAAATTAAGTTAGGTGTCATATTCACCTTCTACGATGTATAAAGCTCTTATGTAAGGTGCTAAATTGACCTTCATTTATTCTGTTACCTTACAAATTATTCAAAGCTTTCTTTCTCAACAAGATTTACCAACTTTCAGTTGTTGTTGTTGTGGTCTTCAGTCCTGAGACTGGTTTGATGCAGCTCTCCATGCTACTCTATCCTGTGCAAGCTTCTTCATCTCCCAGTATCTACTGCAACCTACATCCTTCTGAATCTGCTTAGCGTATTCATCTCTTGGTCTCCCTCTACGATTTTTACCCTCCACACTGCCCTCCAATGCTAAATTTGTGATCCCTTGATGCCTCAAAACATGTCCTACCAAACGATCCCTTCTTCTAGTCAAGTTGTGCCACAAACTTCTCTTCTCCCCAATCCTATTCAATACCTCCTCATTAGTTACATGATCTACCCACCTTATCTTCAGCATTCTTCTGTAGCACCACATTTCGAAAGCTTCTATTCTCTTCTTGTCCAAACTAGTTATCGTCCATGTTTCACTTCCATACATGGCTACACTCCATACAAATACTTTCAGAAACGACTTCCTGACACTTAAATCTATACTCGATGTTAACAAATTCCTCTTCTTGAGAAACGCTTTCCTTGCCATTGCCAGTCTACATTTTATATCCTCTCTACTTCGACCATCATCGGTTATTTTACTTCCTAAATAGCAAAACTCCTTTACTACTTTAAGTGTCTCATTTCCTAATCTAATTCCCTCAGCATCACCCGACTTAATTTGACTACATTCCATTATCCTCGTTTTGCTTTTGTTGATGTTCATCTTATATCCTCCTTTCAAGACACTGTCCATTCCGTTCAACTGCTCTTCCAAGTCCTTTGCTGTCTCTGACAGAATTACAATGTCATCGGCGAACCTCAAAGTTTTTACTTCTTCTCCATGAATTTTAATACCTACTCCGAATTTTTCTTTTGTTTCCTTTACTGCTTGCTCAATATACAGATTGAATAACATCGGGGAGAGGCTACAACCCTGTCTTACTCCTTTCCTAACCACTGCTTCCCTTTCATGCCCCTCGACTCTTATAACTGCCATCTGGTTTCTGTACAAACTGTAAATAGCCTTTCGTTCCCTGTATTTTACCCCTGCCATCTTCAGAATTTGAAAGAGAGTATTCCAGTTAACATTGTCAAAAGCTTTCTCTAAGTCTACAAATGCTAGAAACGTAGGTTTGCCTTTCCTTAATCTTTCTTCTAAGATAAGTCGTAAGGTCAGTATTGCCTCACGTGTTCCAACATTTCTACGGAATCCAAACTGATCTTCGGCGAGGTCGGCTTCTACCAGTTTTTCCATTCGTCTGTAAAGAATTCGCGTTAGTATTTTGCAGCTGTGACTTATTAAACTGATAGTTCGGTAATTTTCACATCTGTCAACACCTGCTTTCTTTGGGATTGGAATTATTATATTCTTCTTGAAGTCTGAGGGTATTTCGCCTGTCTCATACATCGTGCTCACCAGATGGTAGAGTTTTGTCATGACTGGCTCTCCCGAGGCCATCAGTAGTTCAAATGGAATGTTGTCTACTCCCGGGGCCTTGTTTCGACTCAGGTCTTTCAGTGCTCTGTCAAACTCTTCACGCAGTATCTTATCTCCCATTTCGTCTTCATCTACATCCTCTTCCATTTCCATAATATTGTCCTCAAGTACATCGCCCTTGTATAAACCCTCTATATACTCCTTCCACCTTTCTGCCTTCCCTTCTTTGCTTAGAACTGGGTTGCCATCTGAGCTCTTGATATTCATACAAGTGGTTCTCTTCTCTCCAAAGGTCTCTTTAATTTTCCTGTAGGCAGTATCTATCTTACCCCTAGTGAGACAAGCCTCTACATCCTTACATTTGTCCTCTAGCCATCCCTGCTTAGCCATTTTGCACTTCCTGTCGATATCATTTTTGAGACGTCTGTATTCCTTTTTGCCTGCTTCATTTACTGCATTTTTGTATTTTCTCCTTTCATCAATTAAATTCAATATTTCTTCTGTTACCCAAGGATTTCTATTAGCCCTCGTCTTTTTACCTACTTGATCCTCTGCTGCCTTCACTACTTCATCCCTCAGAGCTACCCATTCTTCTTCTACTGTATTTCTTTCCCCCATTCCTGTGAATTGTTCCCTTATGCTCTCCCTGAAACTCTGTACAACCTCTGGTTCTTTCAGTTTATCCAGGTCCCATCTCCTTAAATTCCCACCTTTTTGCAGTTTCTTCAGTTTCAATCTGCAGTTCATAACCAATAGATTGTGGTCAGAATCCACATCTGCCCCAGGAAATGTCTTACAATTTAAAACCTGGTTCCTAAACCTCTGTCTTACCATTATATAATCTATCTGATACCTACTAGTATCTCCAGGATTCTTCCAGGTATACAACCTTCTTTTATGATTCTTGAACCAAGTGTTGGCTATGATTAAGTTATGCTCTGTGCAAAATTCTACAAGGCGGCTTCCTCTTTCATTCCTTCCCCCCAATCCATATTCACCTACTATGTTTCCTTCTCTCCCTTTTCCTACTGACGAATTCCAGTCACCCATGACTATTAAATTTTCGTCTCCTTTCACTACCTCAATAATTTCTTTTATCTCGTCATACATTTCATCTATTTCTTCATCATCTGCAGAGGTAGTTGGCATATAAACTTGTACTACTGTAGTAGGCATGGGCTTTGTGTCTATCTTGGCCACAATAATGCGTTCACTATGCTGTTTGTAGTAGCTAACCCGCACTCCTATTTTTTTATTCATTATTAAACCTACTCCTGCATTACCCCTATTTGATTTTGTATTTATAACCCTGTAATCACCCGACCAAAAGTCTTGTTCCTCCTGCCACCGAACTTCACTAATTCCCACTATATCTAACTTTAACCTATCCATTTCCCTTTTTAAATTTTCTAACCTACCTGCCCGATTAAGGGATCTGACATTCCACGCTCCGATCCGTAGAACGCCAGTTTTCTTTCTCCTGATAACGACGTCCTCCTGAGTAGTCCCCGCCCGGAGATCCGAATGGGGGACTATTTTACCTCCGGAATATTTTACCCAAGAGGACGCCATCATCATTTAATCATACAGTAGAGCTGCATGTCCTCGGGAAAAATTACGGCTGTAGTTTCCCCTTGCTTTCAGCCGTTCGCAGTACCAGCAGAGCAAGGCCGTTTTGGTTAATGTTACAAGGCCAGATCAGTCAATCATCCAGACTGTTGCCCCTGCAACTACTGAAAAGGCTGCTGCCCCTCTTCAGGAACCACATGTTTGTCTGGCCTCTCAACAGATACCCCTCCGTTGTGGTTGCACCTACGGTACGGCCATCTGTATCGCTGAGGCACGCAAGCCTCCCCACCAGCGGCAAGGTCCATGACTTTCAGTAATAGTCTATAAACATGTGAGAGCATTTCTGAAGTTTCTAAAAGCTTTTCAAACTACTAGAAGAAAGCTTATAGGCCCGCAGTAAATACTGTGATGCGGAATCTTTCGTGGTTTTGCTGTTATTAATCTGACTGTGACCGACTGATGGCACAGGGCGAACCAACCAACGACCTTCACTGACATAGATCGCTAATGTCGTGCTAAATTTTGAAGCCTTTCTGTAGGAACATTTGCAAACAGAACTTCCAGGCAGAGAGCACTAAATTAAGAGAAACTTAGATTTTATGTATCTTTGGACTCATAAATACCGTTCACAGACCAGTTTCACAAACAAATAAGAGTTACAGTGTGTAAACTGTATCTTGACAGTCCTGAATTGGTAAAAGTCAGGTGATGGCAGTCACTTGTTCCAGGCTGCTGGTAACATTAGGTAGCTGAAACACTGTCTGAGGAAGCCATGGTTGTCTGCTTTCTTAGTCTCTACTGCTTCACTGTTCTGTGTCTTTTTTCCTTGTCATTACTGTACGGAATTGATGGAGTTAGTACCTTCATTAAGCATGTCAATACACAAGACCATTTCAATACTGTTTACCGAGGGCGCCCATACGAATGTTTGTAGGGGGAGAGAGCAAGACCGAGGGATATGGGATAATGTTAATGTTTTGGAAGACAAATGGTGACTTTTTAGTGGTCATAATAAATTTAAATTTTTTATATGTGTAAATAACGCTATATACTTTTGTGTTGAGCCACTTGTACGTAATACTGACATTTAAAGCATATTTAATTCACAGGAAGAAAGATCAGAAAGGACTGAAACATATTATGACCCATATGACATAGGAAGAGCTGTTAAAGGCGCCTTACGTGATGATGAGAAGCTTAAGTTTTTAAAGAATACTTGGAAGCCTCCTGCAAACTTTTCTTTTCCTACTCAATTAGAAGGGAAGCAAAACCGAAGATTTAAGCATGAATGGATGAGCCAGTACAACTGGCTTTCATACAGTAAAATGTTGCGTGGTGGATTTTGTACTGCATGTGTTCTGTTTTCTGCTCCAGGTGCCGGAATCGGCTCCCAGGTACTTATTACAGCTTTCGATTATTCTAAATAACTGAAACCTTTAACTGGCTTGGTAAAAAACGTAAATAACTTGGAGGTGTCGTTTTTAAATGGAAACACTTCAGATACAAATACATAATTATTCAAATACACTCCTGGAAATGGAAAAAAGGAACACATTGACACCGGTGTGTCAGACCCACCATACTTGCTCCGGACACTGCGAGAGGGCTGTACAAGCAATGATCACACGCACGACACAGCGAACACACCAGGAACCACGGTGTTGGCCGTCGAATGGCGCTAGCTGCGCAGCATTTGTGCACCGCTGCCGTCAGTGTCAGCCAGTTTGCCGTGGCATACGGAGCTCCATCGCAGTCTTTAACACTGGTAGCATGCCGCGACAGCGTGGACGTGAACCGTATGTGCAGTTGACGGACTTTGAGCGAGGGCGTATAGTGGGCATGCGGGAGGCCGGGTGAACGTACCGCCGAATTGCTCAACACGTGGGGCGTGAGGTCTCCACAGTACATCGATGTTGTCGCCAGTGGTCGGTGGAAGGTGCACGTGCCCGTCGACCTGGGACCGGACCGCAGCGACGCACGGATGCACGCCAAGACCGTAGGATCCTACGCAGTGCCGTAGGGGACCGCACCGCCACTTCCCAGCGAATTAGGGACACTGTTGCTCCTGGGGTATCGGCGAGGACCATTCGCAACCGTCTCCATGAAGCTGGGCTACGGTCCCGCACACCGTTAGGCCGTCTTCCGCTCACGCCCCAACATCGTGCAGCCCGCCTCCAGTGGTGTCGCGACAGGCGTGAATGGAGGGACGAATGGAGAAGTGTCGTCTTCAGCGATGAGAGTCGCTTCTGCCTTGGTGCCAATGATGGTCGTATGCGTGTTTGGCGCCGTGCAGGTGAGCGCCACAATCAGGACTGCATACGACCGAGGCACACAGGGCCAACACCCGGCATCATGGTGTGGGGAGCGATCTCCTACACTGGCCGTACACCACTGGTGATCGTCGAGGGGACACTGAATAGTGCACGGTACATCCAAACCGTCATCGAACCCATCGTTCTACCATTCCTAGACCGGCAAGGGAACTTGCTGTTCCAACAGGACAATGCACGTCCGCATGTATCCCGTGCCACCCAACGTGCTCTAGAAGGTGTAAGTCAACTACCCTGGCCAGCAAGATCTCCGGATCTGTCCCCCATTGAGCATGTTTGGGACTGGATGAAGCGTCGTCTCACGCGGTCTGCACGTCCAGCACGAACGCTGGTCCAACTGAGGCGCCAGGTGGAAATGGCATGGCAAGCCGTTCCACAGGACTACATCCAGCATCTCTACGATCGTCTCCATGGGAGAATAGCAGCCTGCATTGCTGCGAAAGGTGGATATACACTGTACTAGTGCCGACATTGTGCATGCTCTGTTGCCTGTGTCTATGTGCCTGTGGTTCTGTCAGTGTGATCATGTGATGTATCTGACCCCAGGAATGTGTCAATAAAGTTTCCCCTTCCTGGGACAATGAATTCACGGTGTTCTTATTTCAATTTCCAGGAGTGTAGTTTTCAGGCTTGCTTTCTCAGCAAAAATTTCTATGTTGCTAACATTTCGAGTTACCAAAGAAGACTTTCTGAGTTTTACTGAGCTTAAATCAGCTACTGGCACTACGATTGCAGAAGCCATCGATGAAGAACTCAAGACACCGGGGCTGAGCTATCAATATCTTTGTGGACAGGGCTATGATGGCGGCTCAAACATGGCTGGGAGATTTAAAGGAGATCAAGCTCTTATTTTAAGTAAACAACCGTTGGCTATTTATACCCACTGTTTTAGCCTCTCTTTGAACTTGTGCATTTCTAAGTCTTGTGGTACTCCAATAGTTAGAAATATGATGGGAATTGTAGGATTAGTTTCAGCATTCTTGTCTGCTTCTGCAAACAGAAAGAGTTCCCTAGAGGAAGTTATATCACTACTACCGTTCACGGAGTCAAAGAAAACAAAGTTGAAGGCAATGTGTCCAACAAGATGGGTGGAAAGACACGATACCCTTATTACTTTCAAGGAGCTATTTGTCCCGGTCGTGACCTTGCTTGATGAACTTTCAAGTCGTCGTGAAACCAACGCAGAAACGGCTAGTAAAGCTTGCATGTTTAGTTCTGCTGTCTGAAGAGGAGACTTCGTACTAGCGTTAGCAACTGCAGCATATTGCTTCTCTTTAACTCTAAGACTAAGCGAAGAGCTCCAAAGTCCTAAAATGGATTTAACAACTGCCTTAAATCATGTCAATGATGTGCTTGAGGTGTCCAACAATATAAGGACGGATTCGGAAATAGAATTCGGAAGTATTTTTGAAGACGCTGTTAAACTGGCAGAAGATATTGGAAGTGTAATAGCAATGCCAAGAACTATTTCAACACAAACCAAAAGAGACAACGTTCCTGCTTCAAACGCCGAGGAATACTTCAGGCGAACAGTATTCTTACCTGTTGTTGATCGTTTTATTGCCGAGTTAGAAACAAGATTTCCCCAAGATTTTCGCACCATATTACCACTTGAAGGACTTATTCCTGTATACTGTTTAAAATACAGTGAGAATGAAGTGATCCAGGCATCCGAGAAATATGAACAGTTTTTGGAGAGTTCTTCGCTTTTAATGAAAGGAGAACTGAAACTATGGAAGAAAAAGTGGGTTGATGAAAGTAAAAGACCTGAAACAGTAACTGAAGCATTAAATAACTGTGACAAGCAGTTTTTCCTAAATGTATATGTTTTACTCCAAATATTTGGGACTATTCCTGCCACCACAAGCACTCCTGAACGAAGCTTCTCTACTTTGAGACGAATAAAGACTTATTTGCGTAACACAATCGGGCAGGCGAGACCAAATGGATTGGATCTTGCAAATATCCATAAAGAAAGAGATATGGACATTGAAAATCTCATTGACATATTCAGTAAAAAGAAACAGAGGCGAATGAGCATGACAAATTGGGCAGAAGACGGAAATATACAATGAATTTTGTTACAGATTTTTTTTATATTCATGTCAAGTTCAAGTTTCTACATTCATGTCACCTTCTGTATCCAGAAAATTAATGAAAACTTATTTGTTGTAAGTCGACCTTTTTCACGGTTTATATAATTTATAAAATCTCCCATGTGAAAATAAGTTTCTTTTATGTTGAACTCCAAAACAGTTACCAAAAACTACTTTAAGCAACACCAAATTTTACCAATTTGTCGGCGGAGGACCCCAACTCTCCTTTTGTTAGGTGATATTCCACTCCACCAATCACCTCCCTCCCTCAGTTAGCCCCCCCCCCCCCCTCTTGACCAACTTCTAGAACCGCCCCTGGGTATGGAGACAACCTCATGAATCCATGGACCCTGAGTGGCAGCAGGGGACTGTTCAAGCTGGTGAAGGCTCTGCAATGGTGTGGGGCGTAAGCGGTTGGAGTGATATGGGACTCCTGATACGTCTAGATACGACTCTGACAGGTGACACGTACGTAGGCTTCCTGTCTGATCACCTGCATCCATTCATGTCCATTGTGCATTCCGACGGACTCGGGCAATTCCAGCAGGACAATGCGACACCCCATACGTCCAGAATTGCTAGAGTGGCTCCAGAAACACTCTTATGAGTTTAAACTCTTCCGCTGACCACCAAACTCCCCAGACATAAACATTATTGAGCATGTCTAGAATGCCTTGCAACACGCTGTTCAGAAGAGATCTCCACCCCCTCGTACTCTTACAGATTTATGGACAACCTTGCAGGATTCATGATGTCAATTCCCTCCATCTCTATTTCAGACTTTACTCGAATCCATGGCATGTCGTGTTGCGGCACTTCTGCGTGTCCGCGGAGGCCCTACACGATAGTAGCTATGTGTGCCAGTTTCTTTGGCTCTTCCGTGTATAAGCAACTTTAAATAGTTGAAGATGAAATATATTGTGCATTTTTAACAGTAAATGAAAATTCGGCTAATGACATGTTGCAATAAGCTGGAACATATTTTCCACGACATAATCGTGATGGAGAAAAAAGAGCTACCTTAGTCACTTTCTGACTAATCAGTTCATCGTAATGATGAAAATACTTCAGGTCTCACTGCTATTGTAGTCATCTGTTTACATCAGCAATGGTTCTGTCGTCATGTCAAGACAGCGAGCTCTTTGTACGTGTCTCTGTATGTGAATCCCTAAATTCCTCCAGACAATTTGGCGCGTCTTTGCAGAACGGAGCGGAGCAACTGTAAAGTATTTATATAAAAAGTTTTGTTTCATCTGTTTCCTAAAACAAGGCCCAAATAAGTTCAATGGCACTGACTTCGCAGTGCACCTTAAGCAACCACAGAAGTTTTATTTCCTTGTCCAGTGAGCGCAGTGCACTCTCCAAAAGGAATTCTTGCTAGCCGAAGTGTTCTTGTTTCTGTAGACACGTATATTCCTATACGACGTGACATTACATGAAAACCACACTGAAGAGCCAAGGAAACTGGTACACCTGCCAAATTTCGTGTAGGTCCGACGCGAGCACTCAGAAGTGTCGCAACACGATATGCCATGGACTCGACTAATGTCTGAAGTAGAGCTGAAGGGAATTGAGACCATGAATCCCACAGGGCTGTCCATAAATCCGTAACAGCACGAGAGGGTGATCAACAGGATGCTTACATATGTTTCACCCGTCAGAGTCTTATCTAGCCGTACCAGGGGTCCCATATCACTACAACTGCACACGCCTCACACCTTTACAGAGCCTCCACCAGCTTGAACAGCCCCCTGCTGACATACAGGGACCATGGATTCATGAGGTTGTCTCCATACCCGTACATGTCCATCTGCTCGATACAATTTGGAACGAGATTCGTCCAACTAGTCAACATGTTTCCAGTCAACAGTCTAATGTCACTGTTGATGGGTCCAGGCGAGGCGTAAAGCTTTGTGTCGTGCAGTCATCACGGGTACAGGAATGGACCTTCGGCACCCAAAGTCCATATCGATGATGTTTCGTTGAATGGTTCGCACGCTGACACTTGTTGATGGCGCAGTTCTGAAATCTGCATCAATCTGTGGATGGATTGCACTTCTGTCACATTGAAAGATTCTCTTCAGTCGTCGTTGGTCCCCAATCTTGCAGGATTTTTTTGCGGCCACAGCGATGTCCAAGATTTGATGTTTTACCGGATTCCTGATATTCACAGTAGACTCGTGAAATGGTCGTACGTGAAAGTCTCCACTTCATCGCTACCTCGGAAATTCTGTGTCCTATCGCTCGTGCGCCGACTATAACACCTCGTTCTAATTCACTTAAATTTTGATAACCAGCCAGCAGCAGTAACCGATCTAACAACTGCGTCAGACACGTCTTGTCTAGGCGTTGCCTACCGCTGTGCCGTACTCTGCCTGTTTTCATGTCTTTGTATTTCAATACGCATGCTTATACTACGTGGGTTTTCTTCTTTTTTTTTTTTTTTGCTCTTCAGTGCATATCGGATGTTGATAGTAAATTTTCTATTTTATTTCTCCTGAAAGGCCAGATTTTAGCCTCCTCCACACGATATGAAATCCACTGAATGGAGCAATACTGTATTGCAATACAAAAACAAAAGTGACATGATTCGCTGGTCGAATAGGTGCTATATTGTGTATTACAATGGTGATAGAGTGCTAGAATAACAAATACGCTTCACAGTAGCTTCGCATAGATGCATAGATTGCATATACTAACCCAACTGCTCTACGGATTCATTAACCGACAAACATGGAGGTGATTAATTAGTAATGATATTTTAACCAACACCTGTGCTTTCTCCACCGGAATGCAGTAGCTACTACAGTAATATCAATTGCAGCGTCTTGCAGTTGATATTATTAAGATGCACAGATTAATCAGAAAGTAACGGAAATCCACCTGTATGTAGAGAATAGTTGTATCGTTAAATTGCGCAGAGAAAATTGCTCGCTTACTTAGGATTTGGCTTCTCTGGCACTTCAAAGTTGACATTCTACAAGAAATACTCTAAAACCACAATTTCTTTTAAATATTCGCATATTTGTCACCCTCTTTTCAACCAAAATTAACATATGAAATAAAAATACACATTTCCGCGGCTTAAATGAACGAGAATTGGAACTCGAAGCTACGTGCCGATGATTATGAAACGGATATAAGGCAGTATGACGTGGAAATATACTCACTTGGTAGTCATCTGCGTTTACTGTATACAAAAAACACAAAAACGATTATTGGTAACAATTTTCACGGTATCACCGAAAAAAATGATCGCAGAGATCATGGCCAGTCTATCATGTAACTTTCCGAATACAGTAAACTGTTCACTTTATTTTACTCAAAACGCGATGTGAGTTAAATACTACTGGGGAAATTTCTGTTCATCACACTGACTTATGTTAACTTTCAGAGTTAGAGCAGTAAAACTATTACCTCGTTTTACTAATCACGTTCATTGCAATGATCTGTTCATAACTTTGGGTATTTTAACTACGCCGCATGACACTTGATAAGCCATAAAACTCAAAACAGTACTCTCTACCAAGAAATAAAATGGTACAATACATTGCCCAAGGAGGTTAATGAGGCTACTAAATCAAACTTATTTAAAAATCAGTTAAAATACTTGTTCTGAAATAAATTCGGTACAATAAACTATTACGTATCTCGTAGATAACACAGTAGAGGTGTAATAACGAATGCAACACAAGTAAATCGTAATAATAAAACTTCTCCGTACTTTAGACAACATTTTCGTAATGCTATGTTTTCCTTCGTTTTCTGTAAACTTCTAAAAACATGCAGTATACAGGGTGGTCAGAAACACTCTGGAAAGCTTGTAAGAGTGTTGCACAGTGCATTGTGCTGAGAAATAATTGTCAAGAGAAACTTCGATACGTTGCGCCATTTCGGAGTTAATTAGCATTGAAGTTAGCCAATCACGATGTTGCTTGCGCAAACTCAGGCGGCCCGTCAGATAGCAATAGTGTCAGTTGTTTTCGTAGTGCAGATAGCTCAAGAGACTTCTCCGCCTTTTTTCTCGGTTCAATCCTTACTACTGACCCATTTCCAATTTTTGTTCGGATTTAGAAACCGAAACGAAGAACACGTTTGCCGGCCGGAGTGGCCGACCGGTTCTAGGCGCTACAGTCTGGAGCCGAGCGACCGCTACGGTCGCAGGTTCGAATCCTGCCTCGGGCATGGTTATGTGTGATGTCCTTAGGTTAGTTAGGTTTAATTAGTTCTAAGTTCTAGGCGACTGATGACCTCAGAAGTTAAGTCGCGTAGTGCTCAGAGCCATTTGAACCATTTGAAGAACACGTTTGGCAACACCGTCTCTGGCAGGCTGCTTGAATTTGTGCGTGCAACGGCCTGATTGGCTAACTCCAATTAACTCGGAAACGGAGCAACGTACGAATTTTGTTCTTAACAATTATTCCTCAGCCAAACTTATTCTGTAACACCCTTACAAGCGTTTCAGACTGTTTCTGACGACCCCGTATAATTATGACACCTTGTCGTCTTTCTGAGCTCAACATTCACTTATTATGGAGGGATGCTGACAGAGTATAGGATGTTTCAAAAGGAATATAGGTATTTCGAATGCATGTATTTACTAAACTTTAAGACATACTAATATGAAACTTTACACACATATTTACGCACCTCTCAAGTGCAGATTACAGGTGTTCAATATGTCCTCCATCAGATCGATACTCAAATTCCTCCCATACTCGGGCAAGCATGTCCCTCGTCACTGATGTTATGATAGTAGGGATCCGGTTCTTTAACTCTTCCAGGCTGTGCAGGAGTAGTGGTACATAAACGTTGTCTTTGCCGAAACCCCACAGGAAGAAGTCAGAAGGTGTCAAATCCGGTGACGTGGAGCTCAGCTGAGATATGCTAAGTCGCCAGCTTATTAACGACCAATCCAGCGGTTCGGTAGAGTTTCAGTCTGATATCCACGCACTTGGCGACTCCTGTGGGGACGGGGAGGGGGGGGGGGGAGGGTTGCCCCGTCTTGTTGAAAAATGAACTTGTCTTCGTGCAGCCTCGGGAACAACCAGTTTTGTAACATAGCGAGATACTACTGACCGTTAACAGTGTTTCCATCAAAGAAGAATGGGCCCTAAATAGATGATCGGGATATTGCACAAAACACAATGACTTTGGGCAAATCTCGTATTACTCGGGCAAACTAAGTTGACACTCGGCGCGGTGACTGATGGGAGCGACTATAAATGGGAAATGCCTTTACGGCCGCTTCGATGATGGAAGTGTCAACTTTGTTTGCGCGTGTAATACGTGTCCAGTGGCTGCATGTGGGTTGTCTAGACCCCAAATTCGAACACTGTGTTTGTTTACCTGACCACTAACATGGAAAGTCGATTTATCACTGAACGCGATCTGTTGTGCGCAAATGTTATCATTGTCAATAGCATCAAGAATCTCGTTACAAAATGCCACACGTTTGCGGTTGTCATCAGGACGCAGAGCTTGTAACAGCTGTAACTTGTACGGCTTCATAAACAACCCACGTCTCAAAACACGCCAAATTGTTGTAGGCAGTTGTAACTCCCTACTGGCTCGACGAGTTGATTTTGAAGGACTATGTTGGGAAGCAGTTTGAATTCGTGCAACTTGTTCTTCAGGAACACGAGGGCGGCCAGGACTCTCCTTTACATACACATCCTGTGTCTAGAAACTGTCGATACCATCCGCGAATGTTCCACCCATTCGGAGGATCAATTTGGTACCTCAACCTGAAACGTCTTTGCACTGTAATCACGGAATTACACTTCGCAAACTCGAGAACACAAAGTGATTTCTGTTGCGGGCTAGCCATTTTAAATATATGACGGTTACCAAGCAAAACAGAAGACAACTGACATCTAGTGGCTATTAATATAAACTAGACTATGTATTCGTTTTTCCAATAGCCGAGCCGAGGAGCTGCGATAGATAGTTTGGACAAAATAACACTTTGTAATACGTATATTCTTTTTGAAACATCCTGTATTTCAGGAGAGCAAATGGGAAACTGCGGTACACAAAATAGAAACCAAACACCATCGCTCGGGCCCTGATGTCAGCTTATAGTATGGATAGTGCTGCAGTATGAAATAATGTCTGTTTAGTGCGAACTGTTGTATTGCATATAACTCTGGTAGAGTGATACGCAACCCTGCGTTTCAGCTGTAAGGTCAGAAGGTCAGAGCTGTTGGCAGTCTCGGCGGACAGACATGTTGTCTGCCTAGGTCGGGGTCACTTAAGACTATTAACGTGTAAGTAGGCTGTTTAGGTTTTTATACTGGTAACACCGAGTAGCGCTCTGTATGAAAATCACTGACTGTGCTGTGTGCAGTCTGAGGCTGGTCGGCATTGTTGGAATTTGCTATTGTAGTGTTGGGCAGTTGGCTGTTAAACAGCGCGTAGCGTTGCGCAGTTGGAGGTGAGCCGCCAGCAATGGTGGACGTGGGGAGAGAGATGGCAGAATTTTAAGAGCCGACGATCTGGACGTGTGTGCGCCAGAAAGAGTGAATTTGTTAGACTGGATGTCATGAACTGATGTATATATTATGACTTTTGAACACTATTAAGGTAAATACATTGTTTGTTCTCTATCAAAATCTTTCATTTGCTAAGTATGCCTATCAGTAGTTAGTGCCTAAAGTAGTTAGAATCTTTTATTTAGCTGGCAGTAGTGGCGCTCGCTGTATTGCAGTAGTTCGAGTAACGAAGATTTTTGTGAGGTAAGTGATTTATGAAAGGTATAGGTTAATGTTAGTCAGGGCCATTCTTTTGTAGGGATTATTGAAAGTCAGATGGCGTTGCGGTAAAAATATTGTGTGTCAGTTTAGTGTTGATCAGAATAAGTAAAGAGCGAAATGTCTGAGTACGTTCAGTTCTGCTCAGCTGTTTGAAAATCAAATAACGTAAGGGGTTTACCAGCACATAATTCATTAATTTTTCTAAAGGGACGTTTCAAACGATCTCTGGTTCGTAAATGTGAGAGCTGGTTCGACATTCTCGAAAGACAGACATGCTGCCGGCCTTGGTCGGTATCGGTTGAGAACTTAATTCGCAATCTCTGGTTGTTTTCACATGTAACTGAAAACAATTTGATGTTAACTACGCAAATATGCAATTCATTGTTTCGTTTACTGTTGATGGAAGTGTGAAGAATTGAAATGATTTGTGATTCATAAAATGGAATATATTTATGCAGTTTCTTGTATTCTGCAAATAAAAAGGGATTGGTACCCCTATAAACAAACTGATTGAAAATTTTATTATTTATACAATATCAGTTCCTCGCTAAGAGATTATTACAGCCCTGAGATAACAGATTCACGACCTAATACTGTTTTCTGAATAGGGGAGAACCACTATGGGAGACTGCTGCTTGGTGAACATTAATTAGAACTTATACATTCCACTCAGGGCGGCGGATGCAAGTAGGCACCTCGCGTGTACTGCAGTCTCAGTACAAATGAGATCAGTGACACGTCATCTGTAGTAACACAGATAAGGTATGAAGGAGAGAAATTTTCGAGGGAAAGGGTTTATCATATGCACGTATATATTTCCTTCTCTCCTTTTCAATTTGCCGTAAGCTCAGTGATTAAGAATATGAAACTGTCTGCCGGTTTTATGTTCTGTTTTCCATTTGACAAGCGTACCGAGGGGACACCGTGTGTTTTGAAAGTGGGACGGTCATCGGAGTATTGCAAAGTGATGCCGTACCTCTGTGGAATTTGTGCACTTTGCTTGAGTCGTCCCTCCAGGGTGAAGTAGCGTGGTGCACCACCGAGTAAAAGGACGTAACGTAACAATATCGCATGACGTCAGGGCAAGACAGAACAAATAATTCAAACTTTAATTAATGTCATTGTTATGTACGAACTCACAAAGAATGAACAAGTCTTGTTCCCTGTCCTGTAATGCTTAAAATGCAAGACGTTATTGTCCATTGTGAGATAATACACAAAGTTGGCTGCAGAGGAAACGCTTCGTATTCATTTATAAAAAGTTAACTTTTTTTGAAGCATTTCGATTCCATCGGCAACAATGCCCATCGTAACAGCACCGGAATTTTCTGAAATTAATTTCATTGGAGGTGCAGTCGTTCAGATCTACAAAACTTCACAAGCTCAATATGAACATATGTATATTCTAAAAGGAGAAATTTGCAGTACAATAACTGGAAGTGAGAACTGAATGAACCGTGTAGCACTAGTATTTTATTTCATTAAATAAAGTCTTTTAAAAACAGTATTGCACACTAAGGATAAACTCAATGAAATTGCGTTGTTTTAAACGGACTGGCCTTGTATTCTGGAGTATGGAGGTTACAGTCTGCATCAGGCGTTACTGGCTGAGATTTTCTGTCGTTTCCATAAATTACTTCAGATAAATCCTGCGATGGTTCTTGCTATAAGGCCATGGTTGACTATATGTCCCATACTTGTCGGTATTGGTTACACATCCTACATAAACGTATTTATGAATGTATAATCAGGCGTGGAACTTCGAAACTGGTTTTAGGATATTATTTGCGACGAGAAGATTTTTGCGAAGAAGGCTATTTTGTTCAGATATATCTATATGTTTGAATTAGAACATGTTCTCAGTTTTTCAGCTTACGAATGTTTATGGGCCATGGCTGATTCCCTTAGCGTTCTTTCATTAGCTGAGCAGGTGACCTGTCGTTAATTGGACTCGAGGCAACATTAAACCATTAACTTTACTTTTCTTTGATCTTGTCATGGCAGCTATGTGATGAACTAAGTTACCATTTTCATGATTAGAGGCAACAGTTACAAAACGTCTACTGCACTCCACAGCACCAGTACTTTGCTAGAGAACGACTCTTGGATTCCTCTTATGCTTTGTATTGCGTATCAGTTTATTCCCAAACTGTCCGTTAACTTGTTTTATAATGTAATATTCAGACCCCAGTAGTCAATTAAGGCAAATCACTAACGCTGCTTGAGAACTGTAAGGACTGTTCACTATTGACAGTGATTGTATGTATTACTATTTTTATATATCCTTTCCTGTAGGTACAGGAAGGAGACTTGGGGTTTTTAGCTGGCTCATGAAACGGAAGTTTCATTTAGGGGAACAAACATTCATAAAGTTATTTTCTGCCGAAAGCCATTCTCTGCAATGATATAGAGCAGAGGAGAACTGTCTGGCAACCCAGTCCAGCAGGAGCTTGGAGTAAAGACGGGCGGTTTGCAATAAAACTACATCGCGTGAAAAATGAAAGGCGTCCTTTTTAGATAAGGTAGGAATCTGAAAGACAGGAGAGAACACGATGCCACATAGTGTGGCAGCAGCCGCTAAACCCAGTAGAGGCAGCTGGAATGTTTGTTCAAAATTTAGTAAGGTGTTCTCTGGTTGACTCATAGTAATAATTTTGGTACAGGAGAGAGTTCCTACATTTGTGTACATGGACATCCTCTAGTTGCCCACGACCTATAATCTTCATGTAGTGGGAAAGATTTTATAGTTTCTTCCTCGTGACACAGAAAAAATATACCTAATTGGTGAACCAAAATATACTGTACTAGTGAACTTGGCAATACTTTGCAATTGCTAAATATTTATGTGAATTGCATATACATCGTAAATTCCGTGCCCTCCCGTCCATCTTCTTATTCCCCCTCTGTCTCCGTACATCTCCTCCTCCCCCATCTCTGCTCCCCCATATCTAGGTCCATTTACGTTTGAATGTTCAGTGGAGTATCGTGTAAAAATTTGAAGTAAATCTGTCAAAAAGTTTTCGAGATTTGTGGTAACTACCCTTTCCCTTTACATATTACATACATACGTATATACACACAGCAAAAAAAGTTTTGCATTACCCCGGTTCCCAGAACTCCTGAAGATAGACGTTGACTGTGGATATTGCAACACAGACACAGTCCCTTTGACTGTTCAGAGGTGTCACTAAACCCGTCCAAAGATGTAAAAAAAAAAAAAAATCATGCACGAGCAGCGCCTATTAGACGGAGGGGGTCCAACAGCCGATTAGTTCCAGTTATTCCACCAGGAAGGAGGTACACGGTTCGTGTTGACTTTAGTTCAACCATGCTTAGACGGTCAGTACCACAGTTCGATTGCGTGCGTTTTGTTACTTTTCGCCAGGAAGGGCTCTCAACAAGGGAAGTGTCCAGGGGTCTCGGGGTGAACCAAAGCGTTGTTCGGACATGGAGGAGATGCAGAGAGACAGGAACTGTCGACGACATGCCTCGATCAGGCTGCCCAAGGGCTACTACTGCAGTGGATCACCGTTACCTATGGATTATGGCTCGGAGGAAGCCTGAAAGCAACGCCACCATGTTGAATAATGCTTTTCGTGTAGCCACAGACCGTCATTTTACGACTCAATCTGTGCGCAATAGGTTGCATGATGTGCAACTTCACTCCCGACGTCCATGGCGAGGTTCATCTTTGCAACCACGACACTATACAGCGCGGTACAGATGGGCCCAACAGCATGCCGAATGGACCGCTCAGGACTGGCATCACGTTCTTTTCACCGATGAGTGTCGCATATGCCTTCAACCAGACAATCGTCGGAGACGTGTTTGGAGGCAACCCGATCAGGCTGAACGCCTTAGACCTGCTGTCCAGCGAGTGCAGCAAGGTTGTTCCCTGCTGTCTTGGGGTGGCATTATGTGGGGCCGACGTACGCCGCTGGTGGTTATGAAAGCCGTAACGGCTGCACGGTACGTGAATGCCATCCTCCGATCGATAGTGCAACCATATCGGTAGCATATTGGCGAGTCATTAGTCTTCATGGACGACTGTACGCGCCCCTATCGCGCTCATCTTGTAAATGAATTCCTTCAGGATAACGACATCGCTCGATTAGAGTAGCCAGCATGTTCTCCAGACATGAACCCTAGCGAACATGCCTGGGATAGATTGAAAAGGGCTGTTTATGGACGACGTGACCAACCAACCACTCTGAGGGATCTATGCCGAATCGCCGTTGAGGAGTGGGGGAATGTGGACCAACAGTGCCTTGATGAACTTGTGGATAGTATGCTATGACGAATACAGGCATGCATCAATGCAAGAGGACGCGCTACTGGGTATTAGAGGTGCCGGTGTGCACAGCAATCTGGACCACCACCTCTGAAGGTCTCGCTGTATGGTGGTACAACATGCGATGTAATGTGTGGTTTTCATGAGGAATAAAAAGGGAGGAAATGATGTTTATGTTGATCTCTATTCCTATTTTGTTTACAGGTTCCGGAACTCTCGGAACGTTCAGTAGAGTGTCGTGTAAAAATCTGTAGTGGATCGGTCAAGAACTCTTCGAGATGTTGGGCAACAATGTTTCCATTTTGTAGATTACATATGTATTTATATATTATATATATAACGGTCAAAATGATTTCTTTTGTTATGAAGACATGTAATAGCAGAACTCTCAAACGGGATGCAAAACTCTTTTATTTTCCTCTTCATACCAAAATACCATTATCCTCTACAATTACGAATACAAAAAAAAAAAAAAAAAAAATCAACCAAATCGGTCGAGGCGTTCTCAAGCGATGTTCTTTAAAAACTGATTTTAATTTCCGACTTTTCTGACGGATTTTTCAAAAAGTTTTTTTTCATACAAGTCCTGTCCTGATAATTACGAACACAAAAATCAACCAACCCTGTCGAGCCGTTCTTAACTGATGATATTTCGTACATGCGGCAATTGTTTTTGATTTATATAGATTGGTTAACCACGACAAAATCTGCAAGGGTAGGAAATTGTTAGGCTTGTTTATTAAATTGTCGTTGGTCGGAACTCACAAAGTCTGTTGCAGTTGGCCGGCGAGATTCTAACAGTGACAGAACCAGTTAAGTTTCATAAGAAAAAGTTAGACGACACTTGATTCATGGGGACCAAAGAAAACACTTCTCCCGAGGCCATCCCAGACGATAAATGTTCCAGAGCTTGAGGCAGTACGCTGCGTCTTTGAGCTTCAGAGCGAGATGTTTCCGATTTAGAGCAGAATGTCGAGGCTGATCTGGCCTTAGAATTTTCAGCTACCAGGTGCAGCCGTCATCGGATCTCGCATATCGTAAGAGTGATAAGCATGTGCCGTCGTTGCAGCCACCGAGATGAGACGAGGATGGAGTCAATTTGCATAAGGATTTCATTTCGCAGATCTAATTTTCACAACCAGATAGTTGCACCCATCATGCACATAGGCGAGAGTATTGGTGTTCATTCATGCATTTCCAGAACCGTTTTTAAACTCATTAACCTTTTCTGCTGGCAGCATTTGTGACATGGTTTTATATCGTTTTGTTATGTACGCAGCCATCTGTACCAAGGCTATAGTTAATATTCGCAATCCCTTGTCCACTTGTTAAATGTTTGTCTTAGTGGTTCAGTAAGTAAATCATTTCTGATGTCTCCTGGTGATAAACGGAAAGGGGAGAAGGAAGATTGAGTTTAACGTCCCGATAACATCGAGGTCATTAAAGGTGGAGCACAAGCTCGGATTGTATCAAAGATGTGGAAAGAAATCGGCCGTGACCTTTCAAAGTGACCATCCTGGTATTTGCCTGTAGCGATTTAGGAAATCACGGAAAGCTAAATCTGGACGGCCGGACGCGGGTTTGAACCGTCATCCTCCCCAATGTGAGTCCATTGTTCTAAACCACTGTGCCACATCGCTCGCTCTTGTAGTAAGCCAAATTGTTATAGTGACCATTTGTTTCCTTTCGTAGTCTGATGCATCCCATTATCAATTTGCTCATGTGAGGCAGGGTATCCATATTTTCATTCTTAATTTAGCCACCTCTAGCAACTTTAAGTAAATAAGCCATCATCCGTTGTGTGGCCATGTTTCTTTCAAATTTGTATGAACTTATGGGGACTGGGTCAACGGGGATAGGAACTACAGCACCTTAGGGGTATGCTAAACAGGCCAACTAGCACCTCGAGCTTGTATCATTCGAGAGTTTTGGTTGCTTACAAAGTAGAGTCTCCCTGTATGAATCCTGAGACGAATTTTATTTTCCGTGTATGCGTTTCTAATCAACACAACACTAAATGGTCTCATGAAAACAACTGGATGTACATCATTATCTAATACATACTAAGACTACGAAAGGGAGTGTAAAGCTGTTGAGTCTTGATAATGCCTCAGGGCTGCATTTTGTACGAGATATGGCAGACCATGCAACCAATCGTGAATGGAACTATAAACGAGTCTGAGTCTGAGGCACTGAACTAGAAACAAAGATACACTTTTCACAGATGTTTATTGTTTTTTTAGGATACTCAAAAACTCGGTTATAAATGTATAACATTAAAATATATGGTATTCCTGAACATAATTGACAAATTCTGAGACATCATAGTTTATACACAAAGCTTCATATCCAACTATAGCTTGCCGTTTACAGCATTAAGTGCAAATGTGTGTTGTTGCTGATGTAGACTTCCGTCTGAAGATTGGTTTGGCGTAGCTGTCTCTGATGGTCTATCCTGTGCAGGCTTCTTCAACTCTCCGTAATTACAGCAACTAACATCCATTTGAAGTTGCTTACTGTACTAAGTCTACAATTTTTAGATCCCATGTTTCCCCTCCATTATCAATTTGACAATGCCTTGAAGTCTCAGGATGTGTCCTATTAATGAATCCTTATTTTTAATCAAGCCATACTGCTGATTTAACTTCCTTATTAGTGTCTGGTCTACTCACACAATTTCCACATTCTTCTGTAGCACCAAATTTCAAAAGCTTCTAAGTTTCACTTCCGCGCAAGGCTACAATACCTACAAATACCGCCAGAGAAGGCTTCCTAACACTTCAATTTATATTCGATGTTAGCAAATTTCTCTTGTCCAGAAGTGCTTTTCTTGTTATTGTCAGTCTATGTTTTATATCCTCTCTACTTCGACCATCATCAGTTATTTTTCTGCCTGAATAGGAACACACATGGACTGCTTTCAGTGTCTCATTTCTTAATCTAATTCTGTCAGCATCACCTGATTTAATTCGCCTAAATCAACCTTGTTTTACTTATTCTGATATTAATTTTATAGCCATTTTTCAAAAAGCTATTCGTTCTGTTCAGCTGTTCTTGGAAGTCTACTGTTGTTCCTGACAGAATTAAGTCACATGAAAAACTAAAAGTTTTTATTTCTTCCCCCTTAACTTTAACATTCCAAATTTCTCCTCGGTTTCTTGTTCAATGTCTAGATTGAATAAAATTGGGGAGACCTACAACCCTGTCTCACTCCATTCTCAGCTACTGCTTCCCTTTAATGTCATTTGACTCTTATAACTGCAGTCTTGTTTTTGTACAAGTTCTAGATAACTTTTCGCTCCCTGTATTTTAACCTTGCTAACATTGGAATTTCAAAAAGTGGATCCCAATAATCATTTCGAAAGCTACAAATGCTATAAAAAAAATTTGCCTTTCGTCTTCTTTTAAGAAATGTCGGAAGGTCAGTATGGCCTTGTGTGTTTCTACATTACTCTGGATCTCAAACTGATCTTCCTCAAGGTCAGCTTTTACCAGTTTTTCCATTCTTCTGCAAATAATTTGGGTCAATATTTTGCAATCAATATATATATATATATATATATATATATATATATATATATATATATATATATATATATATATACTGATAGTTTCGTAATATTCACATATGTGAAAAAGGAATTATTACATTCTTCTTGAATACTATGCGTACACATTGCACAAGGTGGAACCTTTTTGCTATAACTGAATCTCCGAAGGATCTCAATAATTCTGATTGAATGTCGTCCACTCCAGATGATTTACTTCGGCTTAGGTCTTTCAGAGATTATCTCATCTTCACCTGCATCCTCTTTTCCTTCAATACATTTTCAAATTTATTTCTCTTTTATAGGTCTTCTACAAACTCCTTTTAACTTTCAGCCTTCCCTTCTTTGCTTAGTATGAGTTTTACAGCTGTTATTCTTTTTCTTCAAACGTTTCTTTAATTTTCTAGTACGCTGTATTTACCTTGTGCACACTCATATATGCTTGCATTGCTCGCCTAGCTATTCCTACTTTGCTGAGATGCACTTTCTGTCAGTTTCACTTTTTAGTCGTTTATATTCCATTTTGCCTGCTTAATTTGATGCATTTTTATATTTTCCCTTCTCTCAATTAGTTTAATAGCTCATGTGTTATCCAAGTATCTCTAATAGGCCTTGTCTTTTTGCCTGTTTAATTCTCTGCCGTCTTTACTACTCCATCCCTCAAGGCTATTGGTTCTTCTTCTATTGTGTTCCTTACCCCTCTTTCAGTCAAACGTTGCCAAATGGTCCCTTTGAAACTCTCAATCTCTGGCTTTTTCAACTTATCCACGTTCAATCTCACTAATGCCCAACCAGCATGCAATATATTCATTATTAATCTGCAGTTCATAACCAATAAATCACGGCCAGAGTCCACATCTGCTCATGGAAAAAATTGCATTTCGAAATCTGACTTCGAAATGTTGCTCTCATCGTTACGTAATCTGTTTGAAACCTTCAGACCTCTTCCTCGCATACATTCTTCCTTCATGATTTTTAAACCAAGTACTAGCAATGATTGAATTGTGCTCGGTGCAAAATTCTAATAGGCTGCTTCCTCTTTCATTGTCAGCAATTTTCTGATGATGAATAGTAATGATTCTACCGAAATTAAATTTACTTAACGGACGTTGAAATAAATTTTCCACAGAGGTTCCCACAATATGCTGACAGCCTCGTTATCTGCTCGACATATTCGCAGCGATGACCATACAACCTTGTCGAGGGCGACGGTTTTCAGCTTCATGTCGTGAAATGCGTAATTAATTGAGAGCATCAGTTCAGCTCTGGTGGCAATTAGGATAACGAACTCTGCGCTCCTGACACGCTGTAAGGAAAAACTTCAAGGACGTAAATTGACGCGAGCACACTGGACGTGCTAGAAGTCATGCTAGGACCTTTCCGGTGTCCTCTGAAGTAGATATATGTTCATTATCGATACTGAAACGTATTGAGGTACTAACATGGTCTTGCTGCAAGCGATACTCTACCTGGAAGTTCCCTCAGTATACTATTCAGAAACAGAAGTTAACCAACTGAAAAATGTGTCTTGGCACGTACCAGAGTAGGATGTAACAAACTAACCAAATATTCTAGTTTCAGTGTGGACATTAGAAGTATAATGAAGATGGTGGTACTCGTTTTCTGTAAGTTAAGCTTCTAGAGTTCGCTGATTATTTGATCTTGTGATAGCGAGACATCGACTATACAAGTGTTGTGTGTGAGAAGCTGTATGGACATTTTCTTAAAATAATAGCTTCAAATTCGTTTCCACAGTGTGTACACTGTTAATATGTGAAGTTATTTTTCCTTACTTGATCAGACAAAAGTCAATACTTTTGCTCTGTTGGTTGGTGCCAGCCGCTTTGGCCCTTTTCGAGTTATCAGTACGAACGTACAACTCAGAAATATGTACATAATGCCGAAATTACATCTGCATATGCACACAAACGCATGAACTGTCAGCACACATTCTGAATTAGATTTTGCAGCGGATAGTAAATTTCCACATTCAACCACTAACACAAATGATGGCGAGGCAGCATTCAAATTAACGGCCATGCGCTTCTTTATTGCCATTAAACGACAATTTGCTTCCTTGAGCTAACCATTACCATATTTCATAGACCATTTGCGTTAGCTTCCTCATATAACAGAATCACAATTGTGTAAACTTTAAATAAAATGTTTGAATCATCTGTTAATACACTCCAGGAAATGGAAAAAAGAACACATTGACACCGGTGTGTCAGACCCATCATACTTACTCCGGACACTGCGAGAGGGCTGTACAAGCAATGATCACACGCACGGCACAGCAGACACACCAGGAACCGCGGTGTTGGCCGTCGAATGGCGCTAGCTGCGCAGCATTTGTGCACCGCCGCCGTCAGTGTCAGCCAGTTTGCCGTGGCATACGGAGCTCCATCGCAGTCTTTAACACTGGTAGCATGCCTCGACAGCGTGACGTGAACCGTATGTGCAGTTGACGGACTTTGAGCGAGGGCGTATAGTGGGCATGCGGGAGGCCGGGTGGACGTACCGCCGAATTGCTCAACACGTGGGGCGTGAGGTCTCCACAGTACATCGATGTTGTCGCCAGTGGTCGGCGGAAGGTGCACGTGCCCGTCGACCTGGGACCGGACCGCAGCGACGCACGGATGCACTCCAAGACCGTAGGATCCTACGCAGTGCCGTAGGGGACCGCACCGCCACTTCCCAGCAAATTAGGGACACTGTTGCTCCTGGGGTATCGGCGAGGACCATTCGCAACCGTCTCCATGAAGCTGGGCTACGGTCTCGCACACCGTTAGGCCGTCTTCCGCTCACGCCCCAACATCGTGCAGCCCGCCTCCAGTGGTGTTGCGACAGGCGTGAATGGAGGGACGAATGGAGACGTGTCGTCTTCAGCGATGAGAGTCGCTTCTGCCTTGGTGCCAATGATGGTCGTATGCGTGTTTGGCACCGTGCAGGTGAGCGCCACAATCAGGACTGCATACGACCGAGGCACACAGGGCCAACACCCGGCATCATGGTGTGGGGAGCGATCTCCTACACTGGCCGTACACCACTGGTGATCGTCGAGGGGACACTGAATAGTGCACGGTACATCCAAACCGTCATCGAACCCATCGTTCTACCATTCCTAGACCGGCAAGGGAACTTGCTGTTCCAACAGGACAATGCACGTCCGCATGTATCCCGTGCCACCCAACGTGCTCTAGAAGGTGTAAGTCAACTACCCTGGCCAGCAAGATCTCCGGATCTGTCCCCCATTGAGCATGTTTGGGACTGGATGAAGCGTCGTCTCACGCGGTCTGCACGTCCAGCACGAACGCTGGTCCAACTGAGGCGCCAGGTGGAAATGGCATGGCAAGCCGTTCCACAGGACTACATCCAGCATCTCTACGATCGTCTCCATGGGAGAATAGCAGCCTGCATTGCTGCGAAAGGTGGATATACACTGTACTAGTGCCGACATTGTGCATGCTCTGTTGCCTGTGTCTATGTGCCCGTGGTTCTGTCAGTGTGATCATGTGATGTATCTGACCCCAGGAATGTGTCAATAAAGTTTCCCCTTCCTGGGACAATGAATTCACGGTGTTCTTATTTCAATTTCCAGGAGTGTATTAGTGGTATACCTCTATATTAAAGGAAAAGTCCTGACTGAATCACCATCATCACCAAACCCAAACTATTAAGGACAGAAACTTGAAATTGAGGAAGGTTGTTGATCGGGTCGTTTAAGAAGAGATTTTTAGAAATTAAACTCCTAAGGGGGTGAAATAGAGGATCAAAGGCTTTTTTAAAAATGTCGCTAATAATGCAATTTTGAAGCTAGAACTACGAAAATTGGTATTTTGTTTCTCTATCAGACAAAGAAATACATGTTTCATCATCCTTGGAAATTGGGATGAATTAGATGGTGAAATTTGTTTGAGAATAAATCATTATTAAAGAACTGCTAAAGCATTTTAAAGCTACACCTATGAAAGTTGGTATTTGATTCCTTGGTTAGGAATAAAAAAAAAAGATACGTAGTTCATTGTTTTTGGAAATTCATGACATAAAGAAATACATGTTTCATCATCCTTGGAAATGGGGATGAATTAGATGGAGAACTTTGTTTGAGAATAAATCATTATTAAAGAACTACTAAAGCATTTTAAAGCTATACCTATGAATGTTGGTATTTGATTCCTTGGTTAGAAATAAAAAAAAAGATACTTAGTTCATTGTTTTTGGAAATTCAACTCCTAATGGGATGAAATAGGGGTTTAAAAGCTTTACGAAAATATTTCATTGTGAAAGCAGTTTTAAATTTAAATCTGTGAACACTTGGCTTCTCGGTTGGAAGGAAAAAAGTACTTTTTTCACTCTTTTTCGAAATTCAACCCGTAGAGGGGAGAAATAGCGCCTGACTGATTCTCTGACTCATCACTGCTCAGCTCAACCCGCTAAGGATAGAATCTTGAAATTTGAGAAGCCTGTTGATCTTATATTGTAGACATCGTTTCAGAAAGGATTGTTCGAAATTCTACTCCTAAGGGGGTGAAAGAGGGGATGAAAGGCTTTTTGAAAATACGTTGCATTTAAGGCAATTTTGAAGCCAGAACTACGAAAATTGGTAGTTGGTTTCGCAGCCAGAAATAAAAAATACGTGTTTCACCGTTTTTGGAAATTCAACCTCTAAGGGTTTGAAATAGGGATTAATGTTTTTTTGGTTATTTTTCATTATGTAAGCATTTATTGAAGCTAAATCTATGAAAATTCCTTATTTGGAAATTCATATCTTAATGGAGTGAAATGGCGGATGATAATTTTTAAGAAAATATTTCACAAATTAAAACATTTATAAAGCTAAATCTATGAAAATTGATATCTGACTTTAGTTAGAGATAAAGAAATGTATGTTAGGGGATGCAAATTTCTATGGAAATATCACCAAATGTACTGAAAAGGTAAGGTTAATAGAAACCTCCGATTCCAGAATGACATTTTGGTCAGAAGCACATTTGGAAAAGACCATACTTCTATTGATTTAATTAAAGTGAGAAGTTTAGAAATTGTGACAATTTGTGAGCAACATAAAAATTCGATTAAAGAAAAAAAAAATACGTGCAGACTGACAGTGTACGTGAGCGAAACAATGGGCGCTAAGGTAGTCTCTTATGCACGTCAAGAAAAGCAGCAGGTCTAGAATGTAACCCTGCAGCACGGTAAGCAACGCAGTCGTATTCGCATTCTTCCAGTGTATCTGTGCACTGAGGAATGAGCTTACGCTTTCTGTTTTGTGTGCGCCCCGATAGCTGAGTTGTCAGCGCCGCGGTCTGTCGCACCAAGGGGCCCGGGTTCGATTTTCTCCACTCAGGGACTGGGTGTTGTATGGACCTCATTATCATTTCATCATCATCATCATCATCAGTGGAAGGCAACGGGAAACCACCACTAGAATCACTTCCCTAGACGCTCATGCGGTGGACCTCTGACGTGGCTTCCACCATGACAAGACCTGTCGTACCGCAGAACACAAAGTTTTCTGTTTTGTGGATACGAAAAGAGCCATCGGAGACGCTATTATTAATTCTATAAAACTCAAACTTAATAAAAAATGTAGTGCGGTAAACACTACCAAATACTATTGTTAAATCAAGGAATGTATCTACTTGCTCACCAAATCATTGAGGTCTACAAACATCTCATAGACAAATTTATATAATGCGTTTTCTGATGATGCTCGCTTCCACAAGTCACGTTATGAATCTGGCAACAAATTGTGTAAGACGTGTTATCTTTTACACACGGCCCCTTCAGAAACCTTAGGAAAACCTGGCGTAAGTAAATTGGCCAGTAACTGCCTACATTATCTCGTGCTTCTACTAATAAAAGATTTTAAAAACGAGTGATTTAACCTCTCCAGAAATCGATGGCACTTGAGAAGCATGTCGCACGCATGAGTGAGTACATCGTTATATAATGTGCACACATCTTCACAAGCGTACTTAACAGTTCATCATACCCATATCAATCTTTCCTCCTCTATGATTTAGTGACGCCTTGTTACTCAGTAGCTGAATGTGATACAACTCTTTTGGAGCTCCATGTAGTAATAGGTCTGTATTTCTGTTTGAATCACTAAAAACTGGAGGTTTTAGGTTAGGCTTTACCGTGGCTGTTATTGATGTCGAACGAAACAACAAGTTTACTGTTACCAGTCAGCATTTATATATCTCCATGATGCGTTTCTAAGGTTTAAACCTCCATCGTCACGTGGATTTACATTTGTTAGTATGAAATATGTGTGTGTTGTGTAACGATATTCTGGGGGGTGTAACATCATAGATTAAGGGTCGACCTGCGACAGCAATCGCACAACTTGCGTACGGGCCGCTAGACGCCGCCGCGAGCGCTAAGAGTGCACTGCGATAGCAGGTGTGCGTGTTGCGTACGGGCCGCGAGGTGCCGCCACGAGCGCAACCGTGTATAAGTGCCGACGGAGTTCGGCCATCTCTCATTTTGTTGGCATCTCATTTTTGCCTATTCTCTTATTTGCTTAGTTGCTTAGCTCTTATTCGTTTATCGCTCATGTTATTGTGCTCTCTTTCAGCCATTCTGATTGTTTTGATTTACTCCCAATTGAGAAGTGCTCATTTTGGCATTTCACTTTTGCATATTTCTCATTTTGCTAATAATGTGCTCCTTAGCTTTTTACAGTTGAATTGATTAACGTAGTCTCATGTACTGTTTGTTCATTTCAGCCTCTTCATATTTTGATGTTGTTTAAATACTGTAATAATTATCGGAAGCATTTCTTCCCTTAAACTTGTGTAAAGTATTCTCGATGTAGTATTTGTTCTGTGACACAGGTGTAAGGTTTTGAATATAAATTATATACGAAACTGTGCTTTAAAAGGAATTTATTTTTTCAGTTTGTACTACATTAGACGACAATTTTGTGATATGAGGGAGGAAGTTGAGGGGCGAACCCATGGAAATAGTCTTAAGTGATCCCCTTTAAAAATAAAAATTTGTGTGACACTGAAAGAGGTGACACTGTAGGCACCGCAAAATTTATACGTCACAGGGGGAACTTGTGACGCTGTCTCCAGTGGTCACAGGTTCCTTTCACTGTCGTAACAAATCACAGGTAAACTGTCGTATTTTGTAAATATTTACACGCCTGTAAATCCTTGTTTACAAAATGTGGCAATTCACATGTAATATGTTGCGCCAGTGAGAGGAACCTGTGACAACTGGAGACAGTGCTACAAGTTCCACCCCAAAATCGTAACACAACAAACACATATGTGATACTAACTAATGTGAATCCACCTGATGATGGAGACTTGTAGTTTCATTCGAAAAACTGGAGAGCTTTTGAGAGAAAGTTTTTACAACATGGCATTTACACTGCCTGACAAAAAAAGAAAAGCTCCCGGAAGCGGACGAGGAAACTAAATGGAACTTCACGGGCTGAGAGGGCAAGTGATGTTATTTCAGCGGCTACTATGTCGAGTCAAACTTACAAAGAATCTGGCAGAATGAGTCCACTTACCAATATGACGATGCTCGCTCTCTGGGATGGATGTTTGTACTGATTCGGTTGGGAAGGGTGTCAAAGACGTTGTATCATCTCCCTAGGCAAGCTAGTCCACAATACTTTTGTAACTGTTGCTTGATATCCCGGCTACTGGCACAGTTCGACGTTCGAGATGGTTCCACACAAGCTTTGTCGGGGAGAGGTTTGTGAATCTCGCTGGCCGCAGTAGTACGTTAACACCACGCAGACAGCTCACTGGGACATGCACCGATGTGTGGACGAGCATTGTTCTGTTGAAATACGGCACTAGGATACACATGAGAGGTAACGCATGTGTACTCAATGACGTACCGTTATGCGATCAGATTCCTCAGTCACGGCCAGCCGTAACTTGAAGTTCTACTCCACGTCACTGTGCTTCCCCAAACTATGGAAGAATGAGACCTCTGCACATGTCACCACCAAATTTGACGACAGTGGTCATCCGGTGTAGTACAGAATAGCGATGCATAGCTGAACAGATTGTGACTTCACTCAACAGCAGTCCATGCTTCCCAGTCATGGCATCATTGCAGTCGCAGCTGCTCGTGTTGAGATGTTGCGAAATACCGGTTGCTGTGGTCATTTTACTAACTGTCGTCTGACTCGTGAGTGCGAATGTGAAATGATGCACTACGCCTGTCAAGTTGAATGATAAACCCGCACGAAGGTCTAAAAACCACATCTGAAGTAACGAATTTGACCCTGTGACATTCAGTTTAAAGTCTGGTATTTAGTACGAATTACTCCTGCTCCTAACTACACTGAAGAGCCAAAGAAACTGGTACGCCTACATAATATCGTGCAAGGCCCCCGCGAGCACGCAGAAGTGTCGCAACACCACGTGTCATGGCTTCCACTAATGTCTGACGCAGTGTTGGAGGGAAGTGGCACCATGAATCCTGCAGAGCTGTCCATAAATCCATAAGAGTATGAGGGGGTGGAGATGTCTTCTGAACAGCACGTTGCAAGGCATCCCAGATATGCTCAATAATGTTTATGTTTGGGGAGTTTGGTGGTCAGAGGAAGTGTTCAAACTGAGAAGAGTGTTCCTGGAGTCACTCTGCAGCAGTTGTCGTCGTGTGGGATGTCGCATTGTCCTACTGGAATTGCCCAAGTCCGTCGGAATGCGCAGTGGACATGAATGGATGTAGGTGATCAGACAGGGCGCATACGTACGTGCCACCTGTCAGAGTCGTATCTAGACGTATCAGGGGTCCCATATCACTCCAACTGCATACACCCCACACCATTACACAGCCTTCACCAGGTTGAACAATCCGCTGTTGACATTCAGGGTCCAGGGATTCATGAGGTTGTCTCCATACCCGTACAGTCAATCCACTCTATACAATTTGAAACGAAACTCGTCTGATCTGGCAACATGTTTCCAGTCATGAACAATCCAATGTCGGTGTTGAAGGGCCCTGGCGAGGCGTAAAGCCTCGTGTCGTCCAGTCACCAAGGGTACACGAGTGGGCCTTTGGCTCTGAAAGCCCATATCGATGATGTTTCGTTGAATGGTTCACACGTTGACACTTGTTGATGGCCCAGCATTGAAATCTGCAACAATTTTCGGAAGGGTTGCACTTCCGTCACGTTGAATGATTCTCTTCAGTTGTCTTTGATCCCGTTCTTGCAGGATCTTTCTCCGGCCACAGCGAAGTCGGATATTTGATGTTTTTTACCGGATTACTAATATTCACGATGCACTCGTGAAATGGTCGTACGGGAAAATTCCCACTTCATCACTGCCTCGGAGATGCTGTGTCCCATCACTCGTGCGCCGACTATAACACCTCGTTCTAACTCACTTAAATCTTAATAACCTTCCATTGTAGCAGCAGTAACCGATCTAACAACTGCGTCAGACACTTGTCATATATAGGCGTTGTCGACAGCAGCGCCGTATTCTGCCTGCTTACATATCTCAGTATTTGAATACGTATACCTATACCGGTTTCTTTGGCGCTTCAGTGTATTTGTAATAACGCATATTACTTATATGAATTTGATTTGGTACTTCTTAATAAATGCAGAGTACTGAAAGATCTGAGTAGAAACAAGGCCCCTGGAGTAGACAACATTCCATTAGAACTACTGACAGCCCTGGGAGAGCCAGTCCTGACAAAACTATACCATCTGGTGAGCAAAATGTATGAGACAGGAGAAATACCCTCAGACTTCATGAAGAATATAATAATTCCAATCCCAAAGAAAGGAGGTGTTGACAGATGTGAAAATTACCGAACTATCAGTTTAATAAGCTACGGCTGCAAATTACTGATACGAATTCTTTACAAACGAATGGGAAAACTGGTAGAAGCCGACCTCGGGGAAGATCAGTTTGGATTTCGTAGAAATATTGGAACACGTGAGGCAATACTGACACTACGACTTATCTTACAAGAAAGATTAAGGAAAGGCAAACCTACGTTTCTAGCATTTGTAGACATAGAGAAAGCTTTTGACAATGTTGACTGGAGTACTCTCTTTCAAATTCTGAAGGTGGCAGGGGTAAAATACAGCTTGCGAAAGTCTATTTACAATTTGCACAGAAACGGGATGGCAGTTATAAGAGTCGAGGGACATGAAAGGGAAGCAGTGGTTGGGAAGGGAGTGAGACAGGGTTGTAGCCTTTCCCAGATGTTATTCAATCTGTATATTGAGCAAGCAGTAAAGGATACAAAAGAAAAATTCGGAGTAGGTGTTAAAATCCACGGAGAAGAAATAAAAACTTTGAGGTTTGCCGATGACATTGTAATTCTGTCAGAGACAGCAAAGGACTTGGAAGAGCAGTTGAACGGAATGGATAGTGTCTTGAAAGGAGGATATAAGATAAACATCAACAAAAGCAAAACGAGGATAATGGAATGTAGTTGAATTAAATCGGGTGATGCTGAGGATACTAGATTAGGAAATGAGACGCTTAAAGTAGTAAAGGAGTTTTGCTATTTGGGGAGCAAAATAACTGATGATGGTCAAAGTAGAGAGGATATAAAATGTAGACTGGCAATGGCAAGGAAAGTGTTTCTGAAGAAGAGAAATTTGTTAACATCGAGTGTAGATTTAAGTGTCAGGAAGTCGTTTCTGACAGTAATTGTAAGGAATGAAGCCATGTATGGAACTGAAACGTAGGCGATAAATAGTTTAGACAAGAAGAGAATAGAAGCTTTCGAAATGTGGTGCTACAGAAGAATGCTGAAGATTAGATAGGTAGATCACATAACTAATGAGGAGGTATTGAATATAATTGGGAAGAAGAAGAGTTTGTGACACAACTTGACTAGAAGAAGGATCGGTTGGTAGGACATGTTCTGAGGCATCAAGGGATCACCAATTTAGTATTGGAGGGCACCGTTGAGGGTAAAAATCGTAGAGGGCGACCAAGAGATGAAGAGACTAAACAGATTCACAAGGACGTAGATTGCAGTAGGTACTGGGACATGAAGAAGCTTGCACAGGATAGAGTAGCATGGAGAGCTGCATCAAACCAGTCTCAGGACTGAAGACCACAACAACAAAAATAAATGTATCTGACCTGCATGAATTCAAAGGTAATATTACTTCATAACGTATCTGACTTACGTGAACTGGAGTTGGTACTACCTTGAATCTGCATTCAAAAGTTACAAGTTTCAAGGATGAATGTGTTACTACTTAGAGAAGCGGTTACGTTCAATGAATACCATTTACTGTCACTGCATGAAAATGGGCCCTGACAATGACTTCCATACTTCTGATCACATTACACATGAACCATAAGCTCCATTAGAAAAACCAGAATGAATTTATTTGAATTAGTTGGGAAATAGAATCCAACAGAAAACAGTCACAAGACATCTCGTCATTCCCAAGTATCAATGAATGTACATCACGGATGTTAACGAAATTCTGCATGTCTTGAAGAGAAAAGTAAAACTGTTGACCTGAAAGAAATTACCCAGAGTGTTACCACCTGACTTCCCTTTCACACGGGAGCTGAGCCATACTTCACCATTCAGTGACTGATTGCTCTGAGGCGTCGTAGCCACTGGTCGTCGTAAGTTCGGTGTATTGGGTCCGTGCTTACAGACTCGCCTGATGGTGGTTGAATCACGACGAAACCCACCCTGTGCTGAAACAATTTTCCGAAACAATCCTATCTCAATTTTAGCTAAAGAGGACAACAGTATGTGTCCAGACCAAAAGCAAAACAAATCTTCAAGCTTGCACAAACTTCAACACAAAGAGAATAAAAACTTCTAACAGAACGATAAAATATATGATCCTGAATGAAGCTGCTGAATAAACGTGCATTTAGAGCCAAAGCTCATCCGACAAGGGTCAGGAAAGGAAAATTATTCTAAGTCGTTTGAATTTTCCGTGGTCATAACCAGCAGTCTGTCATATCTTGCAGTTATGAACAGAGCCTACTGTGTCGCAACTGAAGGTTGAACAGAAAACTGCCTACTTGGCTATGTGCTGAAGCAGATGGCCGGTCTGCACTTGCTAATTACCAAGCAGAAGTACCTTCTGCCCTTGCCAGGGCAGCCGGACGTAGAGATGCCTGCTTATCTCGTAAAACAGTGTGCCTCACAAAATACACTCCTGGAAATGGAAAAAAGAACACATTGACACCGGTGTGTCAGACCCACCATACTTGCTCCAGACACTGCGAGAGGGCTGTACAAGCAATGATCACACGCACGGCACAGCGGACACACCAGGAACCGCGGTGTTGGCCGTCGAATGGCGCTAGCTGCGCAGCATTTGTGCACCGCCGCCGTCAGTGTCAGCCAGTTTGCCGTGGCATACGGAGCTCCATCGCAGTCTTTAACACTGGTAGCATGCCGCGACAGCGTGGACGTGAACCGTATGTGCAGTTGACGGACTTTGAGCGAGGGCGTATAGTGGGCATGCGGGAGGCCGGGTGGACGTACCGCCGAATTGCTCAACACGTGGGGCGTGAGGTCTCCACAGTACATCGATGTTGTCGCCAGTGGTCGGCGGAAGGTGCACGTGCCCGTCGACCTGGGACCGGACCGCAGCGACGCACGGATGCACGCCAAGACCGTAGGATCCTACGCAGTGCCGTAGGGGACCGCACCGCCACTTCCCAGCAAATTAGGGACACTGTTGCTCCTGGGGTATCGGCGAGGACCATTCGCAACCGTCTCCATGAAGCTGGGCTACGGTCCCGCACACCGTTAGGCCGTCTTCCGCTCACGCCCCAACATCGTGCAGCCCGCCTCCAGTGGTGTCGCGACAGGCGTGAATGGAGGGACGAATGGAGACGTGTCGTCTTCAGCGATGAGAGTCGCTTCTGCCTTGGTGCCAATGATGGTCGTATGCGTGTTTGGCGCCGTGCAGGTGAGCGCCACAATCAGGACTGCATACGACCGAGGCACACAGGGCCAACACCCGGCATCATGGTGTGGGGAGCGATCTCCTACACTGGCCGTACACCACTGGTGATCGTCGAGGGGACACTGAATAGTGCACGGTACATCCAAACCGTCATCGAACCCATCGTTCTACCATTCCTAGACCGGCAAGGGAACTTGCTGTTCCAACAGGACAATGCACGTCCGCATGTATCCCGTGCCACCCAACGTGCTCTAGAAGGTGTAAGTCAACTACCCTGGCCAGCAAGATCTCCGGATCTGTCCCCCATTGAGCATGTTTGGGACTGGATGAAGCGTCGTCTCACGCGGTCTGCACGTCCAGCACGAACGCTGGCCCAACTGAGGCGCCAGGTGGAAATGGCATGGCAAGCCGTTCCACAGGACTACATCCAGCATCTCTACGATCGTCTCCATGGGAGAATAGCAGCCTGCATTGCTGCGAAAGGTGGATATACACTGTACTAGTGCCGACATTGTGCATGCTCTGTTGCCTGTCTCTATGTGCCTGTGGTTCTGTCAGTGTGATCATGTGATGTATCTGACCCAGGAATGTGTCAATAAAGTTTCCCCTTCCTAGGACAATGAATTCACGGTGTTCTTATTTTAATTTCCAGGAGTGTAGAAGAAGAATGACGTCAGACTCTCAAGTTGGAAATTATGAAGCTTCACATTCCCCCACATTATTTCTTGCATACTTCTTCCAATTATTGGACAGAGCACAGTGCAGAGAGTCTGTATTACAAAACGAAAAAAAAAAATCACGCATGTTATTACATTTTATGTGTGACAGGGAAGTGAATCCTATTGCTCCTGTGATGTCGTGGCATTTAAACCAATAAGCATTTGTCTTTCTAGTCGTTGCTAAAGCCACAGAATTCTCACACTCGGTTTGAAATTTCTCTAAAAAATTTCAAAATTACACAGCAGTGACTGGGGGAGGAAATTCCGCTGCCCCTCTACCGAAATTCTTAAGATTTTGATTTCCAAGAGAGACATCTCCCTAGCTCGGGTGTGGAACTATGTCTCCTCCCGCAGGGTAGTGAAAAGGCGATGAGAAAGCTTGTTATGTGTTTTCGCCGAACTTTAAGTCTACTGTGTACTTCAGGGGCAAAAAATTCCTTCTATGTATGGCTGCCCACATGCTGTGGCCCTTTGAAAAGCCGTAGTGTGTGTCTCAGTGGGTGGTGCGACCATAGCGGCGCTCTCGCCTCGCCGGCGTGGTAAAGGTGTACACGCTCACGTCCAGGAAGAAAACAGAACACCTTGAACGACTAGACATAGGACGTTCATATTCACAGGACATGTACATTACAATGTTTCGCAGAAATGATTAGCATCTCGGATACCTCGGTTCAGGACGCGTCCTGTTGCCTAGTAGCCACAGGGTTCGCCATGGGCGGTGATAACTTGTTCCATGCATGACGGCATGGATACATATAAGGTGCGAATGGCGTCCTGTGGTATGACCAACCATGCTGCATTTACGTGGTTCCAAAGTTCATCTCGTGGTTGGCATTGGGTCACAGTGCTGCACTCGTCTTTTCCTCATATCCCACTCAGTTTTGACTGTCAACAAGCCTGGTGAGCTGGCGTGCCAGGGCAAAAAGGCTGATATCTTGTGGCACCAAGAATGGACGTATTCGTGCAGTAATAAGTGGTCGTGCATTGTCTTGCTGAAAAATGGAGTCTGGGGTGCGGTGTTTAAAGGGTATGGCTGTGTGACGCAAGACGTCATTCACATAGGTTACACTTGTCGCAGTGCCCTGGACATGCACCGGCTGCGATTTTTGGTTGTACCCAATAGCACCCCACACCATAAAGCCTTGAATTTGCGCCGTATGTCTTGTGCAAACGCAGCCATTGTGATTAGAGATGGGGGATCCGCTCTTGAACTAATTCATAGAGTTGAATCTTTCAAAGGAGTGAACAATCAGTGATTCAGAAAAAAAGAACGGTAGCTCCAAACGTTTCCCACGGGAGAGAGAGAGAGAGAGAGAGAGAGAGAGATGGAGCATATCAGCAGCGCCTCTGCTGGTCACAGCACAGTGCACGCCACACAACACAGCCAGCGCCGGCCTCTGCCCTGCTTCTACCTTGGCTGCCTGCATTGTGCAGTGCCCCATTGGATTTTGTGTTTCACATATGCCGTGCCGTCTCTGTGCGTCGTCTGCCGCGTGCAGTGTCTGGCGCAGCTTCGCATCGCACTCTGTCGGCGATCATTTCAGTCGCACGTCCTGCCCTCTGGGCAGTTGATGCGAGCAACAGGACAGAGAGCCACCTAGCGGATAACATAGGAACTACTTGCAACATCCTGCTCGCAAGGGAACGGACGATTTGTCTCGGAGCGGGTGAGTTCATCGCTCCCCCCACCCTCGGAACTCGCCCGCTCAACACTCACCCCACCGTTCTCGACTCTAGCCAGAGTGTTGAGCAAAGCAACTCAGGTGTCACTCTGGTCTCTGTGGTCTTAGCTCACGCAGTAATACAGCTCGCGGCTCGACCTGCTCGACTCAGTGCTTCTGCATCAGAGTTCCTCTCTACTGGATATTGTTCTTTGTAGTAATACCGCTATGTATATTACATTATTATGTTATGTATACATCATTTGTTTTTATTTTATTTTTATTTGTTTAAACTGATCAGATTAGGTTCCTGACGACTCCTCTTACTATAGGATTTTTATTATGGACACTCGAATTTACGCTTTAATTACGAGCGAACCGATAAACGTATCGCAAAATGTGATACACCAATATTTTCCTTGTTTTATTCTGCGTAAGGCTATATGCAGCACTTTCGTTTTAAAGTCAAATTTATATTTTTTTTCTTATTCTAGTACGGATTTTGCGATTTTAGGCGTCTTCGGAAGGAAACGTTCACTTTAAAAATATATGGCTTGCGATGCATTTGTATGAGGTTAATGAAATTTTAATACATTATAGCCAAATATATTGTTAATGTAAATCTCAAGTTACAACATTTTCCGATCACCCAAAAAACCACGATAGTGCAAAATAAATTAATAATCAAAAACTTTGTCATATCGTGGTAATTTCAATAAACAATACAAAATTCTTACTCATTATCTGTGTTACTTCAAAATAGGATCAAATAAGATCAAAATACAGGTATAGTACTTGAATAAACCAAGTTTAAAGGGCAATGTGCCTTCCATTTATTTTCTATTGTAAATGAGTGGTGAGTCATGAAAAAGAGCTAATTCATTCCAGGGAGTGAACAGTTCTGATCCGATCTCTGAAAAGAACAGTTTTGCCCATCTCTAATTGTGATGCCGCTCCCCCTGTCTGTGGCTATCTAAACGCGACCATCGTTTTCAAACAAATAGAACTTGGATTCGTCCGGAAAGATTATCTGATGCCATTCCTGCCCCAGTGACGTCGTTCCATACACTAGCATGTTTCTGCACATTCGTGAAAGACAGTCAGAGAAGTGGACGACGCGCACGTAACCTCTGCCGTAGTAAACGGCGACGGACTGTCACCCCTGATAGTGTGTGATACGTTACACTGTTCCATTGTTGCGTCAGAGCCGAGGAGGACGCAGATCTGTCCTGCGATGCCATACGGATGAGTGTCGACCTTCTCGGGAGGTGGTCTGGGTGACGCGACCTGCCCCTTCTCGTCATGTTATACGGCTTTCCGTGAATCATTCTGCGCACACCCTTTGCACAATAGGAACACTTCGCCCCACACTAGGAGCAATTTCCAGGATGGGTGAATCACTTCCTCTCATGCCAATAATGCGCCCTCTTCCAAACTCACTGATTTGACGATACGATCCGCTCATACGTCTGCTAGGCTTCCTGCACGTCTGCTCAATTCACACTGATCCATTACCTTCGGTCTGTAGTGACAACGAGAACCGCAGGCTCATTTTACCGGTAGGTGGTGTTGCACCGCGATGTCGATGGTTCAAATGCTAATCATTTCTGCAGAACATATTGTACATGTCCTGTGAATATGAACGTCCTATCTCTAAACGTTCAAGGTGTTCCGTTTTTTACGAACGTGAGTATCTGGAAGCCGAGGGTTTGCCGCTGGTGGCTGTCTCGTGTGAAACCTGCCTCATCACTCGGCCCTGGCAAAGTCTGCCCTCATCATGATGATCAGTACTGTTCTCTCAAAAGACAGGTTTTCAAATGGTAGTTCTCCAGGCTGTCCGGTCTTCTGCCATCCTCTTCAGGTTCGCAAATTTCCTCTTCCCTTTATGTCGTCTACCATCTTGTATCTCCTTCTTCCTCTCAGTCTTATCCCACAAACCAGTCCTTCCAAAGCATCTGTTAGCAAGCATTCCCTTCTCAGTCAATATCCCAACCAGTTCTTTTTCCTATCTCTTATAACCTTCAGCAGACATCTTCTCTCCCCAAGAAAGCACAGAAGCTGAGATCGTTATAGGTACATAAAGCTGGCTAAAGCCTGAAATAAATTCTGTAGAAATTTTTACGAAGTCTGTAACGCCGGAAATGCATATCCTCCTATTTCAATCTATTACACTATAAATTCGTTTTCCTTATTTTTGTTACCTCAAGATATGACATTTCTGTCTCTTTAAATATTGTAATTGTTTTACTTTTGTATATATATATATATATTTATGCATTTATGTCGATGTATAATTGGTTTGTTTCGTAAATATTATTTGTATTTTTACGCTGGGTCTTGCCTAGGGAAAACTGCTATCGAACGATTATGTCGATAGGTCGTGTGAAGAATCAAAGTGTGTAGGATCTTTGGTAGTGTTAACTCTGCCGCGTGGAGCGCGGGCTGAGGAGAGAGAGAGAGTCTGGCTGGAGTAGCGAGTGGAGCAGGTGTGTTGTGTAAAGCTCCCGCGAGTTGCCGCGCTTTCGGGGTTTGGCAGCATGTAATTGCGCTCGACTTGCGATGATAGTTTCTGACATGGTGTCGCGGACGGGAAGCATTAGCTGGCGCACATCAAGAGCCTGTTTCGCCTGGTGACCGTGTCGAGAAGAAGGCGCGCCAACATCCAGCTTCTGCAACAGCGACGGCCGACAATGAGTGACTGTCGCCACCTCCTCGATCGACGGCTTCAAACCTTCAATCAACCAACAAGGAAGACTGGAAGCAAGTAAAGTTTTAGAACTGTATGGCAGACCTCAGCTTTTCAAACTGTACCATTTTCGTAACTATAATTACAGCAACTTAGCATGAACCTTTGTTGCTCATTGTCCCAATTGCATTACCAAGCAGGGTCCCTTCCTTTTCCGGAATGAACCCGAGTGTCATTGAAATTCAAACGCCAGCATTAAAGTAATATTCTATTTCACTGCTTTAATTTCAAAGTTCAGTTAAAGTCTCAGAGCTGGCTACAATATTTAGATTACACTAGCACAAATTAAGAGTGCGAGTTTTGTTACCGTATTTTAGCTTACCTGTGACTGCAGCTCAGCTTGGTACGTACTAAATTTTACTATTGTTAATTGTTCAGAATCATTTAATTCAAGTTCAAAGTTAAATCTCTTATTTCTAAATTGCGTAGATTCAAGTAGCTTTTGAAATGATTGTTGAGGTAGTCCAAGACTAACTGTGTTTTACTGAATTTTGATGTGCTTCAGAAAGAAAGCTTACTATTAACTTCAGTCACTAAATTAACTTTCGATTTTCCTGTTTTATTAATTCTTTTGCTAAATTAAGTCAGAGTGTAGCGAAATTTATTACTTCTGACAAACTTTCAGTTTTCACACTACACGTGTCAACCTTCAGTTGCCACACTTCTAGTGCTAATTATATGTGTAATAACCTTTCTTTTTCAGTTACTATAGTAATTGTCCTTAGGACTGGCGACCGTAATTTCCCCCAAATCCCAAATACCTAATTACCGCTAGTTAATTGTTAACGTAACGGCTGCACATTTACTTTCTTTATTAGCTTTACCCCTTTTCAAAATTAATTTCCACCAGTTTCATTAGCACTTTTCCTTTCATTTAGATGTAACTCTTTCCTCCCTCTTTACCGACAGATTAACTTCGGTGACGACTGCTTTTCCAAAATTCCCATTAGGTACACGCGGTTTCATTTTTTACGGTCATTAAGGTCGATAAGTGAGGGGGAGGTTACAAGTCTCAGACGGTGTTCAGGAAAGATAGATTAGGCAGAATTGGTGGTGGAGTGTTTGTGTCTGTCAGTAGTGGTTTATCTTGTAGTGAAGTCGAAGTAGATACTCCGTGAGAATTGGTATGGGTGGAGGTTATAGTTAACAGCCGAACTAAGTTAATAATTGGCTCCTTCTACCGACCTCCAGACTCCGATGATATAGTTGCTGAACAGTTCAGAGAAAATTTGAGTCTCGTAACAAATAAATACCCCACTCATACGGCTATAGTTGGTGGAGAATTCAACCTTCCCTCGATATGTTAACAAAAATACTTGTTCAAAACCGGTGTTAGGCAGAAAACATCTTCCGAGATTGTCCTAAATGCTTTCTCCGAAAATTATTTCGAGCAGTTAGTCCACGAACCCACGCGAATTGTAAATGGTTGCGAAAACACACTTAACCTCTTAGCCACAAGCAATCCAGAGCTAATAGAGAGCATCATGACTGATACAGGGATTAGTGATCACAAGGTCGTTGTAGCTAGGCTCAATACCGTTTCTTCCAAATCCACCAGAAACAAACGCAAAATAATTTTATTTAAAAAAGTGGATAAAGTGTCACTAGAAGCTTTCCTAAGAGACAATCTCCATTCCTTCCGAACTGACTATGCAAATGTAGACGAGATGTGGCTCAAATTCAAAGATACAGTAGCAACAGCAATTGAGAGATTCATAACTCATAAACTGGTAAGAGATGAAACTGATCCCCATGGTACACAAAACAGGTCCGAACGCTGTTGCAGAGGCAACGGAAAAAGCATGCGAAGTTCAGAAGAACGCGAAATCCCGAAGATTGGCTGAAATTTACAGACGCGCGAAATTTGGCACGAACTTAAATGCGAGATGCCTTTAATAGGTTCCACAACGAAACATTGTCTCGAAAATTGGTAGAAAATCCGAAGAAATTCTGGTCGTATGTAAAGTGCACAAGCGGCAAGACGCAGTCAATACCTTCGCTGCGCAGTGCCGATGGTACTGTTACCGACGACTATGCCGCTAAAGCGGAGTTATTGAACGCAGTTTTCCGAAATTCCTTCACCAGGGAAGACGAATGGAATATTCCAGAATTTGAAACACGAACAGCTGCTAACATGAGTTTCTTAGAAGTAGATACCTTAGGTGTTGCGAAGCAACTCAAATCGCTTGATACGGGCAAATCTTCAGGTCCAGATTGTATACCGATTATGTTCCTTTCAGATTACGCTGATACAATAGCTCCCTACTTAGCAATCGTATACAACCGCTCGCTCAGCGATAGATCTGTACCTACAAATTTGAAAATTGCGCAGGTCGCGCCAGTGTTTAAGAAGAGTAGTAGGAGTAATCCACCGAACTACAGACCTATATCATTGACGTCGGTTTGCAGTAGAGTTTTGGAGCATATACTGTATGCAAACATTATGAATCACCTCGAAGGGAACGGTCTATTGATACGCAATCAGCATGGTTTCAGAAAACATCTTCCTTGTGCAACGCAGCTAGGTTTTTATTCGCACGAAGTAATGGCCGCTATCGACAGGGGATCTCAAGTTGATTCCGTATTTCTAGATTTCCGGAAAGCTTTTGACAATGTTCCTCACAAGCGACTTCTAATCAAGCTGCGGGCCGATGGGGTATCGTCTCAGTTGTGCGACTGAATTCGTGATTTCCTGTCAGGAAGGTCGCAGTTCGTAAATGCAGGTGGCAGTTGACGCTAAATAGCGAAACGTGTGAGGTGATCCACACGAGTTCCAAAAGAAATCCGTTGGAATTCGATTACTCGATAAATAGTACATTTCTCAAGGCTGTCAATTCAACTAAGTACCTGGGTGTTAAAATTACGAGCAACTTCAGTTGGAAAGACCACATAGATAATATTGTGGGGAAGGCGAGCCAAAGGTTGCGTTTCATTGGCAGGACACTTAGAAGATGCAACAAATCCACTAAAGAGACAGCTTACACTACACTCGTTCGTCCTCTGTTAGAATATTGCTGCGCGGTGTGGGATCCTTACCAGGTGGGATTGACGGACGACATCGAAAGGGTGCAAAAAAGGGCACCTCGTTTTGTATTATCACGTAATAGGGGAGAGAGTGTGGCAGATATGATACGCGAGTTGGGATGGAAGTCATTAAAGCAAAGACGTTTTTCGTCGCGGCGAGATCTATTTACGAAATTTCAGTCACCAACTTTCTCTTCCGAATGCGAAAATATTTTGTTGAGCCCAACCTACATAGCTAGGAATGATCATCAGAATAAAATAAGAGAAATTAGAGCTCGAACAGAAAGTTTTAGGTGTTCGTTTTTCCCGCGCGCTGTTCGGGAGTGGAATGGAAGAGAGATAGTATGATTGTGGTTAGATGAACCCTCTGCCAAGCACTTAAATGTAATTTGCAGAGTAATCATGTACATGTAGATGTAGAACCCTTTCCAATACTCTTTCATTACTCACTCTTTCCATCCAGCTTGTCCTCTCCATTCTCCTCCACATCCACATCTCAGATGCTTCTGACCTTTTTTCATTCTCTCGTCTCAACGTCCATGTTTCTGCCCCATATAGTGCCACACTCCAGACAAAGCATTTGCCAAGCCTTTTCCTTAGACCTTTCTCTAATTAGCCACTTAACAGTCTCTTCTTTCTGTTGAATGCCTCCTTCGCTATAGCAATTCGAGTTTTCACCTCCTGGTGATATCTCAAGTTTTCAATTATGGTGTTTCCAAGATATTGAAATGCACTTACTTGGCTAATGGTAGATTGCCCTATTTTAATATTGGACACACTGCCTCTTGTGTTGATGACCATACTCTGTTTTTGCTGTGTGTTTTTGCATTCCTTATTCCCACAAGCTTCATTCAGATCTTTCAGTATGTCATTCACTGTGTGCTCACTTTCTGCACAAATACCATGTCATCAGCAAATCTTTCTATTCTCTTTCCACCAATACATATTTCTCTATTCCCATCTAAGCCTTTCGCAATAATCTCTTCAAGGTATGCGTAAAACAACAGAGGGGAAAGCCAACAACCTTTTCTAACTCCTCGTCCACTGCTGCTTCCTTCTGATATTTCATTTCCAATCCTCATCCTTACTTTCTGGTGTAAATATGGATTCTGTATCAGTCGTCTCGCTTTCCAATCGACTCCTTTCCACTTCAAAATATCCATCAGCTTGTTCCACTGAACTCTGCCCTCCTACGAGCTAGCTTATTGCAACAGAAAGCTGAACTACAGTTGTCATAAAAAGTAGGTTTTTGAATTAAGCCATAAAGAGAGTAAATAGGAAAACTGTTTGCACACTCGTAAACTACCCACACTAGTAACGTAACAAATTTGCATACCGGTAACCTTTCGATTTAATGGTATGTAAGGCAGCTAGAAAAGTAGTTTTGAATGAATAAGAATATGCAAACTGGCGCGTGCATCGCGGCGTCTTTCAGTGTTGTGGTAGGCAGCCTTCTCATGGGACGGTAGCTCCCTAATGTTAGCTAGCTGCTGCCAGTCTTCAACCAATGCTGTGGGGTACCATATAATGTTGCAAGGAGTACGTAACTGTTTTCAGAGGCAGGGGCAACTGTGAAGGGGTTGTAGTACACCGTATAGTGATCCTACGTTTTGGTGGTTAGACGTGGTCGAGCGGGATCTTGATTTTGAGGATGTCTTCTTCGTATTCCCATGCAGTCCAACTTAGAGACAGTATGGCTTCCGTTGCCCCATAATTCTGTCTATTGCATGAGTCGACCTGCCGGCCAAATGGAGACCCACAACAAAGCTCCTTTGAAAGTATGACAGGTGCTGATAACGCTTTCTCACATGAGTCCTTTTCCTTCAGAGTGATTACGTCTGACGCTATTCACGCCCCTTACACACCCAATCAGGCCTGGTAACAACACTAAACATGAAAAGGCCAAATGGGCTCAGGAGCTATGATACCCATCACAGCGAATTGTAACTCCAGTCATTTACATATGCGTCGATGGTGTGCACATGTACAATTACATTAACACTCGACCATTTCTTTTGGTTGTTTCACTTTATTTGACAGGCAGGGTAGTTTAAGTGCCATCGCTTCAACAGAGATGGATAGCATTAAAATCTTAAATTCTGTTGGAATACATAGGGTGTAACAAAACTATACTGCCAATTTCAGGCGGGGGGGGGGGGGGGGGTTGTACTGGGTGTGACATGAACAAAGTGAGGACAGGAAACTGTGGAAACGTCAACCAACGACGTAGCAGTACGTCCAAGAGCCAACGCCTGTCACTAGACATCCCCTACAGCTGCAGACGTGTTCTTGCGCGATGGCGGAACGTAATCCGTAAAATGAACATGGCAGCTTTGAGTACGGTACATGGTGTCGAGCACATCCACGCCTGTCACGTCAATACGAGATAGGCGATCTACTTGTAAGAACTGGCCCCTATAACTTTACTCCTCCGCAGCGTTATCGGTTAACGTTTCCGGACATCGATCATCAACCTGATTTGCTTTTCATACTGTCCTTCACGATCTCTGTAAGTTTATCGGTCCCATTATTTTAAACCCTGTATATCGCAAAGAACATCTAGAATCCGCGTGAGGCGTGTTTATTGCCGCAAAGTATCTACAACATATAGAAAGATTATTACAGATTTTCAATGGAAAATATCTAGGTTACGGTGAAGGTCAAAGGAGGACTGAACACGGTAATCCGATACTTCTGCAATCCTCGTGCCCCAGCAGCTGTAATGGCAGAACGGTTCAGAGAAAACATGATGCATATGGTAATTGAAATTACTGTGTATGCTATTGTAACCCTAAATATCGAAAAGTGTGAGGACATCCACATGAGTGCTAAACGGAATTCGCTAAACTTTGGTTACACGATAAATCAATCTAATCTAAAAGCCGCAAATTCAACTAAATACCTAGGTATTAGAATTATGAACAAATTAAATCGGAAGGAAGACATAGAAAATGTTGTAGGGAAGGCTAACCAAAGACTGTTTTATTGGCAGGACACTTAGAAAATGTAATAGATCTACTAAGGAGAGTGCCTACACTACGCTTGTCCGTCCTCTTTTAGAATACTGCTGCGCGGTGTGGGATTCTTATCAGACAGGACTGACGGAGTACATCGAAAAAGTTCAAAGTAGGGCAGCAGGTTCTCTATTATCGCGAACTATGGGAGAGAGTGTCACAGAAATGAAACTGGATTTGGGATGGACATCATTAAAAGAAAGGCGTTTTTCGTTGCGACGGAATCTTCTCACGAAATTCCAATCACCAACTTTAGCCTTCGAATGCGAAAATATTTTGTTGACGCCGACCTACATAGGAAGAAACGATCACAACTGTAAAATAAGGGATATCAGAGCTCGTACGGAAAGATATAGGTGTTCGTTCTTTCCGCGCGCTATACGAGATTGGAATAATAGAGACCTGTGAAGGTGGTTCGATGAACCCTCTGTCAGGCACTTAAATGTGATTTGCAGAGTATCCATGTAGATGTAGACGTAACAGCGAAAGATTTCAACACCAAGCATTAAAAAAACAAGAGTCCCAAGATTACAACAGTCGCCACATATAGGGCTAGTGTGAGATTTTCTTAGCGTCTTTTCAAAAAATACCCTTGAACATTTGGTGAGAAAAACGACGTCTCTCACAGTAACTACACTGCTGGTATAATGTCTCAAGGCAATCTGACGAGCAAAACAACGTCTCTCCCAGTGCAGGAAACATACGATTTGTATGCGAGCACTATGGGACGTGGTGACTAGGACATACGAAAGTTTGCTTCGATCTCGAATGCGTACTCGGATGGCCGCAGTAATTAAGGCGACCGCTCGCGCAAAGCGGGAGATCTGGTTTTGAGTCCTGGTGCCGTACAAACTTTCATATGTTACTAGCAAATCGTATAAGCGTTGTGAAATCGTATTCGCAATATGCGAATGCATTTAATAATTTAATGTGGCTGTCAGTTGTCAGCAGTGTGTGTTTCTCTGAACATGCATGCATGCATATTTGAAGGAACATGCATGGAGACACAGATACTGCCGTAATGTACAAATTGTAATGTTTGTTTTGCATAATATTCACTGCTCGTCGATTGAACGCAGTTGGAACAGAACGTTGTCTTCCTTCCAGGGATTCTCATCTGAGTCTCCGAAGCATCTCTGTAATACCTGAGTGTTTTCGAACCTACTGGTAACAAATCTAGCAGCTCGAATCTGAAACGCTTCCATGTCTTCCTTCAATGAGACCTGGTCACGGTCCAAAACATTCGAGCCGCACTCAAAAATGGGTCGCATTAGTATGCTATATGCGGTCTCCTTTTCAGATGAACCACATTCTCCTAGAATTCTCCCAATAAACCAGAGTTGATCATTCGCATTTCCTACAACACTTCTTACGTGATCGTTCCATTTCGTAATATGAAGCGGTATAATTACTCATGTAGGGCCATCCTACATGATTTGCTCATATTTTTATGCTCTAATAGTACTTCCCAGGTCTGTTAACATAAGAATGGGTAACTGAGATGTTCTTTTCATAATTCGTATTGCTACCTGAAAAATACGTATGTAATTCCACATGTTGCCGACGGTCAAGCTAGGAACTGAATTGCTTGTTCGCTTCGGCCTGTCAGAAGCCGTATTTTTCCGTTTATTTGACGCAGTAGCCTAGCATAGACATATGGCGGAGGCACATAAGCATTCGATATTCACCACAGCCATAAACGTGTAGCTTTAAACGGTCTTCAGGGCCGATGAAGTCTCCATCACTTGCGCTTCCCCCAACTCGGAGCTGCACAGGTTAACGCGACGAGACGTAACGCGCCGGGTAGCTAGAAAGCACTTGTGCTAATTCGCGATTTCTACGGGGAAGAATGTCACTTTCACATTAAAAAAAGCGGAATTTGGAAGTTTTCCGCGGGCACCGCAAGAACCGCGTCTCATCGGCTGCTCCGGAATATGGCTAGAAAGATGGTTAGCTTCTGGCCGTTCCCCACCCACGAAGTGAACAAAAGTCTCATTCTTGCTGGTGCTCTGTCGATATCTTGAAATTTCATTGGAGCGATGGTCGCAATCTCGGAAAAACTTGTCTAGAGATTGGACGGCCACTCGCTTGGGACTTTGCACTGGGTGAGAGGTTCACGACAAATGCAAGCTGAGTAAGGGGCCAATGCTGTAGAGTACTCTTTGTAAAACGGAACTGGGATTCTATCTGAACCTGGTGACTTATTTGCTTTCAACTGTATCAGTTTTTTCGCTACCCCAGGCATGCCTATTGCTATGTAACCCACAAGGCAGTCGGTTGGATGGTTCAACGACAGTCTGTTTGTACCAGTTTCCTGCGAGAACGATTTCTTAAACACGAAACTTAAAATTTCCGCTTTTCCCCTCTTGCTATCTTCAACTGCCACACCAGAGTGGCCAACGAGTGACTGGATATAAGCCTTCGACACGCTTTGCTATTTTACATAGGAACAGAATTTTCTCGGGTTCTCGGCAAGATCTTTTGCTGACGTATGATGGTGGTAGTTGTATGCTTCACGCATCGATGTTTTTACAGACGCACGAATCTCTACTGACTTTTGCCTGTTGTTCTTTGCGCGTTGTCTTTTGAACCGAAGTGCAACAGTCTTTGCATCCTCAGCATTTTCCGAATGTTGTTAATCACGATGGTTCTTTTCCGTCCACAATCCGCTTAGCCGGCACCTACTTCTCCAGAGCACGGTTTACAATCCGTTTACACTTTGTCCATAATTCCTCTACCTTTATCGTAATGGTTGATGTAAGTTCATTGCTCAAGTGGGATACTAACAATTGCTAATTTGCTTTTTTCACTAAAAGAACCCTCCCAACCTTCTTGATTGATTTATTAACTCTAGTAACTATCGTCGCTATGATGATCACTGATCCTGTCTCTATACTGACACTATTGATAAGAACAGGGCTTATTTGTATCAACAAGGTCTAAGATATTTCTATTGTGTGTGGGCAATCGAACAAACTGCTAAAAACGGTTTTCGGAAAACCTGTTCAAAAGTACTTCGCAAGACTGTTCGTACCACCTGCAATTAATCCATAGGCATGCCCGTCTATACTCGGTAGGTTAAAGTGGCATCCATAACATATTGTACAGGGCGTTTCAAAAATGACCGGTATATTTGAAACGGCAATAAAAACTAAACGAGCAGCGATAGAAATACACCGTTTGTTGCAATATGCTTGGGACAACAGTACATTTTCAGGCAGACAAACTTTCGAAATTACAGTAGTTACAATTGTCAACAACAGATGGCGCTGCGGTCTGGGAAACTCTATAGTACGATATTTTCCACATATCCACAATGCGTAGCAATAATATGGCGTAGTCTCTGAATGAAATTACCCGAAACCTTTGACAACGTGTCTGGCGGAATGGCTTCACATGCAGATGAGATGTACTGCTTCAGCTGTTCAATTGTTTCTGGATTCTGGCGGTACACCTGGTCTTTCAAGTGTCCCCACAGGAAGAAGTGACAGGGGTTCATGTCTGGCGAATAGGGAGGCCAATCCACGCCGCCTCCTGTATGTTTCGGATACCTCAAAGCAATCACACGATCATCGAAATATTCATTCAGGAAAATAAAGACGTCGGCCGTGCGATGTGGCCGGGCACCATCTTGCATAAACCACGAGGTGTTCGCAGTGTCGTCTAAGGCAGTTTGTACCGCCACAAATTCACGAAGAATGTCCAGATAGCGTGATGCAGTAATCGTTTTGGATCTGAAAAATGGGCCAATGATTCCTTTGGAAGAAATGGCGGCCCAGACCAGTACTTTTTGAGGATGCAGGGACGATGGGACTGCAACATGGGGCTTTTCGGTTCCCCATATGCGCCAGTTCTGTTTATTGACGAAGCCGTCCAGGTAAAAATAAGCTTCGTCAGTAAACCAAATACTGCCCACATGCATATCGCCGTCATCAATCCTGTGCACTATATGGTTAGCGAATGTCTCTCGTGCAGCAATGGTAGCGGCGCTGAGGGGTTGCCGCGTTTTAATTTTGTATGGATAGAGGTGTAAACTCTGGCGCATGAGACGATACGTGGACGTTGGCGTCATTTGGACCGCAGCTGCAACACGGCGAACGGAAACCCGAGGCCGCTGTTGGATCACCTGCTGCACTAGCTGCGTGTTGCCCTCTGTGGTTGCCATACGCGGTCGCCCTACCTTTCCAGCACGTTCATCCGTCACGTTCCCAGTCCGTTGAAATTTTTCAAACAGATCCTTTATTGTATCGCTTTTCGGTCCTTTGGTTACATTAAACCTCCGTTGAAAACTCCGTCTTGTTGCAACAACACTGTGTTCTAGGCGGTGGAATTCCAACACCAGAAAAATCCTCTGTTCTAAGGAATAAACCATGTTGTCTACAGCACACTTGCACGTTGTGAACAGCACACGCTTACAGCAGAAAGACGACGTACAGAATGGCGCACCCACAGACTGCGTTGTCTTCTATATCTTTCACATCACTTGCAGCGCCATCTGTTGTTGAAAATTGTAACTACTGTAATTTCGAAAGTTTGTCCGCCTGAAAATGTACTGTTGTCGCAAGCATATTGCAACAAACGGTGTATTTCTATCGCTGCTCGTTTAGTTTTTATTGCCGTTTCAAATATGCCGGTCATTTTTGAAACACCCTGTATTATCTGCGTATATCCGAGCTACTAACCATAGAAATTCCTTAACAGATTGGGGAAAACAAACAAGTCATTATGTTCAACTGCGTAAATTTTATCAAACTTACTTTAATTGCAGTGGAAATTGAATGCGCCAAACAATAACGTTCTGCAGTTACGATGTGTGTTAACATCGAATGATTGTTGCAAGTGATATCGTCCCATTTTGGAGTGCGCGTGTCCCGAGTGGGACTTCGCTGCTTCACACACGACACAGAAGCTGCTAGCGCTACAGAACACAGCCCTGTGGCGAGCGTTACACGCCTCGTACTGCATCAGGGTTGCTTAGTTTGCCGCGAACCAGTCATCCCAAAGTATTCTACCAGCGATATCAGTCGCTGGCAAGCAATTTTAACGTCTCGAAACCAGCTCATTCGGAACCTCGGGACCCATGACAGGAACGAAGCACGGAAACACAGGTGACCCTTGTTGCTGCTAAGGCATTGAGACCTGTCACATCCAAGCCATCATCTCGCTGGTCTTCAGTAACTAGTTAGCGTCACGTCGTATCGATCGAAGTCTAGATAGTTAACACTGTACCCTTACGTGCAATATCAAGTAAACGCGAGTTAGCAATAATCATTTAAAGTTTATGATGTGCGCAGCTAGTGACCTAGGAAGTGGGAGGGTGACTTTTCCGTTCCCTTGGAATAGACCTGCCATTACTTAAATTGCCTATCGTTGACAAAGACAACGAAAACCTCTGACATTTGGGTTAAATCCCATTATTTTTTCGGTCAACAGAGCGGCTAGACAAAAATATGCGAACACCAAATATATGACATATTACCATGTCTAGGACGGCATAGGAAACCAGTTGGCATTCAAAACAACTTCCAGTGATCTAGGAGTAGATAAATGCAGGTTGTGGATGGTTTTCAAGGGAATCTTGTAATGTTTTTCCATCAAAATAGTGGCAAGTATACGAAACGATGTTGGAGGTGGTAGCGATCACGCACCCGTCTCTCCAAAATAGACAACAGATGCTCAACGACATTGATATCTGATGGCTTGTGGCCAGAGGTGGTGCGACAATTCATTCTACTGTCCCAATCCAGTGCTGGACGATGTGAGCAGTGTGAACACAGCATCATCAGCGGGGAAAAACGTTGTACCATATCATGGAAATAATCAGCGAAAATGGTCACATAACCTCTTCTGTAATGCGACCTTGCAGAGTAACCATGGGACCCGTGCAATTCCACGATATAGCTGCCCATCACTAGCCTTCTCCACGTTCCACTCTTGGGACGTAAACTCTGTCAGAAGTAGGAAGCAGTGTGGAACAAGACTCATCCGATCAAATGACTTTCTTCCATTGCTCCATAACCCACGTTTTTCGTCTTCGGCACTACGTTTTCCTGTCGCTGGTATTTGCATCTGTGATGAATGATTTTGCAATTCCAGCTCGCCCTGCAGTTCCCTGTTTATGGAGCTGCCTCCATATTTTTTTGTTAGTGACAGGGTTCTTGAGTGCTACAATCATTTCTATAGCGCCTTGTTCAGGTATAGACCTCTTATTTCTCGTCGGAATGCTCTTCAATGACCGTCTCTCACCATCACACTACTTTCGTCCGCGTCGCTGCTTAGCGGTTGATGTTTTTTCCGCTTTCCATGTATGCCTCCTAACACTTCAAACACTTCGGCTCCCTTGATTATGGAAGGACCCATCATACGGCACTAACAACTTCACGTTCGAAATCACTTAGCTCCGACGTAATGCACTCAGAATTACACAGGATATTGTTCTGACCACGACTGATACTTGCAACATACTGAGAACATTGTATAGGTGTCGTTCGTGCCCCATGCACACCGCAACCTGGAGGCTTGGCTAGCACCTGTATTTACGTTTCAGCATGCCTTTCTCGCAGTGTTTCGATATTTTTGTCCGGCCCCTGCACATGCTGTCGACGATAAGTTGGTCGATACAGACAAAATCATGACGACTTAAAAAATCTTAACGAGTAGAAATGATAAAACTTAAATAAGATGGTGTTAGTGACAGGGTTCTTGAGTGCTACAATCAGTTTTACAGCGCCCAGGTGTAGATCTCTTATTTTTCGTCATAATGCTCTTCAATGACCAGCTCTCACTATCACACTACTTTCGTCCGCATCCGTGTATCAGGATCTTATGTTTTCGGTACGGACGTGTGGATTAAAACGTAAACTTGTGTAATTGGTCTGCCTATGCAGACCTGTCTGGTGGGCGGAGCGGCGGTGCGGTGCACGCCATCGTCGTTTGTCAGCGGCTTCTCATTGCTATAAACAATGAAGTATAGAGAATATGTGCATAGGTGGGCACCTAAGCATGCTTGCCGCGGTTTTTTTAAACCATAAAACGAAAAAAAAACTTCCTGCGCACCACACCTTATTTAGTGAATTTTAACTAAGATTTGTTTAAATCTATGTCCATTCAATCGAATTTATTCAGTCACAAAAAAGATTGGGCTTTACGCTAGACAATTGTAAAAAAACGCTGCTAGGACGCTCCTCGAATGTGCTCAAAACTAGAACAAATTCAGGAAAACCCGGAGGTACGACAGCACTACCTAAGAAACAACATTTCCGATACGAGCTTTCTTCATGGCTATCCTTTTAAAAGGGACTGCGAACGCATGTAACAGTTTTGTCAATCAGTCGATCGTCAGCTTTTTTTCTTTTTGTTCGTAGCCTGTTAATAATGCCCGGGGAATGTTGACATGTAACCTTTCTTTCCTTATGCACTAAGCATTGTTCACAAGAACTGAAGTCTTCGGTATTCTGGCTATACAGCGTGCCCCAGGAAATTGTCAGTATTCAGGGATACGACCGGAACGCTCATTTGACACAAAAACTTCATATGGACCTGTACCCTTTTCCGAATGGTTTCCGAGATAGAAAACATTTAATGGGCGTTTGATTTTCAGCCAATGGAGCGTATGTATGTGTCTCATCCTAATGACTGGACTGGTCGTTGTGGTACAAATAACTGGTTACCAAGATAGCCAGACGTTAGGCCATCAAGTGTTTTGTTTTTGGGATTGGATGGAGTCTGAGAAATACAAAGGTAAGGTGAATAGCAGGAATGACCTGCTTGGTCGCATTATGGACATTGCTGTCCTCGTTATGGTACATGTGGAGGCATGAGACGAGCAACGCGTGTTCCGTCAAGAGTGCACCAGTGCACTGAAAATGGCGTGAGATATCTGAAAACTTATTGTGAACTGTACAACAGCTGTAATGTGAGGCGTACATGTTTACACGTGTAAGGCTGACAGTTTATTGAATAACACAGCAAATAAATAAAAATGCACATTAAATGTATTATATCACTCAAACCATTGGAATAGTACATACTTTCATATGAAGCATTTTGCTTCAAATGATCGTTCCTGTTACGTGCCTGAATACTGCCCGTTCCTCCTGGGACACTCTGTAAAAAATGTCAATTTAATTTTGCGTCTTTCGTCTCATAGGCACCGTACTGTATTTAATTTTTAAAGAATGGTGTCTTTCTTATATTTTACTTCATTCTTTTAAATGTTTGTGTTCAACGTCCATTCATGACACAACAGTTCACACTTTTAATGTAGACAAGAACGAGGCATGCAGTTGCCTCTAGGGAAATCCAACAATGTTGCTTCATGCTGTAAATAGATAGGTGGTTCATCTGGTTGTTTTTGTTTTTGTGTCACTTATTGTTGTTGAATTGTACCATGTATGGATACTGACAAAAATTCCTGTATTGTATCAAGCATAGTATCCATTGGTGAAATATCGATATTCGTGTGTCAACTTTTTAGCCTTATTTTGGAAACTAAAGGAAAACTTCAAAGTGCACGCTCCAGTGTTTTCAACAAATCTTGTAAGATTTTCTAAGTACGAGCATATATTGTCCGACAACAAACGTTCCTACACTTTCGAAAACCTTTCCAGGGTGACCCTCATAGACCGCAAAACTCCATGACAGTTATACAACAATTTCCATGCATCTTTAAACAACTATATTCCTTAAATAAATACTTTGCAGTTTTAAATTATTCTTTTTTGAATTTCAGTTCAAACGTCCTCTAAAGCTTTTCATTTGTCTGTTTATTTTATAACTTACTTTACATCATTTTTACATAATTTTATCGATGTCTTAACGTCAGTTTAGTGGTAAATTCCCAGGTATCTGAGATGATAAAACTACGGGCCAAAGTGTACAACTCCCTTTCCACATTCGTAATCTAAATAAATACTCTCTACGATCACCTGCCCCCCCCCCCTTCTCCCTTTCCACGGGCGCCCCAGCATTCCGTCTTCCGAGGTAGTTGGAAAGCACGTCACAGATTTTTATTAAAATGTTAATGTAGTAACTCAATGAGTAACCTCGATCTGAGATTACGTAAGGCCATAGATACGGATCAAACCTACATCTGTGACTAAATTCTTATGTTTTTCTTTTCCCTTCCGTGGAGGAAAAAAGTGCCGACGGCCTTGCTGCAGTGGTAATATCAGTTCCCGTCAGGTCACCGAAGTTAGGCGCTGTCGTGCAGGGGGTGGGTGATCGTCCGGTCTGGCGAGCGCTCTTGGCAAGTGGGGTACGCTCATTCCTTGTGAGGCAAACTGAGGAGCTACTTGACTGAAAAGTGGAGGTTCTGTTCACGAAAACTGACAACGCTCGGGAGAGTGGTGTGCTGCCCTCATGTACCTCCATATCTGCATCCAGTGACGACTACAGTCTGAGGATGATACGGCAGTCAGACAGTACCCTTAGAGTCTTTCGAGACCTGCTCAGACGGAGTTTACAGAGGAAGAAAGTTTGTATCCATTTTTGGAGGTGCATTTCGATTTCGTCATTAGAGAGAAGCGCAAACAAATGGCCAGTAGTCGCTATTGTATTCAGCTGCAGTATTAAGCTTACATAATTAATATTAAATAACAATGATCAAGCTCTGAAGTGTTGGTAGGTTAGACGTAGCATATTTGAACGATATTGTGCGAATCTCGTAAGAAGAATGAACTGAAAAGATACAAAAACTTTTATTACTTTACAAACGATATTGATCCTATTTAAAATTGTGTTCTTAGTTCCTGTTTCAATTCCGCAGTCCAGATTCGTTTTATAAGATTTGCTCCATGTTTAACTTTTTACTGTTAGCAACAGAACTTTATTACTGAGACAGAGTACGCCCTATCGTTAGGTTCTGAATAGCGATTGAACAACTTCTGAATGAATGAAATTGAAAGATCGTCCTGAGCTGATGAGAAGCGGAATCAGTCAAAAACAGTTCTTGAAGGTATCGTCGAATACACAGTCTTTCACAGTAAGAAAACACTGACGTAGGCAAAGTCCGTATCTGCTACACTGTCGATGTTTTGGTTCCGACTGGCGTGTTGTACGTCGGTGAACTTTGAGGTCGAACTCGTGAACTTGAGCTCGCACGCTCTCAGACTGACTAATGAGCCGCTGGGCGGCGTCTTACAAAGCTGTCGGAGGCCTGCTGGGAAGTCGTGCTTGTTTCATGTGGCCAGTCGAGTAGAGCAAGTGCCAGACTGCCTTGCGGGCGCCTTGACTAGCCGGCAACCCGCGACACATTGTTGTATGGCGGGTGGCTGCATCACAAGGTGCGAGCCAAGACCCCCACGGAGAGCTTTGTAACAACTTCAAGCGAAGCCAACCCATGCACCAAAAATCTCTGATCCACCAACTAACTCCCACCCTCAACACAAAATACATTTAAAATTAAGTCACATACTGCTCCTAAATAAACAAAAATAAAAACAAAATCAAGTATTAAACTGAATCAACTTGACGTTCTTTCCACACAGGTGGCGCTATACAAATTCGGCCAGCAGACCATGCAGTTGCGAAAAATGGTTCTAGCGATATAATAGCCCATAGTTACATTCAGCGAACGACTATTGAATTTCTGTGTCATATCCATGACAACGATTAACAGTTCCAAACCACAAAACAAAGCACTCGCAACTACCAACCTCCGATAGCAACTACACACTATTAACACAACGAAATAGCATCAAAATTTCAAAGCATCAGAATTCAACACTAGAGACCAGCAAATATTAGAAAAAGCGCTCTTTAAACACGCCAACCAGTCATGAGGCCATACAATACAACATCCTCACGTCACGTGTCAAAGCCGAGGCGCTATACCATATGCTTCAGTTGACCCTAACAATTTATAAATGACAAGTTACGTAATGCCCCCCCCCCCCCACGCCATGCATTTATCGCAGTTTATGTGCAATATATGAACCAAAATATTCAGATACTTCTCCATTATCTAATATAAGCCTAAGTTTTCTCAATTTACCTAGCAGTTTTACTTTTTATGACGAAAAATGCAGCAAATGTAACAAAGTCCTTTCAAACACGGTGTGAACGTAAACATTAGGCAATAGTTCAATCTGCTGCCACGACCTGTTTTTGGCATTTACATTCGTTGACTTCGCCTACACGAAACAAAATTATCGCCTTCAAACCTAACGTAGATCTTGGGCTATGCTACAGGCCAATCTATCGCCACAACCAACATTTCGGGTGGGGGTGGGGGCGATCCAGTATCACACTCTGGCCCTGACAGTATCAGTACCCACTACAGACTCACAACATGGCAGACCATAATGTCAGTCTCAGTCTCGATTCCAGGCTGCTGTTATACAACTCGTTGCCTTAGAACATGATCACTGCAAGTAATTCAGACAACTTTCTCTAGAACAGGCAATGTGAGCTTTCTATTGACGACGTTTCAGCAAGTAATCTGACACTTTTAAAACAAAAATCTTACATACCCAATAGTAAGGGCACTTTGAATGTTTTTTACAATATATACCACTCTAACTCATTAAAACCCTCTAATCTCGTTTTTAGCACAAAGTTCTTGCTTTGACTGTCAATTAGCTTAATAGGTTTCTCAGGAGAAATTCTGAAAAAGTGCAAAGGGTTGCTTGCTTTAATCATGAATGTATGTCCAAATGTTATCTTTACATAAAGAAACGTGTCATCTTTTCAACAATCTTGAAATCATGAACTACATCCTTAAATTTTATCTATGAAATTCGTGAAATTACTCATGGCACTTTTGTTCCCTATGTCTGCAGTCACTTTCAGAACTCAAATTAATCATTAAATTAACTAATTTAGAACAACTGTATTCTGAATTGCTGGTGAATCCACGTCTCACCATAGTAAAATAAAAACCGTGGATGTTTGGAGGAGTATGAATGAGAACAGTGCCGTATTTAAGTTTACAAAAATAATGACAAGTTTTCATTCATCCTTATATTACATCCTTATAACTACAATGGAGGTGACAAATTTCACAAAAAAATGACAAACATAATTCAAGAAAGGGATGGTGCTCGACTGGCAAAGCATTAATTGAGGTGGAAACAATACTAATTCTCCCCTGAATTAATCCCATTTATAGTGCAATCAGACTGTTTATGTGAATCCATTGTGAAGCCGAGTTCTATTCAAATGGAATCAACTACGTCCACATACAGCACAAACTATGGTTCACGGAGAATTGGGAACTGTGAATATCATTTAACAACCCTACGCCGGTGCAGCAGTACTTTCACTTTCATCTTGATTCAGGTGGCAGCAGAAAAATGCACGCTGTTGCCGAGGAGTGGAGCACGGCAGCAGCTGCAATGTTCTGACGTGCTCACGAAAACTTGCAACCTACAGGGACTGGCCTTCTGATTAGTAGAACACAGGAAACGTCCCTATCAGAGCCCTGAAATCCCAGAAGATTTCAGTGTGAGGTGCATCTGTTCGCTGGTCTGGCCAAACCAATTTGACTCACAGACACGATGATGCATGGTGGAACTGTCAAACATCAGATGGTCGACTCATGATGAATAAATTCACCCTGGTAACACACGATATGTCTGATATGACACGCAGTTTCACTGTCGGTACAGTTGGAAACTGCCATTGGCTCTTAGTCCAGCACAAGTTGCAGACCACAAGTCTCACCCGCCAGGGAAAGACCTGTAGTTCACCAGATGAGGACCAGGAGTTGAAGAAGGCAAAGAATGACAATCACTTTCCACCAAGTCTTGATATGGGTACTGAATTAGCAGACAAAAACTCTTCTCGAGATTATACAAACCAATAGAACTATCCTCCATTTATTAAATCTCCACTCCTGACTGTTCTGCTGGCCTGGTAGCCAATCCAGAAACATCATCAGGGTTACCACGCTGGGGCAGCAAGCCTCTGCTTTGCATATCCTGATGGGAGCCAATCAGCGACTCAAAATCTCTCTTGTCCGAAAAAAGAAGTTTTTAGACCAGGGAGGTGTCATTCTCAGAGTAAGCCTGGCCGTGTTACAGCAGAATACCTCTACTTAAATGGGACCACAGTCCGTCATTTATGGAGGGATCTAATCTTTCCGGCCCACCATTTCCAGTTTCTGAAAGAAGTCTGTTTCCCAGACAGTCATGGCTGTAAAATATATATTTTTACCGCTCGCTACAAGAACCTGGAGACTTCCTGGCAACAGGGAAGTTACAGTCTTGCCTCCACTAAACACGTGAACAAGCTGCCCTGTTCATATCGTCCCCGCTTCTTACATGAGAATGCTTGTAGTATTATGACTATCCTGCCATTTACACAGAAGCTCAGGTTACGGCAGTCTCTGTTAAATCGCTTCCTCCACCCACATTTCTGCTAACTGGCCGCCTTAGCGACAGTCTGTCGTGTGGCCCAGGTAAAATGTCTTGCGAGCCGACGCCCTTCTGCTCTGACCCTAACTGGGAAGACAGGAGTGCAATGGCCTGAGGTCCTTCTGCAGGTACAACTCACAGCATGCTGCTTCCTCGAATCACTCACACAGCCAGGTCGCTGGACACAACATTTATGGCCTACAATCCATCTTTCTCCCTGTTCTCCACTGCCTCCACTATGGCCCGTCGGGTAAAAGTTCTCTACAGGTTATCCATGCAGATATATGAACATTCTGCCCAAAATTCTCTCATGAAAAAAGTCATACACCACACATACCAAATGTAGTGCTCGGGAAGACAGAGACCATGACCTAAAGTATGAATATTAATTTGATCGACACTGTAGTTAAAGCGAGAGAGTGACACGCCACATCTCAATAGTAAGGTTGTGTGTTACACAACGACAAATGATATCATATCATTGATTTAATAGACGAGATGTGTGTTTAATATTGATACCCGGCATAAGCGTTTAATTCTAAAAACAGACCCAGTGATTCTGGCTTACCTGTTTCTGAACAAATAATTAGGCCTCTTACATTAATTGAAAGACAATAGTACGGAAAAATACCTGAATCCGCAACAAGCTTGATGAGACTGCTGCATTTCAATATCAGTAGTGTGGATATTTAATTGCTGCACTGCTGTCTAGTAAAAAAAAGGCAAACCCAAGATACACAGTAAAATGATAGACATTAATGACAACCAGAAGAAACCTTTAAGTACAAAATGTGTTGACGTAGCATGATCTTGCAACACCGGAGTATCATTTACATCTCATTGAGGAATGGTTGACAAGTCGTACGTTCATTTTATCTGCAACAGAAATAAAGCATGCATCATTACATTGTCACAAATATTTGAGCAGAAAACTTATGCCACTCATCTTACATCACCTTTTACCAGTTACGAGTATTTAACATGTTCTTGAAAAATATTCCTACAAGTGGGATTAAATTCCATCACATATCCATAAAATTTAGAGAAAGTATTGGACACGACTTGTGCCAAACTATTCATAAACAGCCGCTACGCGGTGATTTTTCTTTAGCATAAATCTAGAACCTGTAACAAGTACTTAACGCCATTATGTGTCAAAAAAGACTGCCAAGAAACAGTTACCTATCCTGCAGGGTATCGGAACCCTTAATTCACTGTGTAGCTGTTAAGGAATTTAATTATAGAGTCTTTCTTCAGCATATATATAAATGATGCTATTCTGAATTTGTTCCTGGTTAACGGAAACTTAATTCAAGCTTGCTGGTATGCTTATGACTCAATACTGACTCAAGCTATAGCACACGAGAGCAAAGATTTTATTCATCTTTTGTTCATTCTGTAAAATACTATAGTTAAGCCATTTTCTAACGAATTACACAGCCAGGCTCACAGAATGGAAATAACAGCATATGGAAAGAAATAAGTATCTTAAATATACAGGTTGTAAACGGTATAACCTGCCAGAACTATACAGATGGTACAGCTCGGCGTGCTTTACAAAAAAGTGTAATAAAACGTCGTTGTGTCACGTTCTTTATTTCTGTATTTCTAAAAGACAGATGTCTGTAGATTTAATAGTAGATGCGTTTCTATTTACAAGTCAGCCGACGCCACACAACCTCGCTGGTGTGTTACAGACATCGACGCGCTGCTCAGAGAAAGATAACGAACGAACCAGAGCAATGTAAACATTGGACGTGTACAACGACGCGGCGCGGCGGCTAGGTACTACCGAGACAAGCAATGTAAACAGTCACTGTGCTGTCAAGAACGTGTTTTGCGTAAACAATGAATTAAGCATAACCAGCCGTTTTCTCTTTTACAACATTACCATAACGAAAGCCGTGGAAGTAAAAAAAAGCTAACATCAAATAAATTGTGTTTCCCTTAGTTCAAAATCAACCAATTGTCATGTAATTTGCTGTGTGTTAATTGCAATCAACTGTATCTTCTTTTTACAGCAATGCCATAACGAAAATTAAATTAAGATTATTTTGATTTTCTATGATAGTACCGTAACGAAAACGAAACCCACATTATTTTGTTTCCTGTTATGCCAATACCACAATAAGTGTTCAAAATGCCGACCGTTCGTTTCGATACTTGCTTCATTACGCTGAACCCAGTTTCATCGCACTCGTATACACACACACACACACACACACACACACACACACACACACACACACACGTACAATTGCCTTTATGGTTTTGGCAGCATCGAAAATCCTCTGCATAAATTCGTCCACATTATTTATTCGCTGAAAATAAAGTTCCTTCATATGGCCCCAAAAGTAAAAACCGAGTGTAGTTAAATCAGGACTGCGTGCTGGCCATCGACTTGGATCAAAACGTTCTATCCATTGTCCTCGAAATCGTCTATTCAAAAATCTTCGTACTCTGTGACCAATGTGAGGTGGAATACCATCGTGGAGAAACCACATGTTTTGACGTATGGCTAACGGAGTATTCCCTGATAAAGTTGGTAGCGATGTTTCCTCCAGAAAGGTTCGGTAATTGTTACCAGTCAATCGTGCAGGTAAAACGTAAGGTCCATTACTGTAATCATGCATTATACCCACCCAAACATGTACGGAAAAACGGCGCTGAAGACGTGTTGCTACTACTTGGCTCAGGGTGTACATTCCACGTGCGCATGGTAGGGAAATTTGTTACTCCGTCGCGAGTGAAACACGCTGCATCTGTGATGAGTATTTTGTTTACAGAATCATGCTGGGTACTTTTAATAAAAGCCACTCAGAATTCTCGTCGCGGAGGGAAATCTTGCTCTTCCAACGCTCGTATGCGTAGAATGTGGTACGGTTGCAGGCGCTCCTCTTTGAAAGTAGGATGAACGGCTGTGGCTGCGCTGGGTAGCCGCGTGGTTAAGGGTGCCTTGCCACGGTTCGCGTGACTCCCCCCCGCCGGACGTTGGAGTCCTGTCCTCTCTCGGGCATGGGTCTGTGTGTTGTCCTTAGCGTAAGTTAAAGTTAGATTAAGTAGTGAGTAAGACTAGGGACCGATGACCTCAGCAGTTTGGTCCCATAGTCCCTACCACAAATTTCCAAAAAACGACAGTGTGCGATGCACCTATTTGGCTGGCGATGCCTCTAGTACTCTGAGTAGGATCTTCGTGGATGGTCCAGAATTTGTTCCTCAGCTTCCAATATATGTTCTTCGCGTTGTGGGCGTCTGTCTTCCGTGCGGGGTAGTAAAGAGCAAGTATCCCTCACTCCATGCAAATTAAATACGTACTCATAAGCTTAATTCTGTCGTGATTTACTCAATAATAAAATGAAAGCATACCAGAACAGACAATACGTTTCACATACAGAATTAAAGATAACTACTTGTCTTTGTTCCGAATGAGTCGCAAAATAATCGAGTAGAAGTAGAGAATTATGATGATACAGACCTTTGGTGAACAGTGACAAATGACGATCGTACAGGAAGTCTTCGTTGTGGGAAGCATTCTCGATAAATTCGTACACTCCAAACCGACCACCCAATCAACCAGCTGCCTTCGCAACATCTTTTGCCTCGCCATAAATTAAATGAATATCGCATAGTGTAACCTCCCCACGAAAATATTGTGAATGAAAATGAGCCAAGTGTAACCTCCCACAGAATTATAATTAAATGATTTTTTTTTAATATTGTAACCTCTGAACAAAATTGGCTCCCATTTATAGTCTGTGCGCAGAAATGCATTCACATTTAATGTTCCCACAAAATTCTTTTCTCATTTAATGTCAAGTTCGAAACAGAAAAAAATTCCTAAACACCAAAAATAATAAAAAAGTTTAGTAATCTGATAAATTTTTTGAGGACAGCAGCGCTGGCCTCCGGCCCTGTATTCTGAATATAAAAAAAAGCAAAAATTCTTACCTCAATAAAAACTGCAATATTATCTGCTCTTAAGTTGGAATTTTTCGACACAGCTTCGTGCAATGCTGGCGTATATTTTTTTGATTATTGGAACGAATGATCATGCATTTGAAATATTCTTTAAATTGAAATGAATGCTTTTCTTTAAAAGAGTTGCTTTATATAATAAAAATTATTATTGGGGAATTTTTTTGGAACAAATTAAATTACAATTAACATACATTATTTAATATGCGCAAGGCTGCTTCTCTACCTTCTACAACAATACTCATCCTCCAGAGTCCCGACCAGAGCAGACTGCCGACACGCGCAGTCACGCGCCGACTCCTGTCGACTACAGCTCACTAGCACGGACTGACGACTACTACTGACTAGTCTTGGCCACTGTTTCTATGTTTCGATACAGTGTATCGATACGTGGAACTGATGCAGTGTTTCGGAACGGCTGTGGTTCACTGTTTCGAAACAGTGGTGTTTCATTCCGCCCCTGTCTCGGATAACCGGACCAGATTCGACCTCGAGCCAGACACAGACTGTATCGTTGTTTCAAAATAAGGCTGTTTCAGTCCACCTGTGCTTGGAACGGACTAATTGTATCGAAACAGTGATATTTCATTCCGCTCTGTGTCGGACGAGATTCGGGCTCGGCACAGGTACTGAAACACAATATACCACTTCGTGAAACACTTTCAAGAGTGTCGAAATCGTTTTGACAAGCAATAGCATGAAGCTTAAGATATCCGAAAATAAAGCGTCGTTCCTAGCTGACTGTCCTATCCCGAAATGGCGTAACATCTGCTTTATAAACACTAACCAAACAATAAAACAACGCATACTATTCACATTCAAAATAATAAATATGTGAAAATCATTCAGTTAAATTACACTTTTTTTATAACATACGCTTCTCTGTTCATGTACAGTAATCATATTAAGAAACGCAAGTAAGCCTACAACATTGTGAATAAAAAAAAGGCGTAGAGTGACAGTTATTAGACATATATACATATTTGATGTAGGTATAATTGCAAGCAATCTGTTTGACATATCACTGATAGTGTAATGGTGAACGGGAAGGGCTGGGAAGCATGGTGAATTTATTGTAACGGTTCGAAACACCTTGAAAGACAAAATTTTTTCTGTTATATTTTTTTATTTATTCGAATTATTTGGCATTATTTGTAAGGCTATAGTCACTGTGTCTATTATCCACAATGATTCCCTTTGTGTGCATGGAAATTAGCAGGATGGGTATATTACCTATACTAACGGAATGTGGGAATCCCAGTAGCATATCCGTTGTTTCTGCAGTTTGCTCCCACCTCCAGTTCCGTTCGTGGTGGTTCTTCTGTCTTCAGCTATGGCTGTCCTCAGCCAATTGAAAAGTATGAAAGTCACACGACACGAAAGCAGCGCATTTGCTGCATAAAATACGAAACTGCCAAGACGCCTAAGTGATAGTTTCATACTTTCTGCGATATTATTAGCGCTCTCGCACCTCATTCGTGTTTATATGGACATACTTATACAGTAGACATTCAAGATGATAAAATGTGTAGGTTTATTAAATTACAAAACACAAACTGTTTCACTGTTTCGAAACAGCGTATCGAAACATTACATTGTACTGTTTCATTTGTTTCGAAACAGTTACGTGTTTCAGTTTGCCAATCTCTACTACTGACTACTGTCGACTCGCGCAGACAAGCGCAGACTAGCCACAAGCAACAACTAACGATAAACTACTCTCTGGTCAGAGATTCTGTCATGCCTCGCCCATCGCCGGCAATGTACACGTCTTACAATAGTTCAGTGATAGTAAATCTCCCTTCCATCCTAAGGTTTAACGGAGTTGCAGTAAAGTCTGCACAGGTAACCCGACGACTGCCTACAATCGGCTTATTACAATGATTCAGCCACGAACAAAGAAGGAAGGAAGAATGGATTTGTCGTCTCGTCGATATCGAGGTTATTAGAGACTGGTGACTCAACCTCGCAGGTCGTTGTGGTGGCCCACGTGTCTGCGACTAACGCTCGCGACGTTAATATGCGAAGCGGTAATGTCTACTTTTCCAAAAACATTGTCCGATATGAACTGTTTTTTTTCTGAAAAACTGTAGGAAATGGACGAACTAAACGATTTAAATTAGTTACTTGTGTATGAAGCAGGCAAAAAGGAATACAATCGTCTCAAAAATGAGATCGACAGGAAGTGCAAAATGGCTAAGCAGGGATGGCTAGAGGACAAATGTAAGGACGTAGAGGCATATATCACTAGGAGTAACATAGATACTGCCTACAGGAAAATTAGAGAGACCTTTGGAGAAAAGAGAACCACTTGTATGAATATCAAGAGCTCAGATGGAAACCCAGTTCTAAGCAAAGAGGGGAAAGCAGAAAGGTGGAAGGAGTATATAGAGGATCTATACAAGGGCGACGTACTTGAGGACAATATTATGGAAATGGAAGAGGATGTAGAAGAAGATGAAATGGGAGGTATGATACTGCGTGAAGAGTTTGACAGAACACTGAAAGACCTAAGTCGAAACAGGCCCCGGGAGTAGAAAACATTCCATTAGAACTACTGACAGCCTTGGGAGCGACAGACCTAACAGAACTCTACCATCTAGTGAGCAAGATGTATGAGCCAGGCGAAATACCCTCAGACTTCAAGAAGAATATAATAATTCCAAACCCAAAGAATGCAGGTGTTGACAGGTGTGAAAATTACCGAACTATCAGTTTAATAAGTCACGGCTGTAAAATACTAACACGAATTCTTTACAGACGAAAGGAAAAACTGGTAGAAGCCGACCTCGGGGAAGATCAGTTTGGAACACGTGGGGCAATACTGACCCTACGACTTATCTTAGAAGAAATATTTGTAGACTTAAAGCTTTTGACAATGTTGACTGGAATACTCTCTTTCGAATTCTGAAGGTGGAAGGGTAAAATACAGGGAGCAAAAGGCTATTTACAATTTGTACAGAAACCAGGAGGCAGTTATAAGAGTCGAGGGACATGAAAGGGAAGCAGTGGTTGGGAAGGGAGTGAGACAGGGTTGTAGCCTATCCTCGATGTTATTCAATCTGTATATTGAGCAAGCAGTAAAGGAAACAAAACAAAAATTCGGAGTAGGTATTAAAATCCGTGGAGACGAAATATAAACTTTGAGGTTCGCCGATGACATTGTAATTCTGTCAGAGACAGCAAAGGACCTGGAAGAGCAGTTGAATGGAATGGACAGTGTCTTGAAAGGAAGATATAAGATGAACATCAACAAAAGCAAAACGAGGATAATGGAATGTAGTCGAATTAAGTCGGTTGATGCTGCGGGTATTAGATTAGGAAATGAGACACTTAAAGTAGTAAAGGAGTTTTGCTATTTGGGGAGCAAAATAACTGATGATGGTCGAAGTAGAGAGGATATAAAATGCAGACTGGCAATGGCAAGGAAAGCGTTTCTGAAGAAGAGAAATTTGTTAACATCGAGTATAGATTTAAGTGTTAGGAAGTAGTTTCTGAAAGTATTTGTATGGAGTGTAGCCATGTATGGAAGTGAAACATTGACGATAAATAGCTGGGCCAAGAAGAGAATAGAAGCTTTCGAAATGTGGTACTGCAGAAGAGTGCTGAAGATTAGATGGGTAGATCACATAACTAATGAGGAGTTACTGAATAGAATTAGAGAGTAGAGAAATTTGTGGCACAACTTGACTAGAAGAAGGGATCGGTTGATAGGACATATTCTGAGGCATCAAGGGATCACCAATTTGGTATTGGAGGGCAGCGTGGAGGCTAAAAATCATAGAGGGAGACAAAGAGATGAATACACTAAGCAGATTCAGAAGAATGTAAGTTGCAGTAGGTACTGGGAGGTGAAGAAGGTTGCACAAGATAGAGTAGCATGGAGAGCTGCATCAAACCAGTCTCTGGACTGAACACCACCACCACCACCACCACCACCACCACCACCACCACCACCACCACAACAACAACAACTTGTGTTCTATAACAGGAGTTTTTTTGGCAGCTTATGCCATTTACACTCCGTACAATACTTTAATATTTTATATTTCAAACCTAAACAATGCAAGATGTGAAATAGATGACTTCACCAGTTTCGGGAGGCTGTATACATAATCAACAGGGGAAAATGTAGTAGACATTCTACTACATATAAGCACTAAATTACGTATCAAACATGGTATATACAGGGTGATTTTGCTAAATGGGGATAAACGGCAGGGAAAAAAATCATAGAGTTTGAGGAACAAAAGAGATCGTATGGACATATGGAGAGAAAAGCGTTCCGAAGGAGGTACATCCTTTAGAAGGTTGTCTTTCAAAGCGTAGATTTCAGTAATTGTATGCATTCATGAAACGCACCAGACACGAGCGAACTACTGTACTACCGTTTCGACTCCACACTCGATACAGCAGTAATTTTGTCCATGACGGAGTCGCGGTCACACATCGTTATTAGGGGGCATCCGATTCACCGCTATTGCCGACTCACTCTGGCGTGGAAGAGAGTCGTGTAGTGCAGCTCCGAGAGGAGACTGTCCGGTATACCAACCAGGAACAGACCGAAACTGTCTTTACATACGGACGGGAGTTTTACGGTGGGCGGGAAAAAGCATGACTGTACCGAGATAAGTATTCCTGACGCCGCGCGGAGTGGTCGCGCGGTTAGAGGCGCCATGTCACGTAACGGGCGGCTGCTCCCGCCGGAGGTTCGAGTCCTCCCTCGGACATGGGTGTATGTGTTGTCCTTAGCACAAGTTAGTTTAAGTAGTGTGTAAGTCTAGGGACCGATGACCTCAACAGTTTGGCCCCTTAGGAATTCACACACATTTGAACATTCCTGCCGACACCAGCCTCACCATAAACTGCTTGCAAGCCCATTTTGTCGTTTGTGTAAGACAGGCTCGTTTACGGGATGAGTAACCAGGAAAGGTGGATGTGAACAGTATGTTGGCCTTGGAGTAACAGGTGTAGCAAGACTGTCAAATACGTCGCACCAGACAGGTTCCCTGCCAGCAAGGGGAAAGCCAGATGACCGCATGGGAACTTTCGGTGACAGCTGCCACCATACATATCTTTAACAATATGTGCAGGCCTTATTAGCTACGGGCTTATCTCCGCGGCGACGGTTTTATAGCTGGCGTGTCGCACAGGACACCACCGTGCTGGGATTTCTTGGTTCAAATGGCTCTGAGCACTATGGGACTTCGCATCTGAGGTCATCAGTCACCTAGACTTAGAACTACTTAAACATTACTAACCTAAGGACATCACACACATCCAAAGCCCAGGCAGGATTCGACCGTAGCAGCAGCGCGGTTCCGGACTGAAGCGCCTAGAACCGCTCGGTCACAACGGCCGGCTGCTGGCATTTCTGTCCTTATTCAAAGGTGAGGCAATCTTCCGAGAAGCGGTATCGTCAACCTTCACTACACTCATCGGTGGAATACAGAGAATCACCATGGTATGGTGGCAGCGAGCCATTAGCACCGAGCTTCAGTATATGGACGGGAATTTTTGGTGACCACCTAGTGGGACCACTCATCCTTCCACAGTACCTCACAGGCGAGGCGTATTTGTACTTCCTGACGGTGACCCTGCCTCCCCTGCTGGAAGACAGTCCTTTGGTCATATTAAGGGTTGTGTGGCTACTACATTATGGTGCTCCAGCTCACTTCTGCATTTCTTTAAGGAGGCATCTCGAGAACATTCACCCAGGCCGATGGATCGGATGACATCATCACAGGGCACGCCCACCCACCAGACCTCAACGCTTTACATTTCTACCTATGGGGACACCTGAAACAAGTGGTGTGTGCGGAACCCATCCCGGACGTGCAGACACTCGAACAACTCCTCCTTGCTGCCTGTGGCTCCATCCGGTTGCAGGATGGAACAGTTGAATGTCTGCGTCATTCACTGTTGCGTCGTGTTCGCACAGGTTTAGAGGCTTGTGGGGACCACTTAGAACACTTTGTCTAACTGTGATCTCGTAACCAATTGTCGTGCACTGCATTGTACTGTATAGGCGTGATGAATTAATAAATACCCTACAGCAAAGATACCATGCATTTCGGCCGTATGTCAATACCACCTTTTTTTATCTTTATTGTCTCAGAGATAGTTTCCTGCAGTTTGTCTCCATGTAACAAAATTGACCGGTGTAGCTTTCCTCTGAAAGGCGGTACAAGTTTCCAAAATGTTAAGCAGCTAAAATCGTGCAAATATTTAAGCTGTTAATGGTAAAAGGCTTGATGTAAGAGATGGCATCGACACTGAGCTCACGGCGTCAGAATGATATACCATACCAGATGACGATTTACCCACATTTTCTAACAAATGAGGCTTAACGTAAATGAAATTTAATCTCTGCTAATGCTACACATACAACTGGAAAAACACGAAAGCTAATTTACTACAGAGAAAATGCGAGGCAGAATTATATCTAAGCTTCAAACCCAGTGAATATATGACTACATCGACTCTTAATTCAAAATAGAACACTATGTGTACGCTGTTATACACTAGGAGCCCGTTCTAGATCTCTGAACAACTTCTGCAGTTCATGCAACTAATTACATGCAACGTGCGGACTTGCGCATTTCTCGGTGTTCACAAAACACCAATAGTAACAAAGCAGACAGTACACGACCTAGCTCCTACTTATTTGTTGCAAAAACGTGCCTACTCGCTTCTCCTTGCCTGAAATCAATAGCTCATCTTTTCTTTAGTTCCGCGAACCTACCACCCCATTAGTAACGTGCCTGGAAGCCCAAATGCGCCGTTGAAAATTTTACTGGCAAAGTTTACGAGGTGGCACGAAAAGAAATATCTTGCGAGAGGTAGTAACATGATGGGTATCTTTGGTTCAAGACGTTGAGGGCTCCACCCATGAACGAGGAATCGCAGCAATTCACTGCCAAGTCGTGCGAATCCACAGACTGCAAGTGTTATAACCAAACTGTGCTGCTCGTATTGCGAACGAACTGATATTACCCTCGGCCGCCCCATCTGGTGCACACAGTTAATCAGGAATTTAATTCTTTTGAATATTATTACAATAAAAAATGAACTTTACATTTAAATGAATAATGCAGGAGGTTCTTCCTTGGCAATACTTAATATGTACATTGAATTCACGTCTCGTATAACTTCCGTTCCCGAAAAGATCTAATTTGATTATGTAATGTTATTTGTGAACACCATCTCTGTGTAGAATTATTTCTATTCTCCGAATTGGAAGGAATGGAATAAGAACGCGGTATACGATTGCTCATTTTAACAGTTAATCACTTTTATTACTGTAAAGCATACAGCCGGCCGGTGTGGCCGTGCGGTTCTAAGCGCGTCAGTTTGGAACCGCGTGACCGCTACGGTCGCAGGATCGAATCCTGCCTCGGGCATGGATGTGTGTGATGTCCTTAGGTTAGTTAGGTATAAGTAGTTCTAAATTCTAGTGGACTGATGACTTCAGTAGTTAAGTCCCATAGTCCTCAGAGCCAGCCATTTGTAAAGCATACAACAACTTTTTTTATTAAGACGACTGTACTCTTCCAGAGACTAAGAGTGAGTAGGGTTTTACAATGGCCGTAATTAACTTTATATTATTCTTTGGTGACCACACAGTCATGTCAGTACTGACAAGGACTCATATTACACGTCATCAATTTCTTTGAATCGTTGCGTAATCTCTGACCATCATCAGAGGCAATGCGAATTTACTAATATTTCGTAATATATATGAGGGCTATTCGGAAAGTAAGAACCGGAGAAGTCGCGACACGGAAATGACAGTGAAAATGCGATGAAGCTTTGCACATATGTGTTGGGCAGCGTCTCTAGTATGACTGTCAACCGTGTCACATGGACGTTCAGTTCTGAGCACACAGTGAGAACGTAAAGATGCCTAGCACCATAGTGTCTTCCGCCAAGTATGGGTTCCCGTTGCGACGATTCGTCCCATTTCATGGAATCCCACATGATTACCTGTCATGCATTTCCTTCTTGATGACAGTCCTAGATCACATACTAAAGGGGCACTGAGAACGCTGCTGCAGCGTTTTCGGTGGGAATTGTTTAATCACCCGCCATAGAGCCTGGACTGGTTCGCTTTGATGTTCGTCTCCGCGCATATGAACCGTTGACTATGAAGACAACATTTCGGCACAGATAACGAACGCAGACTAGCGCAGAGAAAAGATGAAAAGCGCAGATGGCTGCCTGCTATGACTACGGTACTGCAACGTTGGTACAATGCTACGACAAACGTCTTAAGTCGAAGCGGCGACTATACAGAGAAGTAACTGGAAGGTATAGCAAACTGTTGCAAATAAAAGATTTTTGGTTTTCAGTGTGGTTTCCATTTCGCATCCAATCAGACTTTACTTTGCGAATAGCCCTCGTACGTTATATGGGCCCTAATGGAGGAAGACTATTTGTCAAATAAAGAAGGCTGAGTGCATTCTAACATAACTCTTTGGTTTTTGAAGAGATCACTTTTTTGGCCAAGATTAGATTAGATTAGTACTTGTTCCATAGATCATGAATACGACACTTTGTAATTATGTGGAACGTGTCAGGTTAATAAAAGGTGTCTATACAAGATATTACATTACACAATATTTTTAATTTTTTTTGTGGGCGTTGGGGAAATTACCCACTTACTACATACAAAAATTCATCTAATTAGTAGAAGGAGTTGCCATTAATAAATTCTTTTAATTTCCTTTTAAATGCTATGTGGCTATCTGTCAGACTTTTGATGCTATTAGGTAAGTGACCAAAGTCTTTTGTGGCAGCGTAATTTACCCCCTTTTGAGCCAAAGTTAGATTTAACCTTGAGTATTGAAGATCATCCTTTCTCCTAGTGTTGTAGCCATATACACTGCTATTACTTTTGAATTCGTTCGGATTGTTAATAACAAATTTCATAAGTGAATATATATATTGTGAGGCTACAGTGAAGATCTCTAGCTCTTTAAATAAGTGACTGCAGGATGATCTTGGATGAGCTTCAGCAATTATTCTGATTACACGCTTTTGTGCAATAAAACACTCTTTTACTCAATGATGAGTTACCCCAGAATATGATGCCATACGAAAGCAGGGAATGAAAATAGGCGTGGTAAGCTAATTTACTCAGATGTATATAGCCAAAATTTGCAATGACCCGAATAGCATAAGTAGCTGAACTCAAACGTTTCAGCAGATCCTCAGTGTGTTTTCCCCCTCATCAATGCATACACCTAGAAATTTTGAATATTCTACATCTGTTCACTTTATGGTGAAATCTGATTATTATAATTTTTCGTGACATGTGGACGTTGCTAGTAATTTTTCTTTCAGTTGTACATTTTCTTTCCATTGCACTGATTTCGACAACTTGCAGCGTTTTTATTACTCTTTTTTACAGCAACTTTCTTTTTTAGATATCGCTTTATGCGTTATCGATCATTGTCAACGAATTTATACATCGTAAGATCGGATTTCTTGTTCGTCTCCGATAAATTTTAATTTCGCCTCACCAATCGGTTTACATTCGATCGAAAAACAAAGAAAAACCATGAACGAGGCATTCTACCTTACGTTACAATTAAGGGTACGGCTTGTAGGAGCATCGTCCATCGGATCGTGGCTGCATCACGCGAAAAAATTATACGAAAGTATCGGGAACAAATAAACCACTGTAGCTTCCTGGAGAGAAAAAAAGACGTTTGCGAGCGGTATACTATCTTGTTGAAAAACTTATCTCCTACAGACTTATAATTGTGTGGATTAGGGAAGGACAGGCGCTGAGATAGTTCTTTATAGCAGAAGTTGTCATTTTGCTACACAATCACTGTCTGTGCACTGTTTAAACTTCATGTGGGACGTAACTATAACTGCACATCACTGTTCACGACTGCAGCACCCGCTTACATAGCACATAAACGTAGCTACCCTCTCGCAGTTCTATACAAATGACACAGTTTTCTTAAATGGCTCAAGTACACAATTTATTTATTAACAATATCACCATGTAGCCTGATAGTCTCCCCACGACCGACAGGAACTCAATGCTAGTAACACCATACTTCACTTCGCATGTGTCATGAAAAAACGTCTCTCCTCGGCACACATCATGTGTACTGAATGACTGCATTATTTCCTTCATTTGCACATCGGTTATAATATTGCTACATTTCTTAGTCTAAGCTGTACCCGAGCCTGTCGCTCCCAGGATCTTGAAATTACACGAAAGTTGGCTACGTGCTTTCTTTCACAAATTCTCTTACATAATTTCGTGGATACAGCGTCCACGGCAGCACCCGTGACCAGCACTGGAATATTTAATATCTCGTGTATGTACATGGTAATTGCAGACTGTGGCATGATATTGCCCTGATTATCACATTTTGTATCACTAGGCTAAAGCTCATCCCTGATATCGTGTCCGTCCGTGTATCGAATCAGCTCAACTGAGCAATTTTCGCCCCTGCTCCATCCGTTCACCGTCGTTTCGGGGCTTAACACGCTCGAGATTAGTTTACCAAACCAGACATGGACGGACTTCTATCGTCTTACACCTCTCGTATTTGAACTGAATTATACCAGTTCAGGTTACTTTTTCCACTTTGGATGGTTGTTGCCACAGATTGTGGTTACTGTTGTTTGCATATGCCGGTTTGTAGCGGTTATCATGCCTTCTTTGTTTCCTACTGTTAATGCCATTATTCTAGTTTTGCGCATAGTTCACATTCCCATTCCGCCGGTAGCGCGGAGTATTATTTCGTCCGTTGTTGTGACTTTATCAGTTGTTTATTCTTTTAGAGCATCTTTGCATCTGGATGGATTCTGACTTAATCTTTCTGTTTCGCTTCGTAGTTCACTGTCTACGGGATCGACGTAACTCGTTATTTCAACTGAAATCTCTTCCACGCCTTTTGTACTCCGGCACTTAACAGTTGTACAATTCGAATATCCTTTGCGAATGTCTATGCTTGAGTTGTTGTGCGAAATGCTTGCCCTGCATTTCAAACTGCTCGTGCAAAATTTGCCCTTGTTCTTTCCCAAAATTATTCATACTACTCGAAAGCAGTTGGACGTTTTGGCAGTGTGTAGAATGCGGCTGTTTTATTTCATTTATCTCTTCGGTTCAAGTCTGTACCGCCTCCAGTATACCTTCACACGCTCTCTTTAGTCCAAATATCTTGGCAGTTCTTCAGCTATTTTAGTTTCTCTTTCAGAAAGAGGTCGTCCTGCTTCTGCGCAATCTCTTTAGCGATCTTCGTAGCCATAGCATCCTGGTTTCTCGTAACAGCATCCTGCTTTTTAGAATTCTCTATAATCTCATTGGCCATAGCGTCCTGCATTTCGGAATATTCTAAAACTTGAGTACCCATAGCTTTCTGGTCCTTCACTGTTCCGGTCACAGCCGAAAACTTTGATTCGAATATTTTCAATAACTCAGTCATTGGACCTACCGGTCGTAGTTCCTGCGTATTTGTTTCTCCTGTTTGGAACTCCAATGAGGCATCACTATCTTCTTCACGATCCATGATCAATTGTCTTCACTATGACCTGGATTTATTAAAAGAATATAAAAATAAACGTAATGTCAACATATTTAATACGACATTCGTGTTATTGTACAAGTTCTAATTACGTCACAATCAGGTGACAAGAAAAAACAAGTTAGCCGTGCTTCTTCTTACTGTTATTTTTGCGCCGGCCGCGGTGGTCGTGCGGTTCTAGGCGCTCCAGTCCGGAGCCGCGCTGCTGCTACGGTCGCCGGTTCGAATCCTGCCTCGGGCATTGATGTGTGTGATGTCCTTAGGTTAGTTAGCTTTAATTATTTCTAAGTTCTAGGGGACTGATGACCACGGCAGTTGAGTCCCATAGTGATCAGAGCCATTTTGTTATGTTTGCGACTAATTTCACTCGCAGATTACATTCAATTCGTAATCGTCACACGGAAATAACTTTGTTCTCAAACTGTTTTTTAACGTGACACACTATTTTTCTGAAAACACTTTCGCAAGCCGTTATACCCTACCACTACAGTCACTATGCAGTAAATAGTAATATAAAATTATATATAATATGAAACTGAACAGTGTATTGAGTGAAAAAATGCTTTGCTGAGTAATAATTTTGAAAATGGTGAAGAGAACATAATTAAAGGAAAGAAATTATACTTTGACCTATAAGAATTTTATTTCATGCTAATTAAATGGTGACCTTAATGACATTTGCGGTATTGTTTGGTCTTGGTGTTAATGACACGTTCTATACCTATATACTTATATGGATATGGTGTCTCTTCTTTCGGACATGTGTTGGGTGGGGACACTACGAATGCAATGTGTGGACATATAAGGTGAGAATGTGGGTCTCACGGGAGGTGTGCGCGAGATAGTCCCTGCAGTCACACTATCCTTTGTGCCCTAGGTGGCCCAGATGGGTAGAGCGTCTGCCATGTAAGCAGGAGATCCCGGGTTTGAGTCCCGGTCGGGACAAACATTTTCACCTGTCCCCGTTGATATATATCAACGCCCGTCACCAGCTGAAGGTATTAATATATAATTCTAATTTATTTCTATATCTGGATTGAAGCTTGTTAGTCTTAGTCGTAAATTGTTTTCCACGTAATGTTAGTTTCTGTATTTGTTTTTAAAAAAATCAAGTTAGGAAAAGCACGTTCACGTAAGTAAGTAGTTGTGAATCCCATTAATTCCTTCAAAGTTATGTTTGAAGGAACTCGATACTCTCCCTTTAATTGTATCCAAAATGGTATTAGGCTAAATTCTCGAAAAAAACTTTTCAAAGAAGAATCACGCGATAGTTCTATCAGGGGGTCTTCCGCAGATGCCGACAGTTTTAACTTTTTAATGTTGTCCTCTTCAAACGGATTTCTTATCCATAGCAGTTCATCAGGAATTCTTGGAAAGTAATACCTACAACAAGAAAACAATAGTAAGTAACGCTCTTGAATAAGCAAACAACTATCAGTGGGATTAACGTGAAACTATTATATTCTTTTGAGTTCGCTATGTGGGTACGGCCTAACTATCATTTTGAAAATGGAGGGTGGTTGAACTTTATTGTTACTTTTCTGCATTTGGTGAAAAACAATAACATGAAAATTATAAACATGTTTAATAAGCAATACTTCAAATCTAATTGATTACTAGTAAAATTATTTCAGAATAAATACCTGAAACTAAATGTCAGTGTTTCAAGGTGTTCCTTCACGGCAGCTGCTGTTTCCTCCTTAACTTTGATTCATTATGTTTCTAAGAAATTACTGGGGAGTGGGAATGCATCAAAACAGCTCTCTTTCACTTTACTGGAGCATCTTTCAAGTTTTTTAATAGTTGCTTCTGTATTATCTTGAACGTAGAACTTGTGGACATCCTTCCCTTGCAGCGATAAATTGAGGCTATTAAGAGCACTGAATATGTCACCCAAATATGAAAGACGTATTAGTTAGTTTTCGTCATTTAACATGCCCAAGAAACTGCTCGCAGACTTCGCATCACTTTTGTGCTCCAACAGGAAGATTTTCGGCTCATCTCGAAGCTCAAATAATCTTGATAGCACTTTCTCTCTTGGCAACCAGCGTGCTTCACAGTCCAGGGAAAGTGTTTTGTGTTCACTGGCCACCTTATCGCACAGTATTGCAAACAATCTTGAATTTTTAGGTCTAGATTTAATGGAATTCACAATTTTCACTGCATCGTTAATGATTATCTTTAGGCTTTCAGACAGACCTTTACATACAAGGGCCTCTCGGTGCAGGCTACAGTGAGTCCACTGAACAGAAGGGGAAAGTGCCCTAACTTTGGCAGTCAAACCTGAGTAAACGCCAGAAATTGTACGGACACCATCAGTCATCAGTACAACACATTTTGTCCACTCTGTTTCATTTTTTACCAAAAAGCCATCAATACATTTAAAAATTTCTTCTGTTTTTTTTCGGTGGCAAATATTTACAAAAGAGCATTTCTTCTTCTATACTCCCATCAAATTCAAACTTAAGAAAAGCTATAAGAATAGCTTCTTCGACTATATCAAACTGAAGTGATAATAGTCACTTCGCTTGAAAATTGTGATCATGGACTATTTTATAAACTCTGGCATTTCATCGATCCTTCTCTTTACCGTTGCGTTTTATAGGGGTATCTCGTCCATTAGTCTTGTGTGCTTTTCGCTAAATAAAGTATCAGATATTATTTTGGCTGCTGGTAAAATAATTTCCTCTCCTACGGTGTGAGCTGCCCCCTTTTGGCTATCAGTTATGACAGTCGACATGAAGCGATTGCAGTTTGCTTATTTTGTTCCCCAGAAGTCGATTTTGTCATCACTGATTTTGACTTTAAAAATTCTCGTTTTTTGTTTTGGAAAAAATCGATTGACCTACTTATGTATTCTGGATGTTTCATTGATAAATGTCTTCTCAGTTTTGAGGGTTTCATGCTCTCATTAGCAAGTATTCAAAGCATACAACACACTGAGGAAGCGGCTCTTGATCTGTGCCAGGAAACACAAACTCATATTTCAAATAATCATCATTGTATTCACGAAAGCAAAATTTTTCCTTCATCTGGAAGGAGGTCAGTTCACTAACTTCACTAACACCTCTAGGTGTATTACATGATGCACTGGTACCGGATGTGGAAGTTTCGTCGTAATTACATGAAGTCTGCCGGCCGCAGTGGCCGTGCGGTTAAAGGCGCTGCCGTCTGGAACCGCAAGACCGCTACGGTCGCAGGTTCGAATCCTGCCTCGGGCATGGATGTTTGTGATGTCCTTAGGTTAGTTAGGTTTAACTAGTTCTAAGTTCTAGGGGACTAATGACCTCAGCAGTTGAGTCCCATAGTGCTCAGAGCCATTTTTTTTACATGAAGTCTGACTTTCACGCCACGATCCTGCTTTAACCAACGCGTCCACAGTGAAATAAAATGAAACAAGCCGCCACAATAAACACGCATGCATACACTATACCAACAAACAAACGAAGCACGCTCTCACAGTCACGACACACATTGTCTGTCGCAAGTGGAAGGGAAATCTGTGTTGCATCATCGTAATTACCGATGAGTCTTGCGCCTCCGGTGTTCTCATTTCGTCCAGAGCACGTTATTGAGCCACAATAGGTTCTTGCTTACAATGATTTTGTATATAACTGTTCAGATTATAACATTTTCCTCTTGAAATAAGATTTCATACTTTCAGTGGGCAATATATTATACTTAGTTATTTTAAAAATCGTCCGGCGACCCACCTGAATAGGTCTCGTGAGCAATTAGTGGGTCGCGACGCACAGTTTGGGAAGCACTGATCTACATAAACAATGGTAATTGCACTTTGAGCTATTCAAAGCCCTCAAAACGTTACACAAGAAGGTTAATGAAAAGAACATGACATTTTTAACTTGATGTTTTGCTGTTCCACCGACGATCATTTCTCTATTTCTCGGGGTACAGGTATTTTTGTTTTTGTATTGGTTATCTTTTATATCATCTCTCCGCTCGGAAGAACATGAAACATAGCAGACACAAATTTGGATCATTTTCCGGGCGTGCAACCGGGTGTTTTTAATTCATGTTCCGATATTTCGCTTGATAACCTTCAGCTGCTATTAAGATGAGTCGCTTGCAAGTTTTTAAATCATTTTACACACTGGAATAAACGCGCAAGCGTCAGAGTAAACACTGTTGGTAACAAGAACGTCAGTCACAGATTAAACTTAATGCATCTAAGAATAAAACAAAGCAAGCGGGGAATCAGCGAATGTACAGTGCTTACGAATTGTGTTGTTGATAATGGCTGAAGGGTTGTCAGCCGAAGTAACAGAACGTGAATAAAAAATATCCGGATGCATGCCTAAAAAAATGATATACTAATAACTTCAACAAAGACATAAATTGGTTATAACATTACATTAACATTTATAAAATTTCATTAGCAAATTTCCTTTCAATGCGAGACAATATATAGTCCAATTCTATTGCTCATATTGCGATTCTCGTGGCGTGTAACTGCAATTCCAGATAAGGTTCAATTCGATTGTATAACATTACTTCTGAACATATTCTGAACTCTTATTAATGACTGTCGCTATATCTAACTATTCATATTTTCTGAACTGGAAGTAATAGAATAAGAACGCGGTATAGGATTTCTCATTTCAACCTTTAATCACGTTTATTACTGTAAATCATGCAGCGATCTTTTTATTAACACGTCTGTAATCTTCCAGAAACTACGAGTGAGTGGGATTTTACAATGGCCATAATTAATGATATTGTTCCTTAGTGACCAGACAGTCACATCAGTATTGACAAGGACCCATATTCCACGTCATCACTTTCTCTGAATGGTTACGTAATCTCTGACCAATACCGGAGGCAGCGTGAATTCCCTAATATTTCAGCAGATACATGTTACAGTTGGCTGCATGGTCTTCACGCCAACAGTCGCATTAAGTAAACGAATAAATATCTTACAGTGCGTACGCAGCGTTCGGCGAATTGCATGCGATGAATTAGCCATTTGTGACATTAAGACTGCCTGGCGGCGACTCGGTTGCATTAAGCCTGCAGTTATGTTTTCTTCAGTTTCACTACGGTCACATGGAGTAACAAATTTATGGCTGAATTTCTAGTTATTCAGGGAACACGAGTCACAAAGAAAATTGAAGTGAAGGTGGAGTAGCTACTTATATTAATAACGAATACAATTCTAGAAACATAGATATTCTTTGAATTTTCTATGAAAAGCGTTTTGAATCTTGTGCTGTAGAAGCAGAAATTTATGGGAAGTCCACAGTTATATTTACAGTCTACTCTATGCCACGTGGTGTATTTGAGTTATTTACGAAACAATTAGACACATGATTAAAGTTTTAAGTTCTATATAGAATGAGATAATATTATGGGAAGAGTTGTTTGTAGGGCTCATGGCATGAATTCGAAATACAATACATTCATTAATAATGTGATTATCTTGTTTAAACAGTGTTGTCCACTAGAAGTAATTCAGGTTAAACAGGATTCTATAACGAAACATGGATAACTCAAGGAATAAAGGTAAGTTGTAGGACCAAAAATTAACTGTATCTGACAGCCAGGAACTGCTCCATTGTTGATGGTTTAGCTCATTACAAGAAATCCTGCAGAATATTAAGGAAAGGTATCCAGGCATTTAATCAAGTACACTATAAGACGATATCAGTAAAGGCAAAAAAATAAAAAACGGTATGGGATATAATGAAAGAGAGGGCTGGTAAAACTGGAAAGGAGTAGGAGCAGATAGCTTCAAGAGTAGGTGATACATTGGTATGAGATACGTGTAGTGTGGCAAATTTCATTATGATGGTTATAATGAAATATCAACAAAATTAAAGAGAGTTCTTGTGAGTTTTTAGTGAAATTATTTGTACAGTCTTTAGGCACCGGAGCATTTCCCATTTGACCGAAACATGCTAATACAAAATGTAACACCCCAATTTTAGAACCCATAATGAACACCCTTTTGTTGCAAAAAGTAGAAAAATCAGTCATCCTGACAGCGATGACAGCTACTGACAACAAAATTTACACTCTTGCCAGTTTGATTAACAAGAATGTTATGTAAATACTAATGCTTATCATAAAGAAAGGACTGAATGAAAGAATACCGTATGATACGAAACAGGAACTTTAAAGAAAGAATTAAAAAAATTATTATTTGCGAAGGTTAAAACCCAGACCATAAATTGACTAAAGATAACATTTATCCTAAAAGAGAGTTGTAGCCGCATCAAGCTGTAAGTTCACTGTGGCTACAATGCAACTCAGCAATGGAGATGTTAACTTATCTTCGCTTTTGCACTCTCGCAATAGTAGTACGCATGTTAAGCGCTACTAGATTGTTTTAAAACAGATCTGAAGTTTAAAAGTTTTACGGTTGGAAGTATTAGTCAGAAGTCGGACTGAAGTAAAATCATCTTTACTGTTTAGACAGATAACGGGATAGTTGATATATATGACAGATAAATAACTAGTGATTGCTGATTTGTGATGGGACTTAGTCTTTGTGATACTTAATAGTCACGAACATCAAAGAACACAGAGACAGATCGCCGACAAACTCAATTATTATACTTGAGTAGGCAACAGATAAACGCAATCACGAAGAACTTACAATTGCGCCGTGTTGTCAGAAGCTATCGTCAAAGTCAGAATTACTGATGCTAACAGACGCAATCCCCTAAATGGAAAATCGGTGTGTGTGCTCAGTGTTGGGACAAATAATTACGAAGAACAATAATCTTCAATTCAACTTTAATTCTTCGTGTCGCCTACGTCATTTAATGGACATTTAAAGGGTATTTGTGGAATTAACTGATTCTTCGGATAACATAAAAGTGAAAAGTGATTTAGTGACAATTTAACTGTCAACAGCAAAAAGTTTATACCGAAATACGACGCATTCTGAACATTGATCAAGGGTATGTTATCTCTGAAATTACGTCGTGTAGTTGTTGAACACGCAACGTAGCGACGCCCTGACGACGGAATAATAATTAACAACTCAATATCCTCGAAGAAATCATGATGTGACATCGGCTTGGGTGATGGATTGATGATTCAAGACATATTTTCAACGTTTGAATACCCATTCTCAAACCGGGCATAAGAACTACAGTCAGCAAGTTCGCGTAAACTGAAAAGTTTGTCGCGAACACCCAGAGGACTCTTGGTTATCATTTCAGATCAAGGGAGTCATCGCGTTATCGAGTGGCGCAGTCGCTATATTTATAACTGGAGAAGATCGAAACACATCGAACACCATTGCTTTAATTACAGGCAAGGGCGGCGCGCACACTCCGGCGTGCTGCTCCATCGAGACGTTGATATCAGTTTTGAGACAGTATCTAAAAAATAACCAAACCGCACGAGGAGTTTGTTTTTATAATAGTCACAGATTGGCGTTGTCGTGATCGACGGACGCCGTTCCACATCATCTCGACTGGGACAACCATCACCATCGAGCCGAGACAAAACGAGACGTCACAGAAAACTCTGTTCAAGAACGCGAATAACGAAATGCCATAAAACTACAGACCAATTTCACATTTTCAAGTATTGTCGAAAATTTTAGAAAAGATAATACACTGGCGGCTTCTTAATCATATGACCACGAATAACATAATGACCAAGAAAAGCTTTGCATTTCTCGAGTGTTCCGATACTGAAAAGGCTATTACACGTATAGTGAAATATACTTCATTCCTTAGATAATAAATTACAAGCTACAGGAATCAAACGCATTTGTCTGCTTGAACCACAACATTCTTTCAAATCCACGATGATCTCCTCCGTACAAATCCATCGAATGGAAAGTTCATCATATCTCATGATTTTTAATTTAAATGTTAGGATATAGTATCATGGAGCAATTTTAAGATGTATAAATTTAGGGTAATTAACAGACAACCTCAATACTCCCACAGGAATCCGAATTTTTGTCAAAACCATTTTACTTGCTGTTAGAGTAACCTTTCTCATTCTTATATACAGGGTAGCTAGAAACAGTCTGAATAGCTTGTACAGGTTTTGCACGATAGGTTGTGCTGAGAAGTAACTATTCAGAATAAAATTCTATACACTGTGCCGTTTCCGAGTTAATTAGCACCGAAGTTAGCCAGTCAGCCTGTTAGCTCGCAAATTTAAACGGACCGCCATATACTATTAACGACAGTTTTTTTCTCATAGCGTAAGCGAGTGCACGAGACTGTCTAGCTTTAGGCTCGGGTTCGATCTGTACCACCGCTCCTCGTCCAATTTTTGTATTTCCCTTTTGTTCGGTTTTAGGAAAGCAAACGACGGACACGTTTGGCGACAACTTCTCTGGCGGGCCGCTTGAATTTGTGCGCGCAACGGCCTGATTGGATAACTTCAACGCCGAATTGACTCGTCCCGGCTCGTGGTCGCGCGGTAGCGTTCTCGCTTCCCACGCCTGGGTTCCCGGGTTCGATTCCCGGCGGGGTCAGGGATTTTCTCTGCCTCGTGATGACTGGGTATTGTGTGATGTCCTTAGGTTAGTTAGGTTTAAGTTGTTCTAAGTTCTAGGAGACTGATGACCATAGATGTAAAGTCCCATAGTGCTGAGAGCCATTTGAATCGAATTGACTCGGGAACGGTGCAACGTATCCAATTTTTTTCGTAACAATTATTTCTTAGCACAACCTATTTTGCAACACCCTTACAAGTTTTACAGACTCTTTCTGGCCACCAAGTAGATTTTGAATGACATTTTCCTTTTACGTTATTGGTTTTGAAGATGTAGAAAATATTTGTGTTAAACTTTTTATTTCATCAATTTCTGATTTAATCTTCCATTTTTCCAGTGGATCAATAATAGCTAAATCTTTTGCAGAGTTAACAACCAATACGCGACACACTTAAACAAGAAATAAAATTGCTAGACAAGGGTATTCTGAACAACTGTCAAGTTTTCATGTGCTTTGGGACAATATTCAGATAGCAGTTTTAATTTGTTTCTGGTAAAAAGTGTCAGATGCTGTGAAAAATGCTACGAACGTATCAAGAAAGATAAACCATATTCAGACTACGAATTACTATGGGCGATTACAGAAAGTGATTGTAAATCCCAGAGTAAGCATCAGAAGTATTGCTAGGAAATATGACCTAAAGAGCGACTTATATCTTTTCTCAAAGGACAACGAGGTGGTACAATTGAAAGAAAGCCGGCTATTCTAGAAAATGAAGTGGCACTAGCAAAGTCATTGAAATGTGTGGTCACATGGGGATGTAGACTAATAAAAGAATAAGTGACAGACAATAAAAAAAGTGTGTGACTCAACGTAACATTAATAAGACCAGGAAAAAACTGGTTCGCAAACTTTCAGCAACTCTATGGTTTGCAGTGAAGAAAGCAGAACCCTAGTAGCAAGCCAGAAGAGATGTCGCAAATGATCTGTTCATAATTTGTAGCTTTTCTTATTTGGTGAAAGATGAAATGGAGTGACTTGGTAGAAAAGATAATCCTAAATCTATATACAAGCTTGACGAGACCAGTTTCTGCTCAGATACGTTTAAAACAAGAGAAAAATCCGATGTAAATTGAAATGATGATTTTTAAAATAGTTAGGGGAGGATAGAATTTGGTGGCCATTGAAAGAACAAGTGGAAGATGTGTCGAAATCCGTCTTGTTTTTTGAACCAGTCCGTAGAAGCGATAGACCCGTTCTCTGTTAAGGCCACTGATGATGTGGAACAACTACGCAGTAATGTGAAAAATATCAAAGATCTTTTTAAAATTAAGAAAAATTAATATGTGATTCTGAAATACTGTCTGATTTAAGGGTCCGTTAGTTTAAATGATTATTGTTTCATAGCTACCTAATAAGTACTAAAGGCTAGTGTTTTTGCAGTATACATTTTGTGTTGCTATTATCGAAGTTGGTACTCACAACAGTTCACTAAATAATCCAGGAGGAAACCGTCTGAAAATTATTTCGCTAATGTTTAAGATTTACTCTGTTCCTTGGGGTAAAATCCAGACACCTTTTTGTTTTTTATTTAGTATCTTATACGAGATAAGTGTGAAATGTTTTACAGATAATTAGTCGTTTAGAGATACCGCCCAAAGGAAGTATAAAACTTATAGCAAAAATTAGATTTTTATATGTAAATTACAACAGTATCATATGTCTATTATTCAGCTACACTTAAGTGCCTTATCGTTTTCTATAATTGAGCTCTTGCTGGTATAATTTACATCAAGAGTTATTGAAATCGGGAATGCTGCTATTAACAACATTTCTATAAATACATCAAGATAGCAAAGCCATTGTTTAAATACTTTTAATTGAAATACAAGAATAATAATTGAAAAAGGAATTGAGTTGATGAAGTTTTAAAGTTTAGCAAAAAAAAAAAAAAAAAACCGCCGCAAGATAGGTCTCCAGTTGGACTCTTGCGAAAGTTGGGAGAGAGATGAATTGAAGAGGTAAGAAGTGTGTTTGTATTTTATAGCCCAGGAGAAGATGGTTGTAAATGTGGCTTGGAATAAGCTTATATCTATACTGTCCAGTCACATTAGTATAACTGTCAACATTTTACTTGCTGTTAGAGCAACCTTTCCCATATTGTTATATACAGGATAGCTAGAAACAGTCTGAATAGCTTGTACGGATTTTACACGATAGGTTGTGCTGAGAAGTAACTGTTCAGAATAAAATTTTATACACTGTTCCATTTCCGAGTTAATTAGCACTGAAGTTAGCCAGTCAGCCTGTTAGCTCGCAAATTTAAACGGCCCGCCATATACTATTAACGTCAGTATTGTTCTCATAGCGTAGATGATTGCACGAGACTGACTTAAGGCTCGGGTTCCATCTGTACCACCGTCCCTCGTCCAATTTTTGCATTACCCTCTTGTTCTATTTTAGGAAACTAAACGAAGGAGTAACCACCTTCTGTAGCGGGGACCGCTGCGACACCTGCAGGAGGAGAGTCAGTGAGGTTCTGGAAGGTGCCGACAGGGATCTGGAGCCATGCCAACTCCAGGGCCGACGCAATCTGCGCTAGGTTTCTTGGTTGAGGAACCCTGGCGCGAACGACCCACAGTTTCTCGACTGGATTGAAATCCAGGGAGTCTGGTGGTCGGAGGTGTACGGTAAATTCATCCTGGTGCTCTTCGAATCACGTACGTAAACTGCGATCTGTGTGAGATGCTGCATTGTCCTCCTGATATATGCCAAAGTGCTGAGGCCGGCCTAAGTGGCCAAGCGGTTCTAGGCGCTACAGTCTGGAAGCGCGCGACCGCTACGGTCGCAGGTTCGAATCCTGCTTCGGGCATGGATCTGTGTGACGTCTTTAGGTTAGGTAGGTTTAAGTAGTTCTAAGTTCTAGGGGACTGATGACCTCAGAAGGTAAGTCCCATAGTGCTCAGAGTCATTTGAACCATTTTGAAAGTGCTGAGGAAAAACAAAGTGCATATAGGGGTGGAAATGGTCCCCAAGGATAGATGGACACACATGTTGATCCACTGTACGTCCAAGAATGACGAGCTCACCCAGGGAATGCCATGAAAACATTCCCAATACCATAACGCTTCTTCCTCTGGCCTGGACCCTTCCGACGATTGTTACAGTTTGCTTTCAGCAGTCAGCATGGGTGCATGAAGTAGTCGCCTTCTGCGGAGGCCCATACGCCGCCATGTCCGCTGAAAGTCGTTGAGAAGACGCTGTCGGTAGTCCCTTGTTCCATCTGGGATTTCGGTTGCACAGCAGTTGCACGTCTCCAGTTCACATTCCTGCAGCCGTCGTTCAGCCATGTATCCATGGCCCATGGTCACCACAGTAGCCTCGGTGCCAGTTTTGTATTGCACCATTTTGTCATCCACGGTATACTTTAACCACAGCGCCACACGAATAGTTTAGAAACTTAGCCGTTTCTAACTTGACCGGAAGTCAATGATCATGCCCTTTTGGACGTCAGAAAAATCTCTCTGTTTCTGCATTACGACAATGAATGTACTGTTTTCCGTGTCCTCCATGACACAGTTTATGAGCCTTCCACTGTTAGTACTGCAATATGCCGCCTTTGAGAGGTTATTACAAGTTGACGTCCAACATAGGCGGTTGTGACACTAATGTCACTGGATTGTATATAAGGGAACAAGAGTGTTCTGGGAAACCAGATGACTTATGTATTCATAGTATTTGAATCAAAAAGTGTCTGTGAAAGTGATAGGAGAAAGTAGCAACTGCACAGAACTAAGAAAATGAGTAAGACAAACCTACTGTCTGTCTCTTACACTTCTCAGTCTCTACATAAAAAATACGATTTGCCACTGCCCACTAGTCGGCAAGGGAATAAAAACTGTAAAAAGAAGGACATGGTGTTCGAGATTTGCAGACGATACTATCTTTCCAGCAACAGATGAAAATGTATTACAGGATATAGTGGATACATCTGAAGCTAAATGAAACATTTATGAAACGAAAATCAGTTCAAAGAAAAAAAACTAGTGGTACTAGGAGGAAATAAAATCGTGAAGATAATGCTGAATAGAGAAATAATCGAACATGTGCAAAGCTTTAAATACCTAGGATACAGGATAAAAAGCGACTGGAAAAGTAGCATAGAAATTAAAACCAGGATAGCAATAGCGAAAGAGGCATTTTGTAAGAAATCCTGTAGCAACAAGGATAGAGATTTCAGGAAAAGGCTGAAGAAGAGTTTTGTATGGAGTGTGCTCCTATACGGTGTTGAAACGTGAGCAATGCGGAAGAAAGAACAAGGCTGGAGGCTTCTGAGATGTGGACATAAGGAGGATGGAGAGAATAAGTTGGATGGATAGAGTGAAAAATGAAGAGGAACTGAGAAGAGTGCGAGAACAACGACTACTGGATGTAATAAAAAGAGATTATAAAAGAGGAAGAGTAGGCGAGGGAGGACTTTCAGATCCTAGATGAGAGGCTAGACGGCAGCACTTAGTGTGCTTAGTGCGACACTAAGAAGAAAGCAATGTCTCAAAGAAAATCGAGACGCAGAAGATCTACTAAAAAAAGAACAAAACTAATAGTGGTGATGACTTTTGGACACAAGTTGGATGAGCGCCGCCAGGCGACATAGTGAGCAGGATCAGGAAGTGGGGTGTCTGGCTGTGTGAAACGTGGTGTGGGCGACGTGATTTGGCTGGCAGCCTTGTAGCAGGATGAGGGGCTATCAGCTTTAGATGCTTGACCCAGGGCCCTCATTATTGCGGTTACGACTTCGCGTCATCTATACAGTGGCTCGCTGAGTGTTTATTTATAGATGTGGTTACAGATGAGGAATAAGGGACAGCAACTCCACGCAGAGACATCGTTTCTGAGATGATCTCAGAGCAACACCAGTTTGTTGCCGACATCAAGAAGCAGGGGAGCACGGACTCTGGAAGTACCTCGCCATTTACGTCACTTGCCAAAATAAACACTCTGCAAGTTACTGCAGACGCTTCTTGGTAGCGCAGAGAGGTGCTCCACCCCAATTACACCAACGGCCAAGGTAAACACTCGGACAGACGCTTTGCGAAAGGCAGTTGGTAGTCGCGAAGCGCTGGTGAAGCCGTGCCAGTACCTCTCTAGTGACCGAAAAGTAAAAACCGCATGTCGCCAATGGTTTTTCGTTAATTTCGCACTTTTCCATCTGCGAGTAACGTTGTGTTAATCCTCCTCAGTACTTCTAACCTTTATCCGCACAATTTCTGCTGCTCATCGTGCACATCGTGGATACAGGCACCGGAGCGAAAAATAATTCATCTATTCTGTCTAACACATTCTTCCTGCAAGTTCTGAACGACAAGCCTTGACAATTTGCATTTTTTCATGAAATCAGAATTTGTGGTGAACAATGACCTTTCATCATCATTTTAGTAGTAACTGAGAAGACGAAACAATGAGAGAAGGTCTCTAGGATGAACCAATGAAATTGTTTGACGCTTTAGGAAGTACCCCTATTGCGTTATTAATGGGAAGTCATTAACTTCGTGATGTATAGAAATCTTCTGGAAAAAATTATGGATTCACGTAACATACATTTTTTTCTGTGAGGTTCACTTGCAGCTGCTCAATCGTTGCAAGCCAGTCTCACACTCTATTCGCAGTCCTCGACCAATGTGCAAATGCACGACATTGTTAGGAGGATCGGTCACAGTTGACAATCCGGCAGGTGAAGAGAAAAGTGCAACGAAATACACTGACAGAAAAAAAATAGCAACACCAAAAAAACAATTAATGTACACTATGAAATTTTGGAGACACGTTGGCCTAGGTAACCTATTTAAGTGATTAACATTGTAAGATCACAATTTAATGCCAGTCCAAGATAAACCATTGCACATGTGAAATGCTGACATCAGCAACCGGTGTAACCGCCGGAATGTTGAATGCAAGAATGTAAACGTACATGCATTGTGTTGCGAAGGTGCCGGATGTCAGTTTGTGAGGCAGGGTTTTATGCCTGTTTCACTTGATCCGTCAATATGAGGACGGTAAATCCTGCTTTTGAATCACGCTGGAGTTCTCGTCCGATGAAATACGTGTTCGATTGGAGACAGATCTGGTGACAAAAGCGGTTGGAAAACACCCCCTGGAAAGCTGTTAATGAATGGGAGTAGAACATGTCGAATTACCAGATTGACATACAAATTTGCAGGCAGGGTGCGTGGGCTATCCAAGAGAGTGCTCCTGCTGTCATACGAAATCGAACTCCAGGTAATACGAGGGCAGTTCAATAAGTAATGCAACACATTTTTTTTCTGAAACAGGGGTTGTTTTATTCAGCATTGAAATACACCAGGTTATTCCCCAATCTTTTAGCTACACAACACTATTTTTCAACGTAATCTCCATTCAATGCTACGCCCTTACGCCACCTTGAAATGAGGGCCTGTATGCCTGCACGGTACCATTCCACTGGTCGATGTCGGAGCCAACGTCGTACTGCATCAATAACTTCTTCATCATCCGCGTAGTGCCTCCCACGGATTGCGTCCTTCATTGGGCCAAACATATGGAAATCCGACGGTGCGAGATCGGGGCTGTAGGGTGCATGAGGAAGAACAGTCCACTGAAGTTTTGTGAGCTCCTCTCGGGTGCGAAGACTTGTGTGAGGTCTTGCGTTGTCATGAAGAAGGAAAAGTTCGTTCAGATTTTTGTGAACAATTGTGACAGCACTACCAACAGAGATGTCAAGTTGAGCACTGAGTTGTTTGATGGTGATCCGTCGATCATCTCGAACGAGTGTGTTCGCACGCTCCGCCATTGCAGGAGTCACAGCTGTGCACGGCCGGCCCGCACGCGGGAGATCAGACAGTCTTGCTTGACCTTGCGGCGATGATGACACACGCTTTGCCCAACAACTCACCGTGCTTTTGTCCACTGCCAGACCACCGTAGACATTCTGCAAGCGCCTATGAATATCTGAGATGCCCTGGTTTTACGCCAAAAGAAACTCGATCACTGTCCGTTGTTTGCAACGCACATCCGTTACAGACGGCATTTTAACAGCTCCGTACAGCGCTGCCACCTGTCGGAAGTCAATGAATCTATACGAGACGAAGCGGGAATGTTTGAAAATATTCCACAAGAAATTTCCGGTTTTTTCAACCAAAATTGGCCGAGAGAAAAAATGTGTTGCATTACTTATTGAACTGCCCTCGTAACTCCTGGTGTAGGTCCAGTGCGTGCAGCACGCAGACAGGTTGGATGCAGGCCCTCAGCTGACGTGCTCCTAACCAACACACGTCCATCACTAGCACCGAGGAAGAAACAGAATTCATCAGAAAACACAACAAAACTTCGCTCTGCCCTCCAATGAGCTCTCGCTTGACTCCACTGAAGTCGCAAATGGCGGTGGTTTGGGACCAGTTCAACGCACGTTACAAGCCGTCTGGCTCGGAACTGTCCTCGAACTAAGCAATTTTGTAACAGTTCGTCGTGTCAGTGCAGTGGCAACTGCTGCTCAGATTGCTCCTCCAGATGCAGTACGATGTTCCGGAGTCCAGTCTTCTTGCGAACGTACGTTCCTGTGACCACCGCTTCCAGCAATCATTTACAGTGGCTACTTTCCTGCCAATTCTCTCTGCAATATCGCAGAAGTAACATCCAGCCTTTCGTAGCCCTGTTACATGACCTCGTTCAAACACAGTGAGATACTGATAACGGCGCTTTGAAGGCATTCTTGACTCTTGTCACCACACCCAATCTCAGAGATAACTAACCCTCATGATCGTTACAGCGTGAATTTAAAGCAAACCTGATCTGCATCGTCACAGTGGTGCTACTAACGCCACTCATACGCGACTGTTGCGAAATAGACATCACTTTTTCAGATATAGAAACACGCCTACCATCTTCCGTTTATGTTGCACAACCCCTTTTCGGTGTTGCTTTTTTCCGTTAGTGTAGATGAAAAGTAAACTTTTTATGGTTCGCAGAACTGTATGCTCTCTACATGTGGCGTGCAGAGCAAAAGTGGTGGAAAGATGATTTGAAGAAAAACAGCAAATTAAAAAACTGAAAGAGATTATTTACGAAGTACACAGTTTTTTTTGGTTCGGTAGTTGGTTACGACAGTAATAAACATGTATTTCAATATTGGAAATACAGAATTCTGGATTATATTGTCATGCATTTATTACAAAACATTACAATTAAGTGGACTTACAATGGTTCTGCACCGAACATTACAATCCTTCCAAGTTGGATATCGCACTTGAATGAGAAATGAGAATACATCGCTTAACAACTGAAATGTCATACAGTCATCTTGCAGGAACGTACCTACAGATTTTGCATAGGGGGGGGGGGGGTCCAACACTATCATTTAGGAAGGTAAACCTGTATTAGCCAACCACATAAAAAGGTTTTGCTGTTAAAGCCAATAGAGTCAATCAAGCAGAAATTAAAAAACCCACAAATACGTTAGCATCCATATAACATGCGAGTAACACTGTAGAGAAACACTAATTGATCCAAGCGTCTTTAAATCAAACATATGTATTGTAGCTGTTGTATTTATTTATGAGAAAGCAACTAATCGTAAGCTAACATTGGAAGTAATAATATATAGTTTTGAATATCATTATTGATCATTTATATTAAGCAATAATATTATTATATTAGTCTTTGTATTTAAATTGTGACACTTGGGCATTTCGCTGTAACTTCAGGTCGTAAGTTAATTTAAAAATAAACATTAATTACTTTAATTTAAAGTATTATATTTAGCCTTTATAGTCTTGCTGCTAACTTACTAATAATTTCTTCACCCCGCCAGTGGTGCAAAATTTTTTTTATGCGCCACTGTTTGTCACATTTACTTTTCAGCCAATGAACAGTCACCATTTTTGCTGGCAAAAAGAAGCTACTTTAACATGGACAAAGTTGCAAATATTATTCAATATTAAACTTCATAAAATTATGTCACACTGTATAGTCTCAGTGATCGTAGGTTCAAGATTAGATACCACAAAAAGAGAGCAACAAAACAATCACACGCTTTCTATGTTTATATTGGCCATGGAAAACTTATTTTAGTAAAATTATAAGAAACTTTCAATAAGTGATTGAATAATTCTGTAAGTTGAGATTTACACTGCCAATGCATGTGCCTGTAACCACATGAAATTTCATTAACATCAGACTAACACCTTTCAAGAGTTTTGAAGTGAGTAGTTCCTAGGGAAAAGACCCATAATCCAGGCAATTGTTACTATAAATTAGTTATTAAACATTATAACCAATTTCTCTCGTATAATAGCCTCACGCAGAATTAAACTAGAAAAAATTTATGTAACGTATTTTGCGATAGGCCCATTTGTTCACTTGTAATTAAATGTCAAACTAGAAAGTTTTTCTTCATTTTTTACAAAACTGCGGCTCAAAATCAGATAACCCTTTTTATAATGGTAAATAGGAGACTCACCCTTCTTTCCTTCATCCTCAGTTTTCCTGGATGGTCCTGCTTCTTCATGCTGGGATTGCGCATCACGTGGTGACATGCCACACACTTTCGAAACAAGTGCATCAGAATTCTGTGTCTTTTTTAGAAAAAAAAAAAAACCAGAAGGGATTTCTGTCTCGTCCGTTTCATAGGTTTTTTTTCAAACACGACTCTTTTAACAACTAAACTCACGCACGCACAATTTAAGCTGGCTTAACACACGACGCCCGAAACTTCGTCACTCTAATTGTGACTGCCCAAGGGGAAGCGACAGAACACACTGGATTGGTTCCGTTCAGTGTTGCCAGCCAAAAATAAGTTAATTCCGCTACGAGCACATCCAAATTCCACTACAGTTTCAAATGTAATTTATGATATAGTCTACATAATTCCTGACGATATACAGGCTAAATAAATAATTTAAGGTATAAACAAATGTATTCCATATCTTTGCAGCTGGCGCATTTAACGATCAGCGACAGCTAGGACGACAGCGTCCAGTGACGGACCTGAATATCGTGCTTCATCCAAATAGTTGCTGTTAATATAGTAATTGTAGTTTGATGCGACAGGTAATTTTCCTCTTTATTTGGAATCTGAACTGGTTAAGGCGTAAGGAATTAATTTACAAGTTTTTTTTAGCATTGTGTATGTGAAACGTATCAATGTTTATTAAAATCACAGTGAAATTTATGAATTTGTTGATGCAGCAATATTTTGATCACCTTCAGTTCTCAGATAATAACTGATACGTTTTTCAAACTTACGGAAATGTTCCTCCGTAGTTGTGTACGAAATATAATGATGATAAATAACGGTTCTTGTTTTCGATGTTTAGTCAAACTTTCAGCAAGTCACTTAGCTAGGGTGACCAGATGCAATTGTTTAAAAAGGAGTACAAACAGTTTTAAAAAGGAGGACAAAGGAAGAAAAAAGAGGACACATCAAACGGGTCAACTGCAGATGAGGATACCACCCGTCAGCTTTGGACTAGTCAAGTGACTGCCAGGAATTCCCGGTAAAACTAGTAGTTAATTGTTACTGATGGTCAGCTGGTGGTTAACTGAGCAATATGAAAAAATAAAAACATTGATTGTGGTAACAGTGTGGCGTCAATTGTTTTGTTATGTCAACAACACGGAATTGTTTACAAAGCGAAAAACGTAAGACCATTCGCCTCCCTTCATTCGAAGCACCGCTACCAACATTTACAATTCAAGAAACAGCTGACGACATGTAAACTGTATTTGAACTTTCCGAATAGAAATAAATTGAGTGACTATGAAACAATGAAATAAAACCATGATAGCTGTCGAGTTATTTCTTACCTTTATTGGCCACTGAGACGTATGTTCCAGCTCCACATATCTTACATTCCGCTTCAAACTCATTTCTCCCTTTCTTGAAAGCCGGATATTTGCAGCAAAAGACATTAGAAAATGTACACTTTCGTTTATGAACAGCCAAATATTTTACGTAACTCACTCGGTTAAAAATTAGACTCACAAATCAACCGTGCACTACAGGAAGCCAAGCCAATACAAAGCGAAGTTACGAAACGAAAATTTTAAATAATCGATATTTGCATTCGCTTATAGGTTGATCAACGATAACATCGACGATCCTGGTGCCACATACTAGCACCGCCTTCGTGCGTGCGTGCGTGCTGTGCCGATAGTTAAAGTATTTAAGAAAAGAGCAATGGAACGGGACGAATTGTAAATTTAACTGTATTACGTTCAGCTTTGCGAAAAAGCCGGACACTGTAAAAACCCTGCCGGACCCCGAACAAAGAGCTAAAAAGGAGGACATCTCCGGATTAATCCGGATGGTCAACCTACACTTAACGTTTCTGCGAGTGGCTTAATAAGTCTTTTAGTTTTAATGTCTGTCATCATGGAGAAAGACGGTTCGGTATCTGCATTCCAGTGTATATATTACATGTTTTTTACTTCGCAGTGAAAATTTACGAGGTTCTACATTTTGCCAAATAAAGTTGAATTCCGCTATATTTTTAACAATTTCAGAATTTCGCCGCTACGCCACGAAGGCCAAAAAACTCCAATACGCGTAGCGGAATTCCGCTACGGTTGGCAAGATTGCACTGACTTCCGTTGCACACATAGTGAGGGTGGGGCTAGACACCTCGCCGCCGCAGGGCACAGCTATTTTTTGCAGCCTCATTCCTCCATGGCTTGTCACTACGTCAACCAAGCGCAGTGCGCGACTGTTTTGTGGCACGGGGTTTCAAAAGGGGGTATTCTTATAATACTGGCGTTTATTGTGTAAACTAAGGAAGGGGGGGGGGTCCGGACACCCTGGATCCCCCTCCCCGCTTATATACGTCCGTGGCTTGCTCACTGTTGCTGGCACATCGTCTTTCCTTTGTCAATCTGGTGTTTAAAGTGACATGCACGTTTTTGACGAAAGCATGTCGCCTTGCAGAAATAAAAGGTAATAAATCCATCACATTCTTTTTCCGCTCTGCTAGTGGTTTTCACTTTTCACGCAGTTCCTCTTTCTCAAAAATTTCAAGAGAGGTCAATGAACGACACAGCTTTTTTGAGAATTATCAAATAGAGATTAGTGTCAGAATTGCGTGTTTCTTTAAATTTAATGGATAATATCAAATCTCTCAAATCACAACCACTTTATTTTCAGACGATTTATATTCTTTGCGTCAACCGTTTTTTTTTTCCATTTTTCAAGTGACTGAGTAAATAAAGAGATCTTCAAGATGACTCGAAGTCATGAAGACTTAAATCACTTCTGTTGCATACCCCTCATATGAACTACGTGTCACAGTTCTTCAGACGTCACTGTTGTAAATGTGTACTCAACGGAAGCCGTGTCTATTTCAAGTTACACAATGAGCGGAATTCATTTTGGACGTAATTTCCTCGAGAGAAGGGGAGCTGGCGCTACAGACATACGCCGTATGTTGCTTAGAAGTTGGCGCCGCCATATTGGATTTCCCAAAGCATTAGCAGACTACTGTCTATGATAGCTTCTTAATTTCTGTCACGTGCACGCGACAGCTGTTTTGAATATTATATATTGCAGTGCTTTCATGAATAACACAGTGTCATGCATATTTAATCCAGTAATACGAATCATTTCACCTGTTCAATGTAAATTTGATTTTTGTATATTTGCTTTTATTATACGTTTCGAATTAAAAAAGTATGTAATGTGACAAGACTGCTTTCATAATCCGGAATTGTCCTTAATGCGAACTAACGACACCGATCTTCGGTCTATGGCCTCTTCCCCAAAAGACTGAGAACATATTTCGCAGTCTTTCCTTTCCACAGCTTTCACCCAGAGTGCTTTTGGAGTTGGACTGAAAGGAAGTCTAAGAACAATGGGAACAAAGAAACCACTACAGTAAAAGTAATCAACCTAACCAAAATTCATGTATAGAAAAGAAAATATCAGAAAAAAAGAGTCGAATTATATATGATTCCCTTACACTTTAAATTATAATCAGTGCGGTTAGTATACCTATAAATGATACAAGCTGGCATATTTTGATCAAATCACTTCCACCAGAAGCTAATACTTGGGGTAGCTGACACGGTGGATGTCGCCTTCAAGTGTGTGACGTCACAACTCCCCTCATTATACCTCCATAGCGGTCGACAATGAATCTTGAGTGCCTCATTCCACACATCGCAATAAAGTGGTGTGTGCGCGCGCTTGTGTGTGCGCGTGCGCGTGTGCGTGCGCGCGTGCGGGAGTGCGCGCGCGCGCGTGAGTGTGTGTGTGTGTGTGCGCAGCTAGATCCAAACCGATGATTGCCACTGAGACTGAGCATCAGATTAAAGACGCGATGAGCAGCATCTATTTGAAGTGATTCCATCTACGCACAGATGAAACGAAAATGCCAATACCTGCCGTAATTCCAGAGAGAACGAACCTGTTCTTAGGAGAGGCACCCTGTATAAGTGGAGAAGAAACGTAGAGGTAATCGTTCTAGCGCCAATTCGGGCTGCGAGTGGGGAAATGCACTGATATAACTGATTTTGACAAAGGGCAGATTTTTATGGTTCGGCGCCTGAGCATGTAGGTAGACGGGTTGAAGGACGATGAAACACGGTTAGGCAACAAGGTGTTGAACATGCGCCATGTGCACACTGAAGCGATGAATGAAAATTTGTACCAAAGGCGGAACTCGAACACAGGACGCCCGCTCACTAGAGTGATGCGCTAACCACTACGCCACCCTGGCGAAGTGGCACTTCACAACTGCAAGGACCACTGTAAGAGGTCCGAGCAGATGTAATTTCGATGTATTGCTCATGCGCTGCCTGCGATATGCAAGGTATAAGAGAATCGCTGACCAGAGAGCAGTGTTGACTGCAGTAGGAACTGTGTAGTAGCTGTAGCAGTAAGTTGTTGCTTGTCTGCTCTAGTCTGCAGTGTGGTCTGGTCTGGTGTATCGTGTTGGCTGGCGGGTCGCGGGGCAGCGATGCCGGAGCCTGAGTATTATTGTATAAGGTCAAAGCAGCCTCGCGCATATGTAGTAATGTCATCTCAAGTCCCATGTAAATGTTTTAAAAATCTCGTAATAATAATCTTTCTCACAAAAAGTAACTTTTAACAACCATTCATTTCAATTTAAAGAATTTACTAATTTCTCCCATCCATGATCATGCCGATTGTTGCAAAAGAAAAATCAGTTGGTTCCTTTCATAAATGACAAATCTATCGGCCAGCATTGCACAGGGCTGTGCCAGAAAACATTATTTTAAGAGCAGATATATATGCGTTATCCGGCGACTTCATTGAGGTAACAATTTTTCTCTTTTTTTAAATTCAGAATGATCTTTCAGGGCCATGACGTTGCACTGCTGACGTCCAAAATTTACCAGGTTAAATTCACAGTCAATTACTGAAAAGTTATAAGTGAGCGACAATTTAATTGAGAGGTTAGTTACATTGTATTATTACCAGGTTACTGATTTTTTTTTTTTGTTGGAACGTTACATTGAATGTGAACGACATAATTATAATTTTTTTACTGTTGAGAGATTTAGGAATTTTTCTGTACTGAGGTTACATTAAATGTGAATGAATTTTGTGCGGAGGTTAAATGGGAACGAATTTTGTTGGGAGGTTACGGTAAAATATTTTGTGGGGAGCTTACATCACAATCGCACTTCTCCCTCCTCAGTCCAAATTCCTATTCACGTTTCAGGCCAGCTGCAGATCCGGTTTCAGTCCCGGCATTGGTACAAATTTTCGTTTGTCGCTTCAGTCTGCACATACCGGGTGTTCAAAAAAAAGTGTTGAATACTTTAAAAAGTGGTATTAATAATTGGAACAAGAAAAATTAGTCAAATAAACACGGGTGTGGTAAACACGTGATTATGGAAAGGGCTGCGTGACGCTTGGTTGCGGATATTAGCACAGTCGTTGCACTGGCGCTCCGTCAAATGTGTCGGCAGGCTATTATGATTTCTTACTCGTGTAATGTAATGCGTGTGAAATCTTATGGGACTTAACTGCTAAGGTCATCAGTCCCTAAGCTTACACACTACTTAACCTAAATTACCCTAAGGACAAACACACACACCCACGCCCGAGGGAGGACTCGAACCTCCGCCAGGACCAACCGCACAGTCCATGACTGCAGCGCCTAAGACCGCTCGGCTAATCCCGTGCGGCTTTCTTACTCAAAGTACTCTTCCAGCCATTAGGTGGTCTGCAGTCAGTTCTGTGGTTCGAATCGTGTTGTAGGTTACGTTAATTTTTGTCCTGTTTGTGTGCCTTATTGTACAGTACTGTCAACCTCGCTACATATTATGGTGTTTTACCTTCTTCCAAAGGCGGATTCACTTATTTGGTTATTGTTATCGCGCTGTTTTGTACGTACAAATGGTACAGTGCATTTACATTTTCTGTTCCAAATTGCTAATTGAGCAAAACTAGGTACACATTTACGAAAAAATTAGCGATTTCAACAAATCTAGCAATCTCTTATTACGTGGCGGACGAAAACATCTTAAGCTGACAGTACGCTCCTGATCGATCCTAATGCCATCAGCCGAGACCAAGTGCCCAAGAAAGGAAATCTCTCCACGACATAATTTAATTTTATCGGGTTTGACAGTCAATCCCGCCTCACTCAAGCGATCTAAAAATGGTTCAAATGGTTCTGAGCAATATGCGACTTAACTGCTGAGGTCATCAGTCGCCTAGAACTTAGAACTACTTAAACCTAACTAACCTAAGGACATCACACACATCTATGCCCGAAGCAGGATTCGAACCTGCGACCGTAGCGGTCACGCGGTTCCAGACTGAAGCGCCTAGAACCGCACGGCCACACCGGCCAGCCAAGCGATCTAAAACCAACGCCAGATGTTGTAAGTGTTGATCAAAGCTACAGCTGTAGACTACAACGTCATCTAAATAATTATAAACACAATTGAATTTTAGATCACCCAACAAATTATCCACGCAAATGAGGTAGCAAGTTAAGGTCTACAATTCTACTTTGCCATTTAACACGCGTCGTGACGAGGAAAAGGAAGAATCCAGCTAATTAATTGAAAGTCACTACTTGCATCCAGTATTTGACGACGCGCTCAAAATCGACAGACAAAGGTGAGAGTCAAGTTTACACTCGCAAACAGCACACGCAGAACCCGAGCATAAGGTGAACATTAAATAAACTGCTCCTTGGTCAGTCATTTACACACCGACGAAACAAATAACCTCCGCCGAATTACTGTAGACGCCTTAATGCCCAGTTGCTTGCAAATAACGCCAAATAACGGTCAAAACGTCTTACTTTAAGTCCGACGACATCCGTAGCATGGAGGTTACAATGGACAACCAGGCCTCATCCCCTTTGATCCATCTGCGGCCAAGACAGTTACATTGGCTGCTATCACGACCTTAACGATGCATCACGCCTGACACGAGTCACGCCAAACATCAACAAAACGGCGTGGCCTCCTGTACGCTCACAGACGTCCGCAATAGAGTTCCTCCTCCAGATCGACGCTCTCTCGCAAACACGGCAGGCAGCCGGTCGCAGCAACGCCACAGCGCCCTCTGGCTAGGGTAAGAAAACAACAGAGTGCGAAGCGGGAATTTCAAAAGGAACGCGCTACAGACAAGGAGGAAACGCAGAGAACCAACCGCGACATTTCCTCACGCTTCACACCACTTATTAGCAAAAGACTACTACTCCTCTAGTGAAATGGCGGATATGATATTCTGCTACGGTTTAGCAAGTGGACGTAGCCTGCGAGCCCGTCCCCTGTAGGCTGAAAAATTTCCACAGCACAGAGTGCCCTCTGATAAGCTGTTCGGCAGAATTTTGCAGCGTCTAAGGGACACAGGCACCCTTACATCTCGGAAAACTGTGAGTGGAATGTCACGCACAGCCCACATGCCTGACACGGAGGAACATGTGCTATGTTTGCTGGAAGGAACCCCTGGGACCAGTGTCCGACGATTAGCATCAGCACATGGCGTGCCTCATTCTCTTATCTGGGAGGTACTTCATGAACAATTGCTGTAACCATAGCACGTACAGAGCGTTCAGGTCCTAAGGCACAGGCTCATCATGACAGACGGCAGTTCTGTCAATGGCTGTTGCAGAAGTTGTAAGTAGGCTGTTTTGGTTTTTATATAGATAACGCCACGTAGCGCTCTGTATGAAAATCACTGGCTGTGCTGTGTGCAGTCTGTGGCTAGTTTGCATTGTTGGAATTTGCCATTATAGTGTTGGGCAGTTGGCTGTTAACAGCGCGTAGCGTTTCGCAGTTGGGGGTGAGCCGCCAGCAGTGGTGGATGTGGGGAGAGAGATGGCGGAGTTCTGAGAGCGGATGATCTGGACGTGTGTCCATCAGAGACAGTAAATTTGTAAGACTGGATGTCATGAACTGATATACATATATATATTATGACTTTTGAACACTATTAAGATAAATACATTGTTTGTTCTCTATCAAAATCTTTCATTTGCTAATTATGCCTATCAGTAGTTAGTGCCTTCATTAGTTATAATATTTTATGCAGATGGCAGTATTGGCGCACGCTGTATTGCAGTAGTTTGAGTAACGAAGATTTTTGTGAGGTATGTGATTCATGAAAGGTATAGGTTATTGTTAGTCAGGGCTATTCTTTTGTAGGGATTTTTGAAAGTCAGATTGCGTGGCGCTAAAAAATATTGTGTGTCAGGGGACATGTAAATCCCCAAGAAATTCAGTAAAGAGAGCATAATGCCGATTCTCAATCAACGTATAGGCAGGCGTACTTGGCGATAGATTAACAGAGCCATACGTGATATCACAAAGGTTAACTGGGGATCATTATCTGGAATTTCTCATCAATGTATCGCCTAACTTGTCAGAAGCTGCGCCGCTGCAGCAAAGATTACAAATGTGGTTCGCGTATGATGGCGAACCAGCACACATTCGTCACAATGTCCACGCAGACATTTCAGAAGCGCTGGAATTGGTCGGGGGGGCGCCACGCTTTGGCCTATTCGTTCCCGAGACTTCAAACCCCTAGACTTTGGTTATGGGGACACTTGAAGGAATTGCTTACGTCACGCCAACGAACTATATGCGGGCACTACAGGGTCGCGTCTTCACTGCGAACCAGCAGATACGACAACAACCGGATACACTTCGAAGAGTGCGTCATTCCTTACGCCGGAGGTCAGAGGGGTGCATTTTTATGAATGGATGTCACGCTGAACATCTCCTGTAAACACATGTTTATCGCAGAAAGTATGCATTTCAGGACCCATATTTACTGGACTTATTTTTCTTGTTTCAATAAGTACTACCACCTGTCAAAGTATTCGACACATTTTTTGAACAACCTATATACGTCGTAGATGTCTGAGACGTGGAAAGGTGACTGGAAATTTTTCTTGTTTCAATAAGTATTACCACCTGTCAAAGTATTCGACACTTTTTTGAACATCCTATATACATCGTAGATGTCTGAGACGTGGAAAGGTGACTGGAACCATATACACTACTGGCCATTAAAATTGCTACACCAAGAAGAAATGCAGATGATAAGCGCGTATTCATTGGACAAATATATTATACTACAACTGACATGTGATTACATTTTCACGAAATTTGGGCGCACAGATCTTGAGAAATCAGTACCGAGAACAACCACCTCTGGCCATAATAATGGCCTTGATACGCCTGGGCATTGAGTCAAACAGAGCTTGGATGGCGTGTACAGGTACAGCTGCCCATGCAGCTTCAACACGATACCACACTTCATCAAGAGTAGTGACTGGCGTATTGTGACGAGCCAGTTGCTCGGCCACCATTGACCAAACGTTTTGAATTGGTGAGAGATCTGGAGAATGTGCTGGCCAGGGCAGCAGTAGAACATTTTCTATATCCAGAAAGGCCCGTACAGGACCTGCAACATGCGGTCGTGCACTATCCTGCTGAAATGTAGGGTTTCGCGGGAATAGAATGACGGGTAGAGCCACGGGTCATAACACATCTGAAATGTAACGTCCACTGTTCAAAGTGCCGTTACTGCGAACAAGAGGTGACCGAGACGTATGGCACCCCATACCATCACGCCGGGTGATACGCCACTATGGCGATGACGAATACACGATTCCAATGTGCGTTCACCGCGATGTCGCAAAACACGGATGCGACTATCATGATGCTGTAAACAGAACCTGGATTCATCCGAAAAAATGACGTTTTGCCATTCTTGCATTCAGGTTTGTCGTTGAGTACACCATCGCAGGCGCTCCTGCCTGTGATGCAGCGTCGAGGGTAACCGCAGCCATGGTCTCCGAGCTAATAGTCCACGCTGCTGCAAACGTCGTCGAACTGTTCGTACAGATGGTTGTTGTCTTGAAAAAGTCCCCATCTGTTGACTCAGGAATCGAGACGTGGCTGCACGATCCGTTACAGCCATGCGGGTAAGATGCCTGTCATCTCGACTGCTAGTGACAAGAGACCGTTGGGATCCAGCACGGCGTTCCGTATTACCCTCCTGAACCCACCGATTCCATATTCTGCTAACGGTCATTGGATCTCGTCCAACGTGAGCAGCAATGTCACGATACGATAAACCGCAATCGCGATACACTACAATCCGACCTTTATCAAAGCCGGAAACGTGATGGTACGCATTTCTCCTCCTGACACGAGGCATCACAACATCGTTTCACCAGGCAACGCCGGTCAACTGCTGTTTGTGTATGAGAAATCGATTGGAAACTTTCCTCATGTCAGCACGTTGTAGGTGTCATCGCCGGCGCCAAACTCGTGTGAATGCTCTGAAAAGCTAATAATTTGCATATCACAGCATCTTCTTCCTGACGGTTAAATTTCGCGTCTGTAGCACGTCATGTTCGTGGTGTAGCAATTTTAATGGCCAGTAGTGTAGTTGCGTTTGATTGAAATGTTTTGGACCTTCATGCTTCAGCACAGTACATGGAGGTCAGGGACAATGCCCCGCTTTGAAAGGAGGATGAGTGGCGGTTTGTGGCAGAAGACGAGCACAGTGCTGGTGCGGGCACAAGTGTTTCGCATCATTCTGTTCAGCATACATTGTTGAACATGCGGCTCCGAAACAGATGACCTCCACGTGTGTGCTTGTGGATCCAACGACACCGTCAATTACGACTGCAGTGGTTAGGGGTTCATCAATATTGGACCGCGCATGAATGGAAATGCGTGTCATAGTCGGACGAATCGCGTTTCTCGTTACACCAAGTCGACGGCCGTGTCATCCAGACGGACGGCTGATCGTAACATGAACCGCAACGGGAGTGCAGAGGGCTATGGAGTTCAAATGGGTTTCCACTGTACTTATGATAGTAATCTAAGGCATCAAGTCAGGTATGGAACTACATGAACAGGATAACTTTCCGCATTGCAAGTCCAGATCTGTGCTACAGTGGTTTGAGGAGTCTTAACTGTGAACCCATGTTGATGTCTTGGACACCAAATTAGCCAACCCGATGGAACACATCTGAGGCGCCAGCTACGCTCCTGCAAAATACCAGATCGCAATTTACGGGAATTACATGACCTGTGCGAAACATCTTACGCTGCTTACCTCCGGGAACCTACTATGGACTTGTCGAGTCCATACTACGCTAAATCGCTCCTGCATTGCGTTTCCAATATGGACCAAAACGTTATTACCGAGGTGATCACAATGTTTTGGCTCATTCTGTGTACTGTACATTCTATACTTAACGGGGAGCCGTTGTTTATACTGAAGTAATATAGAAAAGACTTTCATTTTTTGTCTTTATGAGATCTTGCTCAGCCGTCTGACACTTGTTAAACAGGAATGCGTCTCCACTGCGTAAAGGTCTTTCATGAGAACGAAATCGGTCTTAGGTTATAGTTTCGGGTCAGTTAGTCACTTCTCCCATAGATTATCATCCTATGCGATACGATTAAGCCATCTTCCATCATTTCCAGTCTCCCAGGACTGTTTCTTATTTTCGCTGATCCACCTAAATATGCCTGTCCCACTAAATGTGTTAAATAAATATAACGACGAAATAAATCATGTACATCATTTTGTAACACGTCGCTGCTGGCGGCTAGTCCTAACTCAGAAAATGAAAACAAAAGAAAAACTTCAAGATACTACAGTACAGTTAGAGGCGTGTCCGAAAACATGTCGTTTAGTAGAAGAAATAAGTGATCTTAGGTATCAACTGTAAAGCTAACTAAACTTATCGTTAGACCATATAAAGGAACGTTTGCGTAAGAATTAAGGTGGCAGATTTTGCCAGCGGGAAGACTGTTTTTCGCTGTATCTAGCAAAGAAGTAAATCACTGCGCCTATCTTCTGTATGAATCTGCAACTTTGTAAATGGGAAAAATATTCACTCAGTTTGCTGATCATCTAACAAACAAGAAACTTAAAACATATGGACACTTAGAGAGAATACTGTTATGTATCAGTGAACTTACTGTTTTGATGATATAATAATTACTTATTGTTTGCGGCCCCTTATGTTGCTTTGGATGGCACATGAGATACAGAATTTAACTGACGAGTCGAGATTGTATGAAACTGCAGCAGATAAAGCATGCAAAAGAGAATACAGACGTCAAGAAAAGAAATTCACAAAAAGTGCTTAATGATTAAGCAAATGTGCAGAAAACGAATGTAAAGCTCTAAAGCGTAAGTAACAGGGGAAAGATTGATGCCGTCTATAAGAAGATTAAAGTCGCCTTCTGAGAAAGGAGCAGCAGCTGTATGAATATCAAGAGCTCAGACGGCAATCCATTACTAAGTAAGTAGAAGCTGAAATTCAAGGAATAAGGGCTGTATGAGGGAAATGAACTTAAAGAGAATATTATAGACAGGGAACAGGTAGTAAAGGTGAGATGGGAGGTACGATTCTGCAAAAAGAACTCGACAGAGCACTGAAAGATCTAATTCAAGCAAGGCCCCTGGAGTAGACGACATTACGTCACAATTACTGAAATCCGTGGGAGACACACCCGTTACTAAACGTTTTCACCTGCTGTGCAAGATACATGAGATAGGTAAATACACCCAGACATCAAGAAGAATGTAGTAATTCTACTTCTTAAAAAAACAGGTGCTGATAGGTATGAATATTACCGAATCAGCAGTTTAATAAGCCGCAAATTATTTACAGAAGAGTGGAAATAGTGGAAGAAGACTATTTCGGGGAAGATGAGTTTGAGTTCAGGAGAAATGTAGGTACACGCGACTTGTCTTAGGAGACAGGTTAAATAAAGGTAAACATTGGTTAGTAGCATTTCCAAATCTTAGAGAAATCTTTTGACAATATTGACTAGACTACACTCCTTGAAATTCTGAAAGTAGCGGGGATAAAATACAGGGAACTTAAGATTATTTACAACTTTTACAGAAATCAGACTACAGTTATAAGAGACGAAGTACGAGAAATGAAAGCAAAAGCTGATAAGAGTATCAGGGGTTGTATTCTGTCCCCGATTTTATTCGACCTGTACGTTGAGGAAGCTGTGAAACAAACCAAGGAGAAATTTGCAAAGAGAATGAAAGTTCAGAGAGCAGAAATAACATCTTAAGTTGTAATTATGTCAGAGACGGCAAAGAATTTGGAAAAGTGGAACGAAATGGATAGTGCCTTGAAAAGAGCCTATAAGATGAATACAAAAAAATAAATCTCAGGTAATGAAATATAGTCGAATGAAGTCAGGCGAGTCTGTGGGAAATAGATTAGGAAATAAGACACTATAATTAATAAATAAGTTTTACTATTTTGGCAGAAAAATAGCTAGTAGTAAGATACGAAAACCAGACTGACACTAGCAAGAAAAGTATTTCTGAAAAAAGAAAAAATCTTGTAACATTGAATATATATTTGAGTTAGCAAGTCTTATCTGAAGTTATTTCTCTGGAGTGTAGCCTTGTATGGAAACGTGTACGATAAACAGCTGAGACAAGTAGAGAACAGAAGCTTTCGAAATGTGATATAACAGAAGAACGCTGAAAATTAGATGCGTAGATTAGATAACTGATGAAGAAATAATGAAACGAATTGGGGAGAAAAGACATTTATGGCACCACCTGACTAAAATAATGTTCGTAGGGCACATCGTGTAGCATCAAGGAATCTTCAGCTTACTAATGGACGGAAGTACGGGGTGTAAAAAGCGTAGAGGAAGACGGACGCTCGAATGCTGTAAGCAGGTTCAAATGGATGTAGGACGGATATTAAGTTATGCGGAGATGCTTACACAGCATGGACTAGCTTGGCGAGCTGCATTTGCAGTTTTGGGACTGAAGCTCACAACGACAACCTGTGCACGACCATCGCCATGGAATATGACAAAAATTAATGGCTCTGAGCACTATGGGACTCAACATCTTAGGTCATAAGTCCCCTAGAACTTAGAACTACTTAAACCTAACTAACCTAAGGACATCACACACACCCATGCCAGAGGCAGGATTCGAACCTGCGACCGTAGCAGTCCCGCGGTTCCGGACTGCAGCGCCAGAACCGCTAGACCACCGCGGCCGGCACAAAAATTAATATAATTACTGACAATGAGTAGTAGGAAGTTTCAGATATGTTGTTGAGTGATGTAAAACATGCCATGGAGCATGAGGAGGACATTTTCATTAGTTCTTGCGGAGATGGATTAGTTCTTGAAATACAGTGCCAGAAAAAAATCTCAGAACCAAGAAGGAGTTGTGCGACATAAATGAAAGTTGATAGTCATGTTCCACATCTGAAAGATGATGTCTATTCAGATTTCACACGAGATTCAAAAGAATGGATCTAGTAGCGCCTCTATGAGGACGGAAATCACGTTTGCTTTTAACACCTCACTGTGTTTGAACGAGGTCGTGTAATAGGGCTACGAGAAGCTGGATGTTCCCTCTGTGATACTGCAGAAAGACTAGGCAGGAATGTTAATGATTGTTGGCAGCGGTGGCCACGGAAAAGTATGGTCCCAAGAAGACTAGGCTCTGAACGTCCACATGCTGCTACAGAGAGGCAAAACTACTGTGTTCGGTGTATGGTTCTGGCGCATGGTACTGCATCTGCAGCTGCAATCTGAGCAGCAGTTGGCACCACAGTGACACAACGAACTGCTACAAATCGGCTTCTTCAAGGACAGCTCCGAACGAGAAGCCCTGTAGTATGTATTCCACTGACCCCATATCACCGGCGTTTGCAACTTCAGTGGTGTCAAGTGAGAGCGGATTGGAGGGGAGCGTGGACGTCTGGTTCCGCCTTGGTGCCAGTGATTGCCGCGTGTTGGTTAAAAGAACGCCAGTTGAGGCCTTGCAACCAACTTGTCTGTGTGCTAGACATGCTGTCTTGGCCTGCTCGATCACCAGATCTGTCTCCAGTCGAGCACATATGCGACATCATCAGGCGACAACTCTAGTGTCATCCACGAACAGCATTAACCAGCACTGCACTGACCGACCAAATGCAACGGACATGGAATTCCATTCCACAAAGTGATATTCGGCACCTGTACAACACCATGCATGCACGTTTGTATGTTTGCGTTTAACATTCTGATGGTGATACCAGTTATTAATGTATCAGCATTTCACATTTGCAATAGCTTATCTTGCGGTTACAACTACCTGTGATAATGGAATGTTAATCACTTTGTAAGGTGGCAGTGGTCTTGCCCCTTACATAAGTCCATTTAACGTGACTGTATTCACTTTGTGAGCACTTTAGGTCAATAAAAACGACTGACAGCGGCGCAACCGCTTTGTAGACAATTAGTTGTCGTTTGTTTGAGTAATACTCTCGATTACGGTGCATGAAATGTCTGTGGAAACTCATCAGCAAGCTGGCTGTGTAATACAGGGAGAATTACGCGATTTTGTAATTATCAGATTTTGCGTCAATGCATTGTATGCGAGGCACCGGGGACAGCACTCGGCCAGCAGCCTTATAGCGCGTCTCCAGGTGTGCAACCTCAAGTGTTTACAAAACAGAGCAGTGGCTTGCTGGGCGTGCTCGCGCCTACGTTCCACTAACTTCCCGCTCTCGAGTAATTGAAGTGGGGCAGGCCAGTGGCTTGCTGGGTGTACTCTCGCCCAAGTTCCACTAATTTTACGCTTTCGAGGTATTGAAGTGGGGCAGGCTAGGTGTCCCTTAGGAATTAAAAATTCCGAAAGAATTGTTGTTGCCCGCAGCTGTGGATCTTCACAGGTGGCTTCGGCGGAGTTTACTGGTGAAATTTGGTAGAAAGCGAAATTGAGGAAATTGCACTACTGGCCATTAAAATTGCTACACCACGAAGATGACGTGCTACAGACGCGAAATTTAACCGACAGGAAGAAGATGCTGTGATATGCAAATGATTAGCTTTTCAGAACATTCACACAAGGTTGGCGCCGGTGACGACACCTACAACGTGCTGACATGACGAAAGTTTCCAACCGATTTCCCACATACAAACAGCAGTTGACCGGCGCTGCCTGGTGAAACGTTGTTGTGATGCCTCGTGTTAGGAGGAGAAGTGTGTACCACCACGTTTCCGACTTTGATAAAGGTCGGATTGTAGCCTATCGCGATTGCAGTTTATCGTATCGAGACATTGCTGCTCGCGTTGGTCGAGATCCAATGATTGTTAGCAGAATATGGAGTCGGTGGGTTCTGGAGGGTAATACGGAACGCCGTGCTGGATGCCAACGGCCTCGTATCACTAGCAGTCGAGATGACAGGAATCTTATTCGCATGGCTGTATCGGATCGTGCAGCCACGTCTCGATCCCTGAGTCAACAGATGGGGACGTTTGCAAGACAACAACCATCTGCACGAACAGTTGGACAACGTTTGCACCAGCATGGACTATCATCTCGGAGACCATGGCTGCGGTTACCCTTGACGCTGCATCGCAGACAGGAGTGCCTGCGATGGTGTACTCAACGACGAACCTGGGTGCACAATGGCAAAACGTCATTTCTTCGGACGAATCCAGGTTCTGTTTACAACATCATGATGGTCGCATCCGTGTTTGGCGACTTCGCGGTGAACGGACATTGGAAGCGTGTATTCGTCACCGTCATACTGGCGTATCACCCGGCGTGATGGTATGGGGTGCCATTGGTACACGTCTCGGTCACCTTTTGTAGGCATTGACGGCACTTTGAACAGTGGACGTTACATTTCAGATGTGTTATGACCCGTGGCTCTACCCTTCATTCGATCCCTGCGAAACCCTACCTTTCAGCAGGATAATGCACGACCGCATGTTGCAGGTCCTGTACGGGCCTTTCTGGATACAGAAAATGTTCGACTGCTGCCCTAGCCAGCACATTCCCCAGATCTCTCACCAATTGGAAACGTCTGGTCAATGGTGGCCGAGCAACTGGCTCGTCACAATACGCCAGTCACTACTCTTGAGGAACTGTGGTATCGTGTTGAAGCTGTATGGCCAGCTTTACCTGTACACGCCATCCAAGCTCTGTTTGACTCAATGCCCAGGAGAGCAAGGCCGTTATTACGGCCAGAGGTGGTTGTTCTGGGTACTGACTTCTCAGGATCTATGCACCCAAATTGCGTGAAAATGTAATCACATGTCAGTTGTAGTATAATATATTTGTCCAATAAATACCCGTTTAACATCTGCATTTCTTCTTGGTGTATCAATTTTAATAGCCAGTAGTGTAGTTCGATTCCCAGGCTGTACATTGGTCGGCACTGGGAAACTGGGTATTTGGAGCGTTTCTAGGGATGTGATTCACTCAGTAAAGCTTTGGTGGGGAAAACAGAGGCGAAGAGCGATCTTGCTCGACTCTCTGTCGAGGTCTTCCTTCCTGGGTTTTCGTTGTGAGAGGACGTGAGCCACGTCAGCTCTTTGCTGATGGGAAGATTGTCGCAGTCTGAGGAGTTTACGGACAGCAGTCTGTTGTCCAAGTACTGTAGGAGTGTAATTTCCGAGGCGCCGCACCCCGATTCCACGGCCGCGCCGTCGCCCGTCGAAGACCGCAGTCACAGCAGCAGCAGCAGCAGTACGGTGAGATCGCTCCCGCTTCAGCCTGCGTTAGGAGTAGCGTTAAATAGCTGGATCACGTGCAATTTCTGTTTCCACTGAGGTTCCACGATACTTAGGGGTGCAGTGATTCTTCTTAATTTTCGTTTTGTGTCGATGTCAGTCGGTCAGCCAATTTATAAGAGATCGCGTTTTGCACCGATTTTTGACACATTTCATGGCCAATCCCAGCTAGGAGGGTAATTTGTAAATGGTTCATTTGTGTGTTTATTCAGCACTGGTCTTCACTTGATAATAAGTTTATTGATTCAGTAGAGCTTTTACTTTCAGTAAATTGATCCTGAATTCACCCTTTGCTTTATTTTATTACTGTGTAATTGTCTGATATCATTGACCCCCCTAAGTGTTCGTTATGGTTCATGTTTAGAATTAAAAATAGGTGTGATTTATCGCCAAAACTACCACCGCAGATTAAATAGGGGTGATAGGGTGACATTTAAATCTAGCGTTATCCATTCTTACGTACATTTTCACTCCAGATTTCTCTGTAAGTTGTTTGACAGGGGCGAACACACGCAAAATCCAGACAAGCAACAGGTAGGGTGTTAGAACTTAGTTATCTAGACAAATGGCTTATCGAAATTACTCTAATTAATTTCTGGTGTTGGGATTTTTTTTCCATCTCTGTAGAAGGAAAGTACTAAAGAACTGGTATCTAAAGTCTAGCGGGATCAGTGAAATACGAGTGCGGATGTTTGCCTCGGAGCATACAGTATGCTTTATTATGGGCTTGGAGGAACATTTGGTACTGGTCGGTAAACTGTCAGTCGGGTCTTAGGGCTACTAGGTTTGTCGTACAGTGAATGCAGTGTATTAGATGCGTCTAAAACATATGAACGCTGGAGTTAAAGAGTCCCATCGCAACCGCAGACATTCAACATATAACAATGTATTCCCCGTGAACAGCGTGACTCTGTGTGTGAGGGGGATGTGACTAGCACACACGTCTCCGACATTCCCTCTGTGGAGACTGCACCCCGTTCAGGAAGCGCTTCTGTAGTGTTTTCATAAGACTGAGTACACCAAATTGCAGTATGGGAGTAGAAAGGCTGCAGAGGTTGCATTCAGTCGCTCTGGCCCGGAACTGAGGACACAGCTGATGAAGAGATTAGAGACTGTACTGGAACATGGGCATCATGTTAACTGGAATATAAATAACGCCCTTGTAATGCGTCGTAGAAGCGCCGACCTGTCGGTCTTGAGCGTGCTGGGTAAAGCAAAAGTGCGGTCAGAGGCCGTGCCGACAGTTTGGCTGTGGTACAGCACCCTCACTAAGAAATGCATTCTATAGTTTTGGCAGAAAATCCGAAAAGATTCTGGTCGTGTGTAAAGTACGCTAGTGGAAAGGCACAATCAATACCTTCACTGCGCGATAGCAATAGTGAAACCTTCCCGTCTCCTCTATATCTCTTTTGTTACGCAACCTTCCCTTCTACAATAACCTATGAAACCTTCCCTTAGGATTTCTATCTCTTGCTTAATAATAACAAATGAAATCTTCCCTTTGAAATCAATTCTCTTTCTCAATCTTCGCATACAAATTTAAATGCTGCTTAATAAAAGTGATATTCTGATTATTTCGGCGAAACATATAATGTGTCGTCGTCGTGGCCCTCAGTCGTTACCTGCAATAACCCAAAACTGTTCCTTACCTTTTATACTGTTACTGGATCGCCATCTGACTGCTACATCGAACTGCGACATGAATATACTTACTCAGGTTTACTCTATTAGGTGCTGGTGGGCTGTCATAAAAAGTGGCTGTATTTATTACCAAAGCTGACGTTATTCTTTAATAGCAAAGTTGACGTTATTCATTAATTAATTTGACTGAAGTTACGTAATTCATAGTTAAACTTTTTCTTGACAACAATAAAATTTTGCAAAGTTTTTCGTTGATGGTTTTTGGGGTGGACTATAATCAGTAACGCAATATTGCTGGCAAAAATTAATTATATTCTGAAAACGGTCCTTCAAATATTTACTGTGGGTAATAAAATAATTTTACAAACGTTCAAATGGAACTTACTTTTTACAATAATCTTACAACTTGCATTGCGCAAACGTACCTTCAGTAGTCTTGAGTTTCTCAAAAAAATAATTCAATAATATCAATTCCTCTTATGATAATAGTTAGCTGATGTCTCTGTACATCCGTTTATAATCTCTTGTTGATCATAGCTGGTGGCTGGCAGGCACACCGCTCCTCTCAACCTCTCGCTTCAGATCTGCTACAGACTCCTTCACATCTCGCTTACTACTGACTTCCTAGAAATGCTAAAGTGCGGTCTCTCCCGCCAACAATGCTGTCTGGTGCAGACAATCCCTGCTACCATTACAAAATGTATCAATGCGCGGTCTTTCACGCTCTTTTCTCAAAATGTATCCATACGCGGTCTCTCCCGCCCTTTTTAAAATTATGTCAGTGTGCGGGCTCTCCAGCCAACAATACTTGGGTACAGACATTCCCTGCTACCACAATTATTTACAAAATGACAAATATTAATTATTCCTACTTAATCCTATTAATAAAATATAAACATCTTTCATAAATTGTGGTTTGACAATAGACAATGGAAATATACACGTCTTGCAATAGTTATGTTACTGCCAATATAGCTGAGTTACTAAATACGGTTTTCCGAAATTGCGTCACGAAAGAAGACGAAGTAAATACCCCAGAACTCCGATGATTCTTCCCATGAATGTGTCTGACATTTGCCTTTACAACGACCTGCATTACGTGGTCGTTCCATTTCAGATCACTCCTGACACGCACTCTCAGATATATAATGGATATGAGTGTTTCCAGTGACTGTTCAACAACTGTACAATCATACGGTAACGGACGTTTGCGTATATTTATGCGCAAAAAGTTTCATTTGTACACATAGAGGGCCACCTCCCAATCCATCCACAAGTGTCGATCCTCTGCAGTTTTTTTAATAATATAAAAAGTATTAAACATAATAACATTAGTGGAAAACAGGCGAATAAAGTACAGAAGCCAATGAATGACAGTTAACAATATGGCAAGTACCAGTGATAATATAAAAAAAGTACTAAATTTAACAATGTCAGTGGAAAAACTCATATTGTTGTACAAAGTACTTTTTTATATTATTACTGGCATTTACTGTGTTGTTAAGTGCGATTCAACGCGAAGAAGATGATTCACAATGCTGCCTCCAAACGTAATCACATGTGGTCAGATGGCACCTAACACTTGTAAGCTTATATCTGCGATACTTCTATCTGCAGTCATGGACTGTGCGGCTGGTCCCTGCGGAGATTCGAGTCCTCCCTCGGGCATGGGTGTGTGTGTTTGTCCTTGGAATAATTTAGGTTAAGTAGTGTGTAAGCTTACGGACTGATGACCTTAGCAATTAAGTCCCATTAGATTCTACACACATTTCACACACATACTTCTACATATTTACTATATATTCTAGAGTCTACATTTTCGACACTTACGTCTGAAAGACATGTGTTAGTCTTAATGTCTGCTTTGGACTGTATTAACAGATATAACGTATTAATGGTCTGAGAAGTGAGTGAATATCTCGTAATTTTAAATCAGTGCGCATATAATATTTTTTCAAAATGTTCAATTTTTTTACTGTGTGTCTTACTATCTGCACATTCCAGTTTTTAGCATTGTACTCGATAACAGCATAAAAGCCGAAATGTATATAGTACAGAAGATAAATACAGTAATACACAGTCAAATGGTGCATTATTCTGTAAAAAAAAATATTGCATGACTGCGGCTCAGCGCCCGCATCTCGTGGTCGTGCGGTAGCGTTCTCGCTTCCCACGCCCGGGTTCCCGGGTTCGATTCCCGGCGGGATCAGGGATTTTGTCTGCCTCGTGACGGCTGGGTGTTGTGTGCTGTCCTTAGGTTAGTTAGGTTTAAGTAGTTCTAAGTTCTAGGGGACTGATGACCATAGATGTTAAGTCCCATAGTGCTCAGAGCCATTTGAATTTTGCGGCTCAGCAGAGTCGGAAAAAAAGTGATATTTGTTTCAGCTCGATTTTGTTAGGACTTCATATTTTTCGACTATCCTTTGTATACTGATATAAAATATACTGAAAATGACTTATACAAAATTATTTTGTAACACGTCCAACAGGAGGGCTGTTGGGAATTCCCGCCAATGACCAATGTTCCGGCTGCAAGGAGTCCTTCCACCTAGTGCAGCAGTTACAGGGAGCGTCTGCAGAGGACAAAATAATTATCTAGTCTAAATAATTATATAATTAAATAATTATCTAGTCTAAAGTCTAAAGAATAAAACTACATCATCAGTTTTTATTCCATTTGAAAATAGCCACGAAAATCGACTACTTTTTAATGCATTCAAAGAGGGCTACCCCTTAACAGGCATGTCAGATGATTTGCTCACAATCACATCTAAAACCAGGATGGTAGCCATCATTACTTTAAATGTAATTTTATGTAAATTTTTAGTTGAATTATTAATCTGTCAAAGAAATTAGCAGTGTGAAGATAATATTAGATTCCCTAGTATTTGCGTCGCGACGCAAGATTCTTTCGCTTCAAAAAAATGGTTCAAATGGCTCTGAGCACTATGGGACTTAACTGCTGAGGTCATTAGTCCCCTAGAACTTAGAACTATTTAAACCTAACCAACCTAAGGACAACGCACACATCCATACCCGAGGCAGGATTCGAACCTGCGACCGTAGCGGTCGTGCGGTTCCAGACTGTAGCGCCTTTAACCGCTCGGCCACTCCGGCCGGGCATTCTCTATGGCAGGGCTTCCCAACCTGTGGTCCGCGGACCCCTTAGGGGTCCGCCGGCTCTTTCTAGGGGGTCCGCGGCCACCTTCCACCAAATCGTGTAAAATAATGAGTAAAATTATTGAATAAAAATGTGAAAATCAAATTCATCACTTTTTTTTCGTGTGAAAAACATGTGTACTTTTACTTCAGGTCGTATCCCCAAGCAGCTATTGCGGTTCCTAAGTGAGACCGTACACACAGTTAATAGTGCCGGAGAATTCGGTTTCTCTGATCGACTGTTTAGCAACAGTACGGGGGTCGTTTGTGCGCCGGCTCACGGCGCTAGATGCGCTGAAACCTTTTACGCATGCGCGGAGCGAGTTTCGACCAATCACAGCGCTCGCTGGCACGTATGCGGCCCCAGGCATCATTAAATGTCAAACTTGCTTTGTCAGTGCACTACCTATTTCATAAGTCGATTTTTGACCAGTTTATTACTTCTAACATGGATCGGTGGCTGAAGTCAGAATTATTGAAGAAGGGTGCAGTTTCTCCATCGCCTTCACAACGAGGGAAGTTTCCAATTGAAATGAATGAGGAGGGAGGACGACCAAAGGAAGACTTTACATACATCTGAACATTTTTCTTCGGATTTCACGAAAACACACACAGACACACACACACACACACACACACACACACACACACACACAAACACACACACACACACACACACGACTGTTACGAAATTTGGATGCTCCTTACACAACAGTAGCCAAATAGTGGAAGTGAACAGACCGTAAGCGGCAGCTTGTCAACAGCGTACAGTGTGGACGTAACGTTGATTGCTCTTGGAGGAAGACAGCTCCATCATGTGAAATTTCAATTACCAAGTAACTTTAATCAGGCTACAGTGTGTTAAACAAAGGGAGTAAATCCACTAGTGAGTGTCTGGATACAGTGGGAAATCAAATTGGATCGTTCATTTCATGTTGTTTTCATTCATCTCTAAACCAAAGACTACTGATATCTCGGGGGGGGGGGGGGGGGCGGCATTGGGAACATGGCACTTGCATTAAGAAGCTTTCAGTTCCCATGGGTTTCGCTCTTAAATTTAAAGTTACTGTGCTCTTGACTGACTAGGGGTCCGCCATGGATTTTCGACTGAAGAAGGGGTCCGCCAGCTGAAAAGGTTGGGAAGCCCTGCTCTATGGCAATTATTACTGCCCTTATCGTTTACAGCGTGTGCAGGGCTTACTAACGACAGACTTTCCACGTCGGGGGCAGTTTTGTCACTGGTTTCTTCACCAGACAACCACGATTCCGGAATTTGTGTTATCGATGCTATTCACGAATGAGGATACCTTTACGCGGAGTGGTATCTTCAAATTTCATTAACAGTCATCTGTGGAATAGAATGCAGAGCCCCCCATAGTAATGTGACAGCGAATCATCAGCATCGGTGCAGCCGTAACGTGTGGGTCGGGATAATTCGCGACCGTATTTTGGGACCAGTCTTCCTTCCACGTCACCTAATTGGCCGTAACAATCGGCGTTTCTTGCGCATGACTTTGCCTCCTCTGTTGGAATAAGTGCCATTGATAATTCGAAGGGTTGTGTCGCCGCTACATGGTGATACTCCAGCCCACTTCGCCGTTAACGTCCGGATGCATCTCAGTCGTGTCTTTCCTGGTCGAGTTGTATGGCCTGCTCCTTCACCGGACCTCAACCCGTGCGATTTCTGGTCATCCCACCGTCTCAGAAGTATCGTGTGTGCAGAGACCATTCCAGATGTGGAGGCACTGGAGCAGCGTGTTCACGCTGCTTTTGACACTGCTCGGATGCAGCCTGGGACGATGTGAACGTGTGAGACGGAACATTCTACGGAGCGCACACGCATGCGTTGAGGCACATGGAGACCATTCTCAGCACATTCTGTAACTGTGGCTGATTAGTACAGCGCATATTAGACGGCAGTATTTGTAACAATGTATGTAAATGGTCTCTAGCATGGAAACCATACATTTCCGGACATAAGTTCGTTAGACCCCTTTTGTTCCGTATCCTCTCATCAATCAGTCCCTAGAGTTTGTACACGGTGGAAAAATCACAGTTTGTACACGGTGGAAAGATCACTATATATATATATATATATATATATATATATATATATATATATATATATATATATATATATACAGGGCTATTACAAATGATTGAAGCGATGTCATAAATTCACTGTAGCTCCATTCATTGACATATGGTCACGACACACGACAGATACGTAGAAAAACTCATAAAGTTTTGTTCGGCTGAAGCCGCACTTCAGGTTTCTGCCGTCAGAGCGCTCGAGAGCGCAGTGAGACAAAATGGCGACAGGAGCCGAGAAAGCGTATGTCGTGCTTGAAATGCACTCACATCAGTCAGTCATAACAGTGCAACGACACTTCAGGACGAAGTTCAACAAAGATCCACCAACTGCTAACTCCATTCGGCGATGGTATGCGCAGTTTAAAGCTTCTGGATGCCTCTGTAAGGGGAAATCAACGGGTCGGCCTGCAGTGAGCGAAGAAACGGTTGAACGCGTGCGGGCAAGTTTCACGCGTAGCCCGCGGAAAATTGGCTCATGCCACAACTGGAGACCGACAGCGCCGACTTCATCTTTCAACAGGATGGTCCTCCACCGCACTTCCATCATGATGTTCGGCATTTCTTAAACAGGAGATTGGAAAACCGATGGAGCGGTCGTGGTGGAGATCATGATCAGCAATTCATGTTATGGCCTCCACGCTCTCCCGACTTAAACCCATGCGATTTCTTTCTGTGGGTTTATGTGAAAGATTCATTGTTTAAACCTCCTCTACCAAGAAACGTGCCAGAACTGCGAGCTCGCATCAACGATGCTTTCGAACTCATTGATGGGGACATGCTGCGCCGAGTGTGGGAGGAACTTGATTATCGGCTTGATGTCTGCCGAATCACTAAGGGGGCACATATCGAACATTTGTGAATGCCTAAAAAACTTTTTGAATTTTTGTATGTGTGTGCAAAGCATTGTGAAAATATCTCAAATAATAAAGTTATTGTAGAGCTGTGAAATCGCTTCAATCATTTGTAATAACCCTGTATATGGGACCCACACCACCTATAATTAATGTGCAAGTCTTAAACGAGCCATATTTTAACTCGCCCGAACAGTCCCGCGTACTAGCACCCCCCTTCGGGCTTCGGAGAGGCGCGCTGGCTGCGGATCAAAATATCGAGAACTGGTGTGCTGGCCAGCCTGGACGTTGTTTTTAGGCGGTTTCCCACATACGACTAGGCGAATACGGGCTGGTTCCCGTATCCCACCTCAGTTATATGATTCACGAACATTTAGAACACACTTTCACAACAGGAACTCTAGACGCAAAACGTTACCAAATCCAGATCAACATACTGACCTCATGAAGTACAGGATAAAGTCAGAAAAAATAAAAAGAAGAAGAAAGATGGGTAACATCTTTCTCTTCGATGGGGTCTGTGCAGTGTCCTGACCCAGAGTACAGCTGGTGGGAAATGGTAGATCTACTGCGAAATGCACCTCCTCTCCCTGGCTGCAGGATGCTGACGTCCACAGTAGCCCACAACGCTTCATGTGAGACGACTGCGTCTCTAAAGGCCCAGGCTAGTTTACATGCAGCTGTGACGGAGGCTCCGTCCGCGGTAGCTGATTGGTCAGCGCGACAGAATGTCAGTCCTAAGGCTTTGGGTTCTATTCCCGGCTGGGTCAGAGATTTTTTTCCGCTCAGGGACTGGGTGTTGTGTTGTTCTAATCGTCATCATTTCATCCACATCGACGCGCAAGTGGCGTCAAATGGAAAGACTTGCACCCGGAGAACGGCCTACCCGACGGGAGGCTCTAGACACACGACATTTATATTTTTTGTTAGGAAGGAAGAAAGAAGGTAGGTCATCAGGGACGGATCACGGGATCGTGTTAGGAAAAGAAGAGGAAGGAAATCGTGTGTATTATTTCAGAGAAACCATATCGTTATTCATCTTAAGCTGTTTTAGGAAACTACAGAAAACATAAATCTCGATGGCTGGATCGCGATTGGAACTGCTGTCCACCCCCAATACGTGTGCTGTCTTACAATTGCGCTACTTTTGACGCACGCAGCAGTTGAGTGTGTATTTCTGTTTGTGTATGTGTATGTGTGTGTGTGTGTGTGTGTGTGTGTGTGCGTGTGTGTGTGTGTGTGTATGTGATTGTGTGTGTTTGTTCGAGAGAACAAGAGAGCGAGAGAGAGAGAGAGGCTGTAAAGAAACTTAACAATTTTTTCTTATTGATAAATGTGTGGATAATTATTCGACTCTCATACCAAAGATTCATTTGGAAAGTATTTAATACTGACGAACAAAAGAAGTTTTAGTAATAGTTACCTTTTCGTTGTTCTCATGTCCTGGTGATAAAACGTATAAACGAAGTGCTCTGTAATTTCAAGTAAAATTGTGCTAAATAATGAAAGCAACTTCTGAAACAATACGATTTTCTCATTTACGATGCCATGGATCCCAGTGCCCGTAACTCTGGAAGGTTATTATTATTTTAATTTTGCACGGAGAATTTAGATGGAGCCGACGGTTTCCACGACGGGGCTGCTGGGCAATAGAGGGACGTGAATGTGTTCATTTCTTTCCCTTCCTGGCCGCCAATGTCAATTTCAAGATGTAGGTCATATTTGCTGCGACATTCAGAAACTGCAATCCTTCTTTTCATTTATTTACTAAATCCGTTTATTTTCTTTCTCGGATGAATAATGCATTTTAACCACATTTCTTTTTACCCAGGCCATAGAACATACGTGGCTCTATCCCGAGCGTACGTTCGCATACAACTGAATGTGTACCGACGTAACTATACTTATGACCCATTTACCTTACAGTATTGCCGGCCGGGTGGCCGAGCGGTTCTAGGCGCTACAGTCTGGAACTGCGCGACCGCTTCGGTCGCAGGTTCGAATCCTGCCTCGGGTATGGGTGTGTGTCATGTCCTTAGGTTAGTTAGGTTAAAGTAGTTCTGAGTTCCAGGGGACTGATGACCTCAGAAGTTAAGTCCCGTAGTGCTCAGAGCCTTACAGTATTAATTCTTATTTTGAGCCACTCACTCGCGAATGTACGTGCCCTCTTATTTTGTGTAGTCAGTCGGATGTAGTCCTTAATAACGTTACTTTTAATATTCAGTAGCTTAGTTTCCATAGTTGACCTTTGCCTCCGTCGCAACGGCGCGACATTCATACTCTCATTTCGAAATTACGACACCGGCTGATTAAAGTTTTAAGAATTAACAGGGCGGTCACAGAGATAGGGGAGAATTTAGATAGGAATAATGTCATAACTTATTTTTAGAAGGACACCGGTGTAAATGACAATTGCACACCCACTTTTGTAAATTAAATTCTGAAAAGCATTCACGCCGTCTCCTCTTTCGTCTTCTTCATCTTCAGAGTGCCGCTGTGCAAAGTATTGGACTAATGTGCGACAAAATCAATATCCATTTCCTAAATCGCACTAGGAAAATTGAAGACATTTCTTAAAATTAATTGGTCCTCCCTCTCCCCTTCTCGTTCTTTATTTTTTTTTTTTGCTTTATTGTATTTCGATTCCCCCCGAAGGGGGCGGGCTGGCAGTCGCTTATTACGCTGCTCTGCAGCCTACAGACTTTTTAAAACGTAAGAAGTTAAGAAACAATAAAAGCAGGCGATAAAACGTGGACTTAAATTGCAAAACGACGGAAAATTGTGGAAAGTTAAAACAAAACAAAGGGTTGGAAAAGTGAATAAAATACACAGGATGCAGACAGGTAACATAGTAGACACGTAATTAAAAAACATGGCGACAGTTTGGTTTCTGTTCGCAAGAGATATAAAATCACACCCAGCGAAAGTATGATGGCCGTTCGCAACACTTCGGAAAAGACACACAACACTGAACACTCACTGTAAACACTGCACTAAAATGTCGGCACAAAGAGGACACACCATAGCCTAGGGCAGATGGGGGGGGGGGGGGGGGTGGACCTGGACAGATGAGAGGAAAAACAAGGAGGGAGGAGAGGAAAACCAAAAGGGGGGGCGAACCAAAGGAGGGGAAGGACTCATAAGTTGGAGGGAGGGGCAGGGCACACGCCAGAGGGAATGGGAAAAGGCAGAGGAGGGAAATACAAAGGTCTTGGGGGAGAGAAGTGGGGCAGAGAGAGGGTAGGTGGGGAAAAAAAGAGGATCGAAGGGGGGGGGGAGAGGGAGCCCAAGAAAAGGAACGAGGAAAGGAGGAGGGGTGAGGATCAGAGTTGATAGGATGGATAAATGGAGGGAGAGAGGGCATCTTAAGACACAGAGTTTGAAGTAGCATAACCTTTAAAATTTTGACGCGCATGGGTACGTATCCCGGGTTTTAATGTGCGCGAGTTTCTCGCGCATACCACAAGTGCCCTCTCTCGGTGAAACTGTCTGCCCTAGTGCTTCCACATCCTCTTCACGCTACTTCACAGGCTAAGTACTGATAGTACGCCGTGTTCGTATCTACCATCTCTTCATAAACCTGCTGTACAGTTGGAGGTGATATTTTATTTTTAACTACTGACGACGCCTTTGGCACGATTGTTTTATGCACCTCCACGGCAGGATGCGATTCTAGTAAGTGACTAAAAGTTTTTGTTCTTGCAGTACTTTGGTAATTTTCATGGTACTTAAAGCTATAAGTGTTTTTTTTTCTTTTATCTCATTTATGTTGCTAAGTTTTGTTGCTAATGAAGGTGTCTCCCTGTTCAGGTGTATTTTTGCTGATGAACGTATACTTAGCTATACCTAAACCGTGGTCAATGATTTCATTAAATCTTTATCCTGCAACTGTTTGGCTGTTATTATTTACCTTCAAAATTAGAAGACTTTAATTTTATGTCAATTGAAGTGACACCTTAAACTTCCTGGCAAATTAAAACTCGCATTTGGGAGTTTTGCCTTACGCGGGCTAGGGTTCTAAAGTTTGAGTTACCTAAGCACGAGTCACGCGCCGTGAGGAAGGCAGGAGGTGAAGTACGGGCGGAAGTAAAGCTCCGAGGCCGGGATGTGAGTCGTGTTTGGGTAGCTCAGTCGCTAGCGCATTTGTCCGCCAAAGACAAACGTTCTCGGTCCGGCACACAGTTTTAATCTGCCAGGAAGTTTCGTATAAGCGCACGCTCTGCTCCATAGTGGAAATTTAATTCTGGGATCGCCAGCCGGTGTGGCCGAGCGGTTTTAGGCGCTACAGTCTGGAACCGCGCGAACGCTACGCTCGCAGGTTCGAATCCTGCCTCGGGCATGGATGTGTGTGATGTCCTTAGATTAGTTAGGTTCAAGTAGTTCTAAGTCCTAGGGGACTGATGACCTTTGAAGTTAAGTCCCATAGTGCTCAGAGCCATTTGAACCATTTGAACCAATTCTGGGATCTGACACTTGTTCTTCCTACTGCGAGCCGTATTGATTTCGAGAAAATGGTTCTTGAGTTCCTGCCGATGCTGCTGACTAAGAGTCTAGCAAATAGTGTGCTATCTGATTGAAGTATTACCCCACCAAGACATTACTGGGTGTGGCTTCCCGTCACGATGGAACGGTACAGTAAGTAAGAACAGTGGTGACGAAGAAAACCGCACCGCAGATGCTTCCAGGATAGTTGTGCACATCAATAAAGTGGTTCGCCGTGTCCTCGTGAAATATCACGATAAAAGCTCACGAAGAGCCGACTGGAGCGCCCTCAGTCGACTTATAATGCTGTAGCATGGATTCTTCGAATTTATGATTGTAATGTGAAGTTGTAACATTTGCGGCTAGCTGCATGAATTTTATAGAGGAAAATGCCTTCTAGAAACTTCTTGCTCAAACGATCCTCGAGTGGAAATTTCACCCTGTGTACAAATTTGCCCCTTATAGGTTTTCGGCCATAGACGAACAGTAGGAAGGGACAATGAGCGTCACATAACCCCCTCCCTCCCCCGCCAGCGCCTAACACCCCCCCCCCCCAAGCTGCAGTAATACATTTATTATTATTATTAATAGTGGTTATAACCCAGCAAAGCGTTGGTCTCGGGAAGCCGGCACGGGAGCTCAGCGTGTTCGGTCAGAGAGTTAGCTCCCTTCTCTAATAAAAAACTGAGTAAATGCATCAACGACGAACTTGAACGGACGTCCACCCCGAACAAATGCAACGAACGAAACGAACAAAATGAGATTTCTTTTTAAAAGGGGGTAGCTTCTTTGATTAGTAATCAAAACGGTCTCGTTCCCGGGATCGAACCCCACCAGCATTTAAATTTTGAATAATAATCAGCACTGGATGCCGAAGACTTCCGGCATAAGAAGTCATCATCATTCTGCCAGTGGCCTCGCCAAAGAGGGTGGAGGAGCGGACGTAAGTACAGGGCACGCTTGCCTTTTTGGTGGGAAACTTCCCCTAAAGGCGGAAAAATCAGCAGTGATCAGCGGTATGACGATGCATTAAAGACACATAGCGTGCATCCACAGAACATGTGCCCTGTAATTGAGAAGGGTCATGATGATCTCTCCAGTCACAATAGATTCCGGACTAGTCCCCCGTTCGGATCTCCGGGAGGGGACTGTCAAGGGGGAGCTGACCATCAGAAAAAGACTGAATAACCAACGAAAGGATAACGTTCTACGAGTAGCGGCATGGAATGTCAGAAACTTGAACGTTGAAGAGAAGCTAGAAAATCTGAAAAGGAAATACTAAGGCTCAATCTAGATGGAGTCAGTGAAATCAAAGGAAAGAAGACAGGGATTTCTGGTCAGAAGAGCATAGGGTAATATCAACAGCAGCAGAAAACGGTGTAACGGGAGTACGGCTCGTTACGAATAAGAAGGCAGAGGCAGAGAGTGTGTTACTGTGAACAGTTCTGTGAGAAGGTTTTTCTCATCAGAACCGGCAGCAAACCAACACGAATAACGGTAGTCCAGGTATACATGCCGACGTAGCATAGCGAAGATGAAGACAGAGAGAAAGCAGTCGTATATGAGGATACTGAACGGGAATTGCAGTACGTAAAGGGATATGAAAATCTAATTGTCATGGGGGACTGGAATGCGGTTATAGGGGAAGGAGTAGAAGAATTACGGGAAAATATGGTCTTGCTACTAGAAATGAGAGAGGAGAAAGACTAATTGAGTTCTGTAATAAATTTCAGCTAGTAATAGCAAATAATCTATTCAAGAATCAAAAGAGGAAGAGGTATACTTGGAAAAGCCGGGAGGTACGAGAATATTTCAGTTAGATTACATCATGGTCAGACAGAGATTCCGAAATCAGATAGTGGATTGTAAGGCGTACCCTGGAACAGATATAGACTCAGATCGCTATGAAATGCTGATGAAGAGTGGGCTGAAGTTTAAGAGATTAGTCAGGAATAATCAATACGCAAGGAGGTGTGGAACGGAAGTACTAAGGAATGAAGATATACGCTTGAAATTATCTAGGGCTATAAATGCTGCAATAAGGAATACCTCAGTATGCAGTGCAGCTGAAGATGAATGGATATCTATAAAAAGAACAATCACAGTAGTTGGAAAGAAAGCTGTAGGTACAAGGAAAACAACTGCAAAGAAACCATGGATGACAGAGAAATACTTCAGCTGATCGATGAAAGAAGGAAGTACAAAAATGTTCAGAGAAATTCAGGAATACAGAAATACAAAGCACTTAAGAGCGAAATAAACAGTAAGTGCACGGAAGTTAAGGCAAAATGGCTACATGAAAAATGTGAAGAAATCGAAAAAGAAATGATTATCGAAAGGACTGACTCGGCACATAGGGAAGTCAAAACAACCTTCGCTGAAATTAAAAGCAAGGGTGACAACATGAAGAGTGAAACGGGAATTAAACTGTCAAATGCAGACGGGAGAACGGATAGGTGGAAGGAGTAATTGCAGGCCTCTCTGAAGGGGAAGATTTGTCTGATGTGGTAGTAGAAGAAATGAGCTTTGAAAGGCTTAAGATCAAACAAGGCAGAAGGAATCGATAACATTCCATAAGAAATTCTAAAATCGTTGGGGGAAATGACAACAAAACGACTATAGACGTTGGGTTGTAGGATGTATGAGTCTTGCGATATACCATCTGACTTTCGGAAAAATATCGTCTACACAATTCGGAAGACCGCAAATGCTGATAAGTGCGAGAATTACCGCACAGTCAGTTTAACAGCTCATGCATCCAAGTTGGTGAAAGAATAATATACAGAAGACTGGAACATAAAACTGGGGATGAGTTAAATGACGATCATTTTGGCTTTAGGAAACGTAAAGCCCCAAGAAAGGCGATTCTGATGTTACGGTTGATAATGGAAGCGAGACTAAAGCAAAACCAAGACATTTTCATAGGGTCTGTCGACCTGAAAAAGCGTTTGACAACGTCAAATGGTGCAAGATGTTCGAAATTCTGAGGAAAGTAGGGGCAAGCTATAGGGAGAGATGGGTACAATATGTACAAGAGCCAGGAGGGAATAACAAGAGTCGAAGACCAAGAGCAAAGTGTTCGGATTAAAAAGGGTGTAAGACAGGGATGTAGTCTTTCGTCCCTGCTGTTCAATCTCTACATCGAAGAAACAATTATGGAAATAAAAGAAAGGGAGTAGAATTAAAATTCAATGTAGAAGTATATCAATGATAACGATTCGATGATGACATTAGTATCCCGACTAAAAGTGAAGAACTACGTGATCTAGTGAATTGAAAAAAAAAACAGTGTAATGAGTCAAAATATGGACTGAGTGTAAATCGAAGAAAGACGAAAGTAATGAGAAGTAGTAGAAATGAGAACAGCGAGAAACTTAACATCAGAATTGATGGTCACGAAGTAGATGAAGTTAATAAATTCTACTACCTAGGCAGCAAATTGACCAAGGACGGAAAGAGCAACGAGGACATCAAAAATAGACTACATTTCTGGCCAATTAAGTCTACTAGTATCAAACATAGGCCTTAATTTGAGGAAGAAATTTCTGAGAATTTACATTTGGAGCACAGCATTGTATAGTAGTGAAACATGGACTTTGGGAAAACCGAAGCAGAAGAGAATCGAAGCATTTGATATGTGGTGCTACAAACTAACTTTGAAAATTAGGAAATTAAGTGGACTGATAAAGTAAGGAAGGAGGGGGTTCTGCGCACAATCTGAGAGGAAAGGAATATGTGGAAAACATCGACAAGAAAGGGGACAGGATGATAGGAGATCTGTTAAGACATCATGGAATAACTTCCATGGTACTAGAGGGAACTGTAGTGGGAAAACTGTAGAGAAAGACAGACATCACACACTGGACTACATCCAGCAAATAATTGAGAACGTGGGTTGCAAGTGCTACTCTGAGACGAATAGGTTGGCTCCGGAGAGTAATCCGTGGTGGACTCCATCAAACAAGTCAGAAGACTGATGGGAAGAAAACTCGGAATGTAGCACATCTTTCTCTGTCACTGAGATCACTGAGCGAAGTTACAGAGTACATTTTGCAAACAAAAATATATAAAGAAAACAACAATAAAAACGGGTGCTGAAAAGGTCATTTCAGCTAAATTATTCACCATTAAGCCTTATCTTTTTACGCTTAAAGCGAGCGGCTCCATTCGCCTAGTATCAATGTTATAGCGTATTTGTATGACGAAACCACGTTCCAATAAAAATATAGCAGGCTTTATTTTCCCAAAAAGGGAAACTTACCACTCTCCATTGCAGATGGGTGACTTTAGATGGCGCCAGGTTACGCTGTATCTTGTAGAAAATATTAGAATTATCATCGTTGACGTCACGCTGTGTGGTACTGATGGGGATGACTGAGAAAATTTAGAATCACTTTGGAACCAAAAGTGCAAAAATGACAGCTGATGATTCATGCATGACACTGTAATATTTCTGGCTTTGCTACCATCATATTTCGGTACAAGAAGCTCCTCTCAGAGCAGTTGAGAAGGCAGCAATTGCCAGATGAAGTAATGTGGTGTGAGGTACCAAAGACAGATGGTTTGTTCGGTACGGATATCATACGAAAGGCCGCCTAAATTGTAGTACTTCTCCGCGTTTGGTTGCTGCATTTGGAAGTTGCGCCCCAAAATGGTAATCTTCTGTTATTAATATTAGACAAGCTAAACAGCGTATTTACTAGCATGTCATATTTAAAGCTTCTCGCAGTAGCTTGCAATCACTACATTATTTCACAAGGATTAACAACCAGCAGAATAATAAACAACTGCGAAACGAAAAGACAGACGAAGCACTTCGGTGATCGGATCACGCCTAACTTGGATGGCGGGAGAAGTGGTAAATATGCAGTTCATTAATTTGGTGAAAAATAGAAATCATTTGTGACTCTAAAGTGGAATGTAATTATGCTGTTCCTCGTATTCTGCTAATAAAAAGCGTGTGGCATCCCGTATAAACAAAGTCACTGGAAATTTCATTATTTCTAATATGGCAGTTAATCGCTAAGAGTTTCTTACAGCCGCAAGATAACGGATTCACGTCCAATGTGCGGTTTTCTGCTCATGGGACAACAGTTGTAGAAGACTGCACGTTCGAGAACATTTATTAGAACTGACGCATTCCTCTAGGGGTGGTGGAAGCAAATAGGCACCTCGCGTGTACAGCAGTCTTAGTAAAAATGAGATCAGTGACACGTCATCTGTGGTAAACCAGAGGAGGTATGAAGGAGAGAAATACGAGTATTTGGAGGGAAGGGGTTCATACGCCTGTGTACGTCAACCTGTCTCTCTTCTCACAAATTCTCTCTTTTTCAACTTGCTGTAGCATCACAGCCTTGTTTTTCCCGCCATGAAGTAGAATCATACAGAAGGGGAGGAAAAGTGGAAGGTTCAGTCAGTTCTCAGCCTGTTTTCTGGCGTCCACCCGAACGATCGTCTCTGAGAGCTGAATTTACTGCGTCATTTGATTGTTTTATGTGCAGCACGATTAAACAATGATATTAAACTGCATCCTGGGCCTTTTTCGTGTGCCGTCCACTGTCCGTTTCTGTAGTTAAAAATCACTTACTGATTGACTACAGCTGCGAAACGGCCTTCGCCAACGGAGCTGCGGAACACGGGAGCTTCCTAGGGCGGGCTGATAGGTGCTAACGTGGGTAAGCGACTCGATTGCTGATCCCAATAGCGGGTATCCCGGCTGTGAATCATGAGTGGCTTGCCTCTAAATCAGTGTGCTGTAGCCAGAAAATTGTGTTCACAGTGAAGGTTTTCTACCATTCGTTTTTTTTATTTCTGCGTAGTTGTGTGGGAATAATTTGAAGGGGAGCAGAAAATGAAAGAATAAGCCTCGTAAATGAAGACGTAAGTTTACGGTAAAATAAAAACAATAACTAAAATGAAATCAATCGGTTCGAAAGTGATCGTCTGTGAAAATAAAGTTTCCTGCTGGGTAACATTCAATACCATGTTGTTCCACACCGTGCAGGTTGTAACAGGTCTGCATTCTCCATAGGTCATAAGGTGGTCGGGACGGTGGTGCACAAGGCTGTCTTACACTTAGACGGCGATTCTCCTGAGGAAATTCATTGTATGAGGACGATTTATGTGAAGACGAGTTGCATGTTTCAGCTGGTTTCAAGCAAGCTCAATCGGGCTCATATCAGCTCATGCCATTGTGTTTAATTCTGCCTAATGAGGTAGAAAGGGTGTGTTCGCTCATTATCGTGTTGTAAAACGAACCCATCGCCGAAAAGAGGTCCTAAGGACAGACAATAAGGTGGAAATCTTATCCAGATTCTGTGCGGTTCTCAGATTACACTCTGTAACCATAAAATAAGTCCAAAAGCCCTGTATGGTACCGGCTTAAAAAATGACAGACACACTTCCCCAGCTGGACACATGGAGTTGCAACCTGGGACATGAATTGGTGCCAGGCAACCTCTACATTCCTTTTTGGCAATGATCAGTGTCATCCAACTTCTGCAGTAGTTGGTGAAGGGACAGAACGTCATCGATCCATGTTCCATTCCATCTGTTTCCTTGCCGACCTTCAAAGGCACAATGGTGTTGGGATATTTGTACTGTGACTCACAGTGGGTCGTACAGACCGAATTGGAGGTTGGAGATGATTGAGTGCTATACGGGTCGACAAGGCGCTCCCAGTTGTGCATATATCAACATTTGCATTATTACTGTACAATTCATACTTACGTGTTTGACAGAGGGTTCAGGGAAACACTTTCGCACTATTTATCGACACTTGCACACTAGTTCTCGACCGTTCGTCTCGAATAGTGATTGGGAAAAACGCACGCCTAAGTCTTTCCGTGTGAACTCTGATTTCTCTTATTTTATTGTGATCGCCATTTCTTTCCGTGTAGGGGGAAGTCAACAAAATACTTTGGCATTCTGAGAATGTTAGTGATTGAAAGTTCGTGAAAAAATTTCGCCGCAACGAAGAACGCCTTTGTTTTATTGAGTGTAATCCCAACTAGGTTATTATATCCGTGACTCTCTTCTCATCGTAATAGAAAAGGAGTGGCCCTTCGTCCAGTTTTTTCGACGTTTTCTGTCAAGCCTATCTGGTAAGCATCCAATACCGTTACTTCAAAAGAGGAAGGGTAAGCGTAGGGTAGGCAGTCTATTTAGTAGATCTGTTCGATCTTCTAACTGTTGTGACAGTAAAAGCTGTCTAGTTGGCCCACAACGTTTTCTATGTAATGGCTCCAGTTTAAGTAGTTCATAACTGTACTGCCTAGTTAGTGTCTGTAGAATTGTCAACCTTTAAATTTATATGACTTAACGTGTAACATAAATTTAATGGATTTTGTTAGCACTCATGTGGCGGACCTCTTACTTTTTACTGTTTCGCGTCAAAGGATTAGCATCATCAGATATCTTTTATAAGGCATTTTGATTTTCTAATTATTTTAGTAGATGATAAAAGACAGTGTCATCTACAGGAAATCGAAACAGATGACTCAGATTGACTTTTAAATGCTTTGTGTACGCAGACTGCTGAAAAGCATCTGGAGATATACACTACTGGCCCTTAAAATTGTTACACCAAGAAGAAATGCAGATGATAAACGGGTATTCATTGGACAAATATATTATACTAGAACTGACATGTGATTACATTTTCACGCAATTTGGGTGCATAGATCCTGAGAAATCAGTATACAGAACAACCACCTCTGGCCGTAATAACGGCCTTGATACGCCTGGACATTGAGTCAAATAGAGCTTGGATGGCGTGTACAGGTACAGCTGCCCATGCAGCTTCAACACGATACCACACTTCATCAAGAGTAGTGACTGGCATATTGTGACGAGCCAGTTGCTCGGCCACCATTGACCAGACGTTTTCAATTGGCGAGAGATCTGGAGAATCTGCTGGCCAGGGCAGCAGACGAACATTTTCTGTATCCAGAAAGGTCCGTAAAGGGCCTGCAACATGCGGTCGTGCATTATCCTGCTGAAATGTAGGGTTACACAGGGATCGAATGAAGGGTAGAGCCACGGGTCGTAACACATCTGAAATGTAACGTCCACTGTTCAAAGTGCCGTCAAAGCGAACAAGAGATGACCGAGACGTGTAACGAATGGCACCTCATACCATATAACCAATGGCACCTCATACCATCACGCCGGGTGATACGCCAGTATGGCGATGACGTTTTGCCAATCGTGCACACAGGTTCGTCGTTGAGTACACCATCGCAGGCGCTCATGTCTGTGATGCAGCGCCAAGGGTAACCGCAGCCATGGTCTCCGAGCTGAAAGTCCATGCTGCGGCAAACGTCGTCGAACTGTTCGTGCAGATGGTTGTTGCCTTGCAAACGTCCCCATCTGATGACTCAGGGATCGAGACGTGGCTGCACGATCCGTTACAGCCATGCGGATAAGATGCTTGTCATCTCCACTGCTAGTGATACGAGACCGTTGAGATCCAGATCGGTGTTCCGTATTACCCTCCTGGACCCACCGATTCCATATTCTGCTAACAGTCATTGGATCTCGGCCAACGCGATTAGCAATGTCGCGATACGATAAACCGCAATCGCGATAGGCTACAATCCGACCTTTATCAAAGTCGGAAACGCAATCGTACGCATTTCTCCTCCTTACACGAGGCATCACAACAATTTTTCACCAGGCAACGCCGGTCAACTGCTGTTCGTGTATGAGAAATCGGTTGGAAACTTTCCTCATGTCAGAACATTGTAGGTGTCGCCACCGGCGCCAACCTTGTGTGAATGCTCTGAAAAGCTAATCATTTGTATATCACAGCATCTTCTTCCTGTCGGTTAAATTTCGCGTCTGTAGCACGTCATCTTCGTGGTGTAACAATTTTAATGGCCAGTAGTGTATTACCAGTCACTTATATGGATTGTGTCCACCTTTCGCCTTTACGAAGGCTTGAACTCTGCTAGAGACGTTTTCAGTTAGGTATCTGAATGTCTGTTGAAGAATGGCATCCCACACTTCTTCAAGAACCGAAACCAGAGAAGGGTCGATGTTAACCACTGGGGTCCGGAGCGAAGACGACGTTCAGACTCATTGGAGAGGAGTTCCATTAGCTTCAGGTCGGGACTCTGAGCGTACCACTCCATTTCAGGAACGCTATTGTCCACCATCCAATGCCTTAAAGTTGTTGCTTTATGACATAGTCCATTGTCATGTTGATACAAATTAGCATCGTCCTTGAACTGTTCTTCTACTATACACAGTGCACAGTGCTGTAATGCGTACATATCCTTTTCTTTTTTCTTTTCTTAAATACAATAAGGGGACCGCAACCTAATCTTGAAAGACATTCCCATACCATAAACCACTTCCACCAAACTTCACTGTTCGCATAACACATGACAGCAGGTAACGTTCTTCACATTTGTCAAACCCAAATCCTTCAATCGGACTGCCACAGGACGCAGTGTCATAGATCACTCGATATCTCTTCTTTTTACAGCCACCCACTGTCCAGTGGCGTCACTGTTTACACCACCTCAAGCGTAACACTGACTGCAAAAATATGTGGCTTATAAGGAGCTGGTCGACCAATGGAACCCATTCTTTTTAACTACGTACGGTAGTTGTGCTATCTGGACTGTTGGTAGCGCTTTGGAACTCACGAAATATTCTTTCTGCTGTTTTCATGCATTTTTTTACGAACGCCCTCAATAATACTCCATCATGGGGTTTGCCTGGTATTGGTTTACCTGTGTTTGCTCCTTCGTGTTTCCACTTCAAAGTCACATCAGCAAAAGCCGACTTGGGCAGCTTTAGAAAGGGTGAAATGTCCCTGATGGATCTGGCAATCAACTGACCTCCAATGAGTAGCCCTCGTTCGAATACGTTGAGCTTTCCTGACCGACACATTCTGGTCTTACAGCTTCTCTACTGACAACACAGCATTCCACTCCTCCCTTCATATTGGCGGGGCTGCCTCTCTAACATTTAATGGTTTTTCTGCATCACGTAGTGGTGCCCAAATACATTGATCCTGAAAACAGGAGAGGTCCTGTAACACTTTTTTCGCGATCCCCAGATATCACTTGTGTTTCACTAGATGACTGCCCGTCACTTACAACGAAATGTGAACGGTCTGACATGAAATCACGAAACCAGTCGTACAACTGAGACGATACTCCACAGGTACGCTGTATGGTTAGAAGCCACTTGTGATGAACGTTGCTTAAAGCCTCATAGAAATCTAGACTATGGACACACCTGAGATTCCTTGTTGACAGCACTCATTATTTTAGTGTCTCCAAAAAGGCAGAGCGTTGGTGCATTCGGTGTACCTTCTATACATGATTTGTAGGTAATGGACACCAGCTGGCATTGTTGACAACAGGCGACCACTGTGAGGTACATATCAAATATCTCATGTCCCATGATAACGGTAGAGTGTTCGGATAATGTACGCTACTTCGGAGGAGGGCAACATGCCGCACTTGGCCTAAAGTGGCGCTACACGCACAGTCAAAGCGTGAATTGTTACGGCGTAAAGTCAGAGCCGGCACGCCAGTCAGGAACGACAGAGAAGCGGCTGCTGTAAAAATAGGTCAGCCAATCGCACGCTGACCGACCTCCCACCAGGACGAGAACGCGACAGCAGCGCCCCCTTGGTGAAGAGGACATAATAAAACTCATTAATACGGGTTGTTTTGATTGTTTGTCTAGCGAACCGAGTATGTAGGATTTCTAGACACAACATGAATGACCTTTCGTAATACGTTGGTAGACTGTGTACAGGTCACATTGTAGCGTTCAGTCTTAGAAGAAGAAGAAGATAAGAAAAAAAAATCTCTTTGGCAGCGAATTTTCCCTCCCGCGAAGAGAATATATTTCATGTAGATAGTACGTTATTAACATTTGTGTCGTGAGCAGGCGTTCATTTGTATGTCCGTGTTTAGCTACGGAATCTGTTAACCGCATTTACTCGCGTCCTGAGTTTTACTGCAACGCAACGGCCTTGCCGCAGTGGCTACACCGGTTCCCGTGAGATCACAGATTTTAAGCGCTGTAGGGCGTGGCCGGCACTTGGATGGGTGACCAAACGCCCCTCCCGTCCACATCCACAGCTGAGGATGACACGGCGGTCCGATGGTTCCGATGGGCCACTTGTGGCCTGAAGACGGAGTGTGCGTTTTCCTGCGGGCATATCCAGCTGGAATTCCCCATCTCTACTGCACGGGGGCTCTACATAGCGGTTACTTCAAGCAAAACAATATTAAGAAACAGGCAACCCATCAGAAAAACACGAACTGTGGACACCATAAATAAAAACTGTTAATTAACAGTTTACAAAAAACTCCAAGGGTATGTAATCCGTGTGTTGTTTTCTCCTTTTGTATAAGCGAGCAGGAAAAGAGAACAGTCGATTAACACTCACAGCCAAATAACATAACTCTTTATTTAGTACTTAATTTGTCTTTAGAGCTCTCCACTGGTATGACTGACGGGAGCACGTGTGGAATTACGTATACAGACAAAACTCTTGATTTCCAAAGCACACACAGAAGCAGCCGAAGACAATGAGCTATGTGATAAGGCAAGTCTGTAGATATCGCGCTCTACTATGCAGCTACTGCATAAACTTTTCGTTAAACGCAACTAAGCACTCTGAATACACAAGTCTGACATAAACTCGACAGAGTGACGACACGACTACTATGTCCACTGGAAGCAGAACTGCACTCGATCTGAACTTCAAACGGAACTGTCGCGCTTTTTCTTTTTTCCTTATTGGTATTTCATCCACCCTCGCCCCATGTGGGCAACGGTGAGGGGTGGGCGGGCGCTCTTCATCCAGCAGAACTTGTCTCTAACTTAGACAAAAAAAGGAGACATATATAGCATGAAATTAAACGTATTTTAAAGGTGATATTAAAGGGAGAACGTATGTGTTTAAATACCGTGATAAAAAATTTGACAGAGCACAGTTAAAAGCTCTTGAAAAACACCTGGAGAATAAAAAACACTTGAAAAACACTGAAAACGACAGGAGATGCACTGACCATCAAAAACAGAGCACCGTACACCTTCACTAAAACTGGAAAATGACCTCCTCTGGGACAGTAGATTGTTGATGAAAAGAAAGGTGGGTATGAATGGAGACAGGAGAGTGGTGGTGATGACTGAGGACTGGTGACGACAAAGGGATGGCTGTGGAGGATACGGACAGAAAGGTAGCTGGTATTGCGAGCTATAGATATGAGAGGAAAAGGGGCTGGGGGGCGACAGGGAAGGGGAAAAGGAGGTGTGTGCTATGGGAAGAGGATGAGGAGGAAGCCCTTTGGAGGGGGGGAGGGGTGTGAATAGTGTGGGCTCGGTTCAGAGTTTGTGGAATGGGTGTACGTCAGGGCGGAATTCGTGGTCCGGGAGAGGGAGACAGCTGAAATATCTTTGAGAGAGGACTTGGAGGGTATGCAGTTGTAGGGTTGGTGCGATGTCTCGGTAGAGGCATGGGAGCACACTAGGACTGGAAAGGAGAGTGGACACAATAGACTGTTGGAGTCGAGTGTGCAGATGGTCTAGATTATTCTGAGGTGCTCGACGTGAGCGAGGGGAGGCGGGAATTTAATGATTTGGTAAAGGATCCTTTTGGGGGAGGGTAAGCGGATGCGGAAAGCCATCACGTTCGAGGATCTGCAGGGACTTAGAGGGACCGCGGTTGTCCCTTGGGACCGTATTTCATTACCGCTACGCGCCGCTAGCGCTCCGCCGTTACCGGGAGGCGTGGCTCCAGCCTCGTCTTGATTGCCTCCTCCGGTGACGCAACGTCAACATGCAGCATCTCTGCCGTGGTCCACTGCCGGTGTGACGTTATCGATGACGACGGCACTGCAGAATGCGTAGGCGAAGTTCGGTCAAGAGTACGTATCGTCTAAGAGTACATACACATTTTAAGTTTTAATGTGTTAGCTGCACTTTGTGACAAACTCTCACTGGCTAGTCTCTGTAGTAGGGTAGTGGTCGTCAAAGTTTTCTGCTCAAGAACCAATACCGACACTTTGGGACGGCGCCCGGGGCCACATATGGAACGATCTTATAGGCGTTTCAAAAAGGACATTACAAATTTAAAGATTCATATAAATTATTGATAGAAGATATAGAGCTGGGTTTAGTGTTAATTTGTAGGGAAACACCACAAGTTTTCTTACCTTAAATGGTTCATATGGCTCTGAGCACTATGGGACTCAACATCTTAGGTCATAAGTCCCCTAGAACTTAGAACTACTTAAACCTAACTAACCTAAGGACATCACACACATCCATGCCCGAGGCAGGATTCGAACCTGCGACCGTAGCAGTCGCGCGGTTCCGGACTGAGCGCCTAGAACCGCTAGACCACCGCGGCCGGCTTTTCTTACCTTAAACTAAAGATGTTGTATGTTGCTTCCGTTGGTTATCCTGCACACTTCCCATCGGAAGTAAATTTCTTCCCAAACTCGGTGTAGTATTGCAGGTGTCAATTTCTCAGTGGTGGCTAAATTCTTGCTCTAAGTTGAGGTAGAGAAGCCGGCACAGGAGGTACAAACACGATATACTTGATGAATTCCCATGAAAAAAAATCGAGTGGTGTTAATCTGTGGTATCAAAATTATTGTGACATTTCCAAGTACACTATCCCGTTGAGGGTTCTCTCAGGGAAAAGAAAGGGGTCGTACACTTTGTTCTTGCTCAATGCACAAAAAAAAAGTTCAGTTTAGGGCCACCGCAAACATGTTGCAATGTTTGATGTGGATTTGTAGGCGTACTAGGAGGATCTTTAGCCTGCTTGATACGAAAATTACACTGAACTGTTGTCGCCGACTTCGATTATTCAGACCAAAACACAACCCTAGCATGCTAGGGTTCAGTGAAGGCAGCCACCTTTAACGCAACTGCCGCTAGCGTTCCTTACGGTGTGATTCGACACTAGCGGACTACACGAGACGAAACGTGATATATTTCCCTACAAATGACACTACAACATCTCTGTAGGTACTATGAATTCATTTATATGAATTTTCAAAGTTGTGAAGTCCTTTTGGAAACGCCCTGTATGATCAGTTAGTAACGTACAAATGGTTCAAATAGCTCTGAGCACTATGGGACTTAACATCTGAGGTCATCAGTCCCCTAGAACTTAGAACTACTTAAACCTAACGAATCTAAGAACAGCACACACATCCATGCCCGAGGCAGGATTCTAACCTGCGACCGTAGCAGCAGCGCGGGTCCGGACTGAAGCGCCTAGTAACGTACATAAATTAGAATTCGGTTCCTGCTGGCCCCCAAGGACCAGTCATTAAGTCGGCACAGTTCGGAACACTTCGTGTCAGGTGTTCTCGGTTTCAGACTGCTGCCACCCTCAGCTGCCACGAAGCTGTTTGCCTGACGATGTGTTGTTGCGCTGTCGGTGTGAGCGGATGACAATACCAGTAATTTTACTTACATTTAAATGTATTAAGTACTATGAGACGCAATAATAAATGTTTAATACATTTTTTTGAATGTCATTTGCCTTTTACTCTTTGCACTTTATTACAACAGTTAATTTCGAATTCCTTGCTACAAGTATGTATCGAATTTGTAGAATGACCTATCTGTCCTGTGAATTCATGTCACTCCGTTTTGCGTCCATAAAGTGTCACCACTGGAAGACAAACAAGAGAACATTCCCCTCCCGCGCCCTCCCTCCCCCCCCCTCCCCTTCACGCCAAAACATCTATCTGCCTCCTCATCCCGCTTCGCCTCTGAGGTGATCGGGACAACATTTTATGCGCTTACTATGATTTCTCTTGTATATTTTTGATTCGACGAAGGAGACGGGTACAGCCAACATTAGCAAGTCGTAAGTATTCATTCTTTCTCCGTTTCTGATTCATAAAAGCTCTTTTCCAGAAGCTTCAATTAAAATTAAACACATTTTAAAATATTTAAAATATTAGTGTCTGGAACCGCTTCTGTTTTTTTTGGTTTGTTTTTATACTGAGCAGGAAAAGTACACTCTTAAGAAGCTAGTGCAGCTAGTTGATGTTTTCGAATTCGCCTGTTAATTGGTAGGTGAGCATCATTATGAAATACGACTGACACCTGCGGGCCGCTCGAATACTTGATTCGGGTCTCGCAGTTTGACGACCGCTAGGCTTAACAGAGTTCGATATCAGTTATCGCAGTAAAGTTATTTTTTTGGTAGCGGTTATTTATAACGGTTATAAATAACTGTCAAAAATAACTTATTCATACTAACAAATGCACCAACACGGTCCCATCATCTGCTATGAGTTACTGTAGATGCCGTTATCAAAAGTGGTTCAAATGGCTCTAAGCACTATGGGACTTAACATCTGAAGTTATCAGTCCCATAGACTTAGAACTACTAAAACCTAACTAACCCACGGACATCACACACATCCATGCCCGAGACAGGATTCGAACCTGCGACCGTAGCAGCAGCGCGGTCCCGGACTGAAGCGCCTAGAACCGCTCGGTCACAGCGGACGGCGATGCCGTTATCACTCTAGCAGTCAGTACTTATGATTTTTACATGAAACAAACGTTACTAACATTATACATCTTTATTCTTCATATCTAGATATCTCCAGCCCACTGCCGACAGAGATCTCCGAATTGTAGTGTGTAACATGGCGGTGCGTAACATAAATATGTTGGCGAGTGAGAAACAGCAAACTGTAATCCAGTTTCGAATTCGGTGAGTTCGTCCAAACGTGGAGCACTTCATCATGACAATGCCAGACCACACACGAGCGCTGCGACATCTGCAACAATCCGGTCTTGGGTTCATTGTCATCGATCGTCGTGCATACAGTCCCGACTTGGCCCAATAAGATTTTCATTTGTTTCGAAAACTCAAAGAACGCCTTCGAGGACTTCACCTTCACAGTGATGAAGTGGTGCATGCAGACGCTCCTTCAACGAAGCAAAAATTTTGCAGCAGTGGTCGTCAAACTTCTTTGCTCAAGAGCCAGTACTGTCATTGTGGTGAGGCACCTCGGGCCACATATGTACTGATCACGATTCGTTGGCAAGGTACATGAATTAGTATGTTATGAACCACCAATAGACTAGCTACGACAAGCGCGCGATAAGTTATCCGTCGGTCTCCACGTTGTTGTTGTTGTTGTTGTTTCCTGTTACGCCAATACTGCAATGTTGTTGTTGTGGTCTTCAGTCCTGAGACTGGTTTGATGCAGCTCTCCATGCTACACTATCCCGTGCAAGCTTCTTCATCTGCCAGTACCTACTGCAACCTACATCCTTCTGACTCCACTTAGCGTATTCATCTCTTGGTCTCCCTCTACGATCTTTACCATCCACGCTGCCCTCCAACACTAAATTGGTGATCCCTTGATGCCTCAGAATATGTCCTACCAACCGATTCCTTCTTCTACTCAAGTTGTGCCACAAATTTCTCTTCTCCCCAATTATGCTCAGTACCGCCTCATTAGTTGTGTGATCTACCCATCTAATCTTCAGCATTCTTCTGTAGCACCACATTTCGAAAGCTTCTATTCTCTTCTTGTTTAAACTATTAACCGTCCACGTTCACTTCCATACATGGCTACACTCCATACAAATACTTTCAGAAACGACTTCCTGACACTTTAATCTATACTCGATGTTAACAAATGTCTCTTCTACAGAAACGCTTTCCTTGGCATTGCCAGCCTATATTTTATATCCTCTCTACGTCGACCATCATCAGTTATTTTGCTCCCCAAATATCAAAACTCCTTTACTACTTTAAGTGTCTCATTTCCTAATCTAATTCCCTCATCATCACCCGATTTAATTCGACTACATTCCATTAACCTCGTTTTGCTTTTGTTGATGTTCATCTAACATCCTCATTTCAAGACACTGTCCATTCCGTTCAGCTGCTATTCCAAGTCCTTTCTTGTCTCTGACAGAATTACAGTGTTATCGGCGAACCTCAAAGTTTTTGTTTCTTCTCCATGGATTTTAATTCCTACTCCGTATTTTTCTTTTGTTTCCTTTACTGCTTGCTCAATATACAGATTGAATAACATCGGGGATAGGCTACAACCCTGTCTTACTCCCTTCCCAATAGCTGCTTCCCTTCCCAAAGTACTGATCGTTAAAACTGGGCACCATTCGTAACAAACCGTACCAATTGTTCTCTTCGTTTCATATTGCTGCTACCCTCAATGAGCTCAAAGTTGCCTGACGGAGTGTTGCTTATTCTGCATGACTTGATGATTAATTTATTATTAACAGTAATTCTGCTTATATTTAAATGGATTATGCAATATAAGACACAATCGCAAATGTTTCCTAAGTGTTTTGACTGTCATTTTTCTTTTACTCATTGCATTGTATTACAACATCCTTAATTTAATTTCATAGCCCTGGCTACAAAGAAATACCACATATGAAGACGACCGTCTCTGTAATGCGCACTCACGAATCCACGTTACTTCCGTGTCAAAGTTACGTCACAGCAGGTACGAGTCACGCAATCCCCTGAGTTCCAGTGCTGGAAGATAAACAATAAAACATTCCCCCTATCACATCCTCTAACCCCGAAGTGGTTGAGCTACTTGCCCCTCTGCCCCTGAGATAAGCGGCCAACTTTACTTAGATGATGACCATAGCTACTAACAGCAGCTAAAATTGAGAACTTGTTACTGTCACTGTAAATACTTTTGTTTTTTACTGACAAGAGGAGGCCACAACGTTGGGAGCACAGATTTACTTCAAATTTTGTACACGTTTAGTAGGCCATAACAATGCGGAAGCAGTAAGATGCACTACTCTGGCAATTCCGCGATAATTGCAAGAGAAGTTTTACGAATCTGTTATGTGGCTTATACGGGGTGGTCCATTGATCGTGACCGGGCCAAATATCTCACGAAATAAGCGTCAAACGAAAAAACTACAAAGAACGAAACTTGTCTAGCTTGAAGGGGGAAACCAGATGGCGCTATGGTTGGCCCGCTAGATGGCGCTGCCATAGGTCAAATGGATATCAACTGCGTTTTTTTTAATAGGAACCCCCAATTTTTATTACATATTCGTGTAGTTCGTAAAGAAATATGAATGTTTTAGTTGGACCACATTTTTCGCTTTGTGATATGTGGCTATGTAATAGTCACAAACATATGGCTCACGATTTTAGACGAACAGTTACCAACAGGTAGGTTTTTAAAATTAAAATACATGACGTAGCTACGTTTGAACATTTTATTTCGGTTGTTCCAATGTTATACATGTACCTTAGTGAACTTATCATTTCTGAGAACGCATGCTCTTACAGCGTGATTACTTGTAAATACAACATTAATGCAATAAATGCTCAAAATGATGTCCGTCAACCTCACTGCATTTGGGAATACGTGTAACGACATTCATCTCAACAGCGAGTAGTTCGCCTTCCATAATGTTCGCACATGCATTGACAATGCGCTGACGCATGTTGTGAGGCGTTGTCGGTGGATCAAGATGGCAATTATCCTTCAACTTTCCACACGGAAAGAAATACGGGGACGTCAGATCCGGTGAACGTGCGGGCCATGGTATGGTGCTTCGACGACCAATCCACCTGTCATGAAATATGCTATTCAATACCGCTTCAACCGCACGCAAGCTATGTGCCGTACATCCATCGTGTTGGAAGTACATCGCCATTCTGTCATGCAGTGAAACATCTTGTCGTAACATCGGTAGAACATTACGTAGGTAATCAACATACATTGCACCATTTATATTGCCATCGATAAAATGGGGGCCAATTATCCTTCCTCCCGTAATGCCGCCAAGGACGCTGATGTTCCACTTGTCGCAGCCATCGTAGATTTTCCATTGCCCAATAGTGTATATTATGCCGGTTTACGTTACCGCTGCTTGTGAATGACGCTTCGTCGCCAAATAGAAGGGGGGGGGATATGTCATCGTCTCGTAATTTCTCTTGTACCCAATGGCAGAACTGTACACGACGTTCAAAGTCGTCGTCATGCAATTCCTGGTTCATAGAAATATGGTACGGGTGCAAACGACGTTGATGTAGCATTCTTAACAGAAACGTTTCTGAGATTCCCGATTCTCGCGCAATTTGTCTGCTACTGATGTGCGGATTAGCCGCGACAGCAGCTAAAGCACCATCTTGGGCATCATCATTTGTTGCAGGTCGTGGTTGACGTTTCGCATGTGACTGAACATTTCCTGTTTCCTTAAATAACGTAACTATACGGCGAAAGGTCCGGACACTTGGATGATGTCGTCCAGGATACATAGCGCACGCCCGTTGGGCATTTTGATCGCAATAGCCATACATCAACACGATATCTGCCTGTTCCGCAATTGGTAAACGGTCCATTTTAACACGGGTAATGTATCACGAAGCAAATACCGTCCGCACTGGCGGAATGTTACGTGATACCAATTACTTATACGTTTGTGACTATTACAGCGCCATCTGCCACAAAGCAAAAAAGATGTGCAACTAAAACATTCATATTTTTTACGTACTACACGAATATGTAAATAAAATGGGGTTTCCTATTTAAAAAACGCAGTTGATATCCGTTTGACCTATGGCAACGCCATCTAGCGGGCCAGCCATAGCGCCATCTGGTTTCCCACTTCAAGCTAGACGAGTTTCATTCTTTGCAGTTTTTTTCGTTTGATGCTTATTTCGTGAGATATTTGGCACAGTCACTATCAATGGACCACCCTGTATATCTGTGTGTAGGAGTGAGACGTTAGCATTCGTGGTGATCAAGTGATTAGCGTTCGAGTTTTGTAAAAGGAACATGCATTAGCCGACGGTTTGGTTCCCGACCAAAGTTAGTTATAAGTCTACCTTTTTTCATTATTATTTAATTTATATGATATTTGAGAGGTCATATAATGAAAAAAAAACACGTGTATTTGCATGAAGTTTCAATTTATGTTTCACATCTCTATGACAAATACCATTCTGCAACGTGTGGTGTCGAGAGCACACCCGATGAGTGACTGTACATTACTCTTGTGGTCTGGCACATTGTGACTTACTGTATTAGTGATTGTGAGTAATGTCATTTGCATCAGTGTTTATCGAAGTTTGCCTTGGGCTTTTCAAGCCTGTCCATCGTTCTTGAAAATTTAATTTACTATTTGAATAGTCAAATAATATATGAAATTCACCACAACTTCATGTAAATGCACGTCGGTTTCTTTTCATTATATTACCTCTCAAATGTCATATAAATTAAATAATGTGAGATAGACTGAAAAATAAGCGTTAGCGGAATTCGAACTGCCGCCTCGTCTGCGAACCTCTTCTATAGCACGTACGTTAACTATTTGATCACGATGACTACTGACGGCAGGCACCTTCTCATAGATAGACCAGTTATATAATAGACTCTTAAAACTTCTCTTGCGATTTTCTCGGAATTGCCAGAGCAGGGCACCTTACTGCTTGCACATTATGTTGTTTTAACGGCCTACTAAAGGGGTACAAAATATGAAGTATATCCGTGATCGTCGCGGGCTCCCCTTGTGTTACAAAACTACTCTCGTAAGAAGCTCTTAGCGTTAGTTGACTTTCTAGATTCTACTGTTGGTTGCTGAATGCATGTTTTATTAAATACGGCTGAGAACCGCGGGCCGTAAAATTACATGATTCGGGTCGCAGTTTGGCGACGAATGTAAAAGTGTGGTATCTCATCGGTAGACATGTATTCGTCGCCAGGGGACTATGGTGAGAAATAAATTTGTAGGCACGAAGCAAAAAGATGCAGAATATTTATAACGTTTGTTTTATTTCGAAAGCTTTAAGAGTTTTCACATAAAAATTTCAGAGGCATTACTCTTCAGCACGCCGTCGTAGTAACTCGCAGCAATGTCTGCTGAATTGTGGTTCAAATGGCTCTGAGCCATGAACCATGGACCTTGCCGTTGGTGGGGAGGCTTGCGTGCCTCAGCGATACAGATGGCCGTACCGTAGGTGCAACCACAACGGAGGGGTATCTGTTGAGAGGCCAGACAAACATGTGGTTCCTGAAGAGGGGCAGCAGCCTTTTCAGTAGTTGCAGGGGCAACAGTCTGGATGATTGACTGATCTGGCCTTGTAACATTAACCAAAACGGCCTTGCTGTGCTGGTACTGCGAACGGCTGAAAGCAAGGGGAAACTACAGCCGTAATTTTTCCCGAGGACATGCAGCTCTACTGTATGATTAAATGATGATGGCGTCCTCTTGGGTAAAATATTCCGGAGGTAAAATAGTCCCCCATTCGGATCTCCGGGCGGGGACTACTCAGGAGGACGTCGTTATCAGGAGAAAGAAAACTGGCGTTCTACGGATCGGAGCGTGGAATGTCAGATCCCTTAATCGGGCAGGTAGGTTAGAAAATTTAAAAAGGGAAATGGATAGGTTAAAGTTAGATATAGTGGGAATTAGTGAAGTTCGGTGGCAGGAGGAACAATACTTTTGGTCAGGTGATTACAGGGTTATAAATACAAAATCAAATAGGGGTAATGCAGGAGTAGGTTTAATAATGAATAAAAAAATAGGAATGCGGGTAAACTACTACAAACAGCATAGTGAACGCATTATTGTGGCCAAGATAGACACAAAGCCCATGCCTACTACAGTAGTACAAGTTTACATGCCAACTAGCTCTGCAGATGATGAAGAAATAGATGAAATGTATGACGAGATAAAAGAAATTATTCAGGTAGTGAAGGGAGACGAAAATTTAATAGTGATGGGTGACTGGAATTCGTCAGTAGGAAAAGGGAGAGAAGGAAACATAGTAGGTGAATATGGATTGGGGGGAAGGAATGAAAGAGGAAGCCGCCTTGTAGAATTTTGAACAGAGCATAACTTAATCATAGCCAACACTTGGTTCAAGAATCATAAAAGAAGGTTATATACCTGGAAGAATCCTGGAGATACTAAAAGGTATCAGATAGATTATATAATGGTAAGACAGAGATTTAGGAACCAGGTTTTAAATTGTAAGACATTTACTGGGGCAGATGTAGATTCTGACCACAATCTATTGGTTATGAACTGCAGATTGAAACTGAAGAAATTGCAAAAAGGTGGGAATTTAAGGAGATGGGACCTGGATAAACTGAATGAACCAGAGGTTGTAGAGAGTTTCAGGGAGAGCATAAGGGAACAATTGTCAGGAATGGGGGAAAGAAATACAGTAAAAGAAGAATGGGTAGCTCTGAGGGATGAAGTAGTGAAGGCAGCAGAGGATCAAGTAGGTAAAAAGACGAGGGCTAATAGAAATCCTTGGGTAACAGAAGAAATATTGAATTTAATTGATGAAAGGAGAAAATATAAAAATGCAGTAAATGAAGCAGGTAAAAAGGAATACAAACGTCTCAAAAATGATATCGACGGGAATTGCAAAATGGCTAAGCAGGTATGGCTAGAGGACAAATGCAAGGATGTAGAGGCTTGTCTCACTAGGGGTAAGATAGATACTGCCTACAGGAAAATTAAAGAGACCTTTGGAGAGAAGAGAACCACTTGTATGAATATCAAGATCTCAGATGGCAACCCAGTTCTAAGCAAAGAAGGGAAGGCAGAAAGGTGGAAGGAGTATATAGAGGGTTTATACAAGGGCGATGTACTTGAGGACAATATTATGGAAATGGAAGAGGATGTAGATGAAGACGAAATGGGAGATAAGATACTGCGTGAAGAGTTTGACAGAGCACTGAAAGACCTGAGTCGAAACAAGGCCCCGGGAGTAGACAACATTCCATTTGAACTATTGATGGCCTCGGGAGAGCCAGTCATGACAAAACTCTACCATCTGGTGAGCACGATGTATGAGACAGGCGAAATACCCTCAGACTTCAAGAAGAATATAAAAATTCCAATCCCAAAGAAAGCAGGTGTTGACAGATGTGAAAATTACCGAACTATCAGTTTAATAAGTCACAGCTGCAAAATACTAACGCGAATTCTTTACAGACGAATGGAAAAACTGGTAGAAGCCGACCTCGGGGAAGATCAGTTTGGATTCCGTAGAAATGTTGGAACACGTGAGGCAATACTGACCTTACGACTTATCTTGGAAGAAAGATTAAGAAAAGGCAAACCTACGTTTCTAGCATTTGTAGACTTAGAGAAAGCTTTTGACAATGTTAACTGGAATACTCTCTTTCAAATTCTGAAGGTGGCAGGGGTAAAATACAGGGAGCGAAAGGCTATTTACAGTTTGTACAGAAACCAGATGGCAGTTATAAGAGTCGAGGGGCATGAAAGGGAAGCAGTGGTTGGGAAAGGAGTAAGACAGGGTTGTAGCCTCTCCCCGATGTTATTCAATCTGTATATTGAGCAAGCAGTAAAGGAAACAAAAGAAAATTCGGAGTAGGTATTAAAATTCATGGAGAAGAAGTAAAAACTTTGAGGTTCGCCGATGACATTGTAATTCTGTCAGAGACAGCAAAGGACTTGGAAGAGCAGTTGAACGGAATGGACAGTGTCTTGAAAGGAGGATATAAGATGAACATCAATAAAAGCAAAACGAGGATAATGGAATGTAGTCAAATTACGTCGGGTGATGCTGAGAGAATTAGATTAAGAAATGAGACACTTAAAGTAGTAAAGGAGTTTTGCTATTTAGGGAGTAAAATAACCGATGATGGTCGAAGTAGAGAGGATATAAAATGTAGACTGGCAATGGCAAGGAAAGCGTTTCTCAAGAAGAGGAATTTGTTAACATCGAGTATAGATTTAAATGTCAGGAAGTCGTTTCTGAAAGTATTTGTATGGAGTGTAGCCATGTATGGAAGTGAAACATGGACGATAACTAGTTTGGACAAGAAGAGAATAGAAGCTTTCGAAATGTGGTGCTACAGAAGAATGCTAAAGATAAGGTGGGTAGATCACGTAACTAATGAGGAGGTATTGAATAGGATTGGGGAAAAGAGAAGTTTGTGGCACAACTTGACTAGAAGAAGGGATCGGTTGGTAGGACATGTTTTGAGGCATCAGGGGATCACAAATTTAGCATTGGAGGGCAGTGTGGAGGGTAAAAATCGTAGAGGGAGACCAAGAGATGAATACACTAAGCAGATTCGGAAGGATGTAGGTTGCAGTAGATACTGGGAGATGAAGAAGCTTGCACAGGATAGAGTAGCATGGAGAGCTGCATCAAACCAGTCTCAGGACTGAAGACCACAACAACAACATGGCTCTGAGCACTATGAGACTTAACATCTGAGGTCATCAGTCCCCTAGAACTTAGAACTACTTAAGCCTAACTAACCTAAGGACATCACACACATCCATGCCCGAGGCAGGATTCGAACCTGCTACCGTAGCGGTCGCGCTGTTCGAGACTGAAGCGCCTACAACCGCGTGAGCACAACTGCTGAATCGTGTCATACTGTCAAGATGAGCAGACTATGTATGTGTAGCAACCTTGATTTATGTTTCCAGATCCTTCCAGTTAATGATGGTTCAGACATTATCGGTGTTTCCCATAAGATGAGGATCGTGACTTAAAGTGAAATGTAGTAATATGGGCAGCTTCGGAAAGTTAATTTCAAAAGTACGGTGTGAATTGAACTGCGCGATTCATGTAGGCAGAATTCGAAGCTTATGTTCTGCCGTTTGGTATCGTCAAATACAACGCAAGTAATACCGGGAACGAATAGGAGAGTTGTTTATTTCTGCACAAGGTTTACGTTTCAAAAAAAAACTAAGAGTATTATCATAAAAGTTTGAAGAATTTTTTAAAAGCTGGATTCAGGTTTTCCTCTGCAGCAGAGTGTGCGCTGATATGAAACTTCCTGGCAGATTAAAACTCGAACTCGGGATCTGTGTCTTTCATAGCCAAATGCTCTACCGACTTTTTTTTAAAGAGAATTCGTTCAAATTATAAAAAAATGGAAAGATGTAGTTTTTATGGGAACTGGAAGCAGATTAAGCGAAACATCTTTATTCGTACAAGCATATATATATGTGTGTGTGGTGAGTCACCTAACGTTACCGCTGGATGTATTCCGTAAACCACATCAAATACTGACCAATCGATTCCACAGACCGAACGTGAGGAGAGGGGCTAGTGTAATTGGTTGATACAAACCATAAAAAATGCACGGAAGTATGTTTTTTAAAACAAACTTACGTTTTTTAAAATGGAACTCAGTTAGTTTTGTTAGCACATCTGAACATATAAACAAATACGTAATCAGTGCCGTTTGTTGCATTGTAAAATGTTAATTACATCCGGAGATATTGTAACCTAAAGTTGACGCTTGAGTACCACTCTTCCGCTGTTCGATCGTGTGTATCGGAGAGCACCGAATTACGTAGGCATCCAGAGGGAACGGTGATGGACCTTAGGTACAGAAGAGACTGGAACAGCACATTACGTCCACATGCTAACACCTTTTTATTGGTCTTTTTCACTGACGCACATGTACATTACCATGAGGGGTGAGGTACACGTACACACGTGGTTTCCGTTTTCAATTACGAAGTGGAATAGAGTGTGTCTCACTGGAAACGCGTCGACGTATGTGGTATCAGCATGATGGTGCACCTGAACATTCCGCAATTAACACTAGGCTGACCCTTGACAGGATGTTCGACGGTCGTTTCATAGGACGTGGAAGACGCATAAATTGGCCAGCCCGTTCTCCTGATCTTACACCTCTGGACTTCTTTCTGTGGGGTATGTTAAAGGCCAATGTGTACCGTGATGTGTCTACAACCCCAGAGGATATGAAACAACGTATTGTGGCAGCCTGCGGCGACATTACACCAGATGTACTGCGGCGTGTACGACATTCATTACGCCAGAGATTGCAATTGTGTGCAGCAAATGATGGCCACCACATTGAACATCTATTGTCCTGACATGTCGGGACACACTCTATTCCACTCCGTAATTGAAAACGGAAACCACGTGTGTACGTGTACCTCACCCCTCATGGTAATGTACATGTGCGTCAGTGAAAAAGACCAATAAAAAGGTGTTAGCATGTGGACGTAATGTGCTGTTCCAGTCTCTTCTGTGCCTAAGGTCCATCACCGTTCCCTTTGGATCCCTACGTAATTCGGTGCTCTCCGATACACACGATCGAACAGCGGAGGAGTGGTACTCAAGCGTCAACTTTAGGTTACAATACCTCCGGATGTAATTAACATTTTACAATGCAACAAACGGCACTGATTACGTATTTGTTTATATGTTCAGATGTGCTAACAAAACTAACGGGGTTCCATTTAAAAAAACGCAGGTTTGTGTTAAAAAACATACTTCCGTGCATTTTTTTATGGTTTGTATTAACCAATTACACTAGCCCCTCTCCTCACGTTCGGTCTGTGGAATCGATTGGTCACCCTGTATATATATAAGGGTGACTCACCTAACATTACCGCTGGATATATTTCGTAAACCACATCAAATACTGACCAATCGATTATATATATATATATATATATATATATATATATATATATATATATATATATATATATATATATATATATATATAAAGTACTGACCGCCCTTCCGGCGCAACCAACATTAGACAGTAGACTCAAACAAGGCGTGCAAAAGTCCTGCTTAATATGGTGTGGGGGCAATGAAGAAAGTCGAAAATAATCTAAGAGGTGTAACGCCGTGGACAAAGAGGGAAGCAGGCGTGCTCCACGGTGAAGATTTGCAGGTATCCTACCGCTCCACAGTGGTTCAGAACGGCCGATTCCCTGGCCAAAAGTCGAGAAATGTTGTTTCGCTTCTTTAGAAATACATTTGAGTCGATACAAAAATTTAACACATTTTAACGCTGGCATTGACAGGGACATGTTTGTTGAACTATCTGTTAATGAAATTTTCAAGAATTAGCTGCTCGAAAGTTGCCCAGTTTGAGTAATAACGATTTTAGTGTTACCGTGCACGCTGTCGTGCGCATTACGCACTGTGACTGATGGCGATATTCTTCACTCAACTTTCTACACCTTAGACTTGAAAGGTCACAGGTACGGAGGATTTTTCGTGGTTTTTTTCTATCTCTTTCTAAAGTATTGTGGAGATAAGTACGGTATATTATTGCAACTGTGTAGCATTGTGAATAAAGATTTTAAATAAAATTCCAACCGTAATGGCCATTTTTATAGAAATATCGAAATATGTCTACAAATATTATTTCAAACATTATTCATGGACAATAATCACAATTTGTAAAACAGAATAATATATCCAGAATGAGATTTTCACTCTGCAGCGGAGTGTGCGCTGATTTGAAACTTCCTGGCAGATTAAAACTGTGTGCTAGTTCTGCAAGGTTCGCAGGAGAGCTTCTGTCAAGTTTGGAAGGTAGGAGACGAGATACTGGCAGACGTAAAGCTGTGAGACCGGGCGTGAGTCGTGCTTCGGTAGCTCAGGTGGTAGAGCACTTGCCCGCGAAAGGCAAAGGTCCCGAGTTCGAGTCTCGGTCGGGCACACAGTTTTAATCTGCCAGGAAGTTTCAAGTTTCAGAATAATATAGTTTTTTAATTGATTGTTCATGACTGTAGGATTGTTTATAATACTTTTACGTTACTTAAAATATATTATATGCTAGATATATAATAAATTATATATATATAATATATACATAATACAGGGTGTTTAAAAAATGACCGGTATATTTGAAACGGCAATAAAAACTAAACGAACAGCGATAGAAATACACCGTTTGTTGCAATATGCTTGGGACAACAGTACATTTTCAGGCGGACAAACTTTCGAAATTACAGTAGTTACAATTTTCAACAACAGATGGCGCTGCAAGTGATGTGAACGATATAGAAGACAACACAGTCTGTGGGTGCGCCATTCTCTACGTCGTCTTTCTGCTGTAAGCGTGTGCTGTTCACAACGTGCAAGTGTGCTGTAGACAACATGGTTTATTCCTTAGAACAGAGGATTTTTCTGCTGTTGGAATTCCACCGCCTAGAACACAGTGTGGTTGCAACAAGACGAAGTTTTCAACAGAGGTTTAATGTAACCAAAGGACCGAAAAGCGATACAATAAAGGATCTGTTTGAAAAATTTCAACGGACTGGGAACGTGACGGATGAACGTGCTGGAAAGGTAGGGCGACCACGTACGGCAACCACAGAGGGCAACGCGCAGCTAGTGCAGCAGGTGATCCAACAGCGGCCTCGGGTTTCCGTTCGCCGTGTTGCAGCTGCCAACATCCACGTATCGTCTCATGCGCCAGAGTTTACACCTCTATCCATACAAAATTCAAATGCGGCAACCCCTCAGCGCCGCTACCAATGCTGCACGAGAGACATTCGCTAACGATATAGTGCACAGGATTGATGACGGCGATATGCATGTGGGCAGCATTTGGTTTACTGACGAAGCTTATTTTTACCTGGACGGCTTCGTCAATAAACAGAACTGGCGCATATGGGGAACCGAAAAGCCCCATGTTGCAGTCCCATCGTCCCTGCATCCTCAAAAAGTACTGGTCTGGGCCGCCATTTCTTCCAAAGGAATCATTGGCCCATTTTTCAGATCCGAAACGATTACTGCATCACGCTATCTGGACATTCTTCGTGAATTTGTGGCGGTACAAACTGCCTTAGACGACACTGCGAACACCTCGTGGTTTATGCAAAATGGTGCCCGGCCACATCGCACGGCCGACGTCTTTAATTTCCTGAATGAATATTTCGATGATCGTGTGATTGCTTTGGGCTATCCGAAACATACAGGAGGCGGCGTGGATTGGCCTCCCTATTCGCCAGACATGAACCCCTGTGACTTCTTTCTGTGGGGACACTTGAAAGACCAGGTGTACCGCCAGAATCCAGAAACAATTGAACAGCTGAAGCAGTACATCTCATCTGCATGTGAAGCCATTCCGCCAGACACGTTGGCAAAGGTTTCGGGTAATTTCATTCAGAGACTACGCCATATTATTGCTACGCATGGTGGATATGTGGAAAATATTGTACTATAGAGTTTCCCAGACCGCAGCGCCATCTGTTGTTGAAAATTGTAACTACTGTAATTTCGAAAGTTTGTCTGCCTGAAAATGTACTGTTGTCCCAAGCATATTGCAACAAACGGTGTATTTCTATCGCTGCTCGTTTAGTTTTTATTGCCGTTTCAAATATACCGGTCATTTTTGAAACACCCTGTATATATAATAATTTTTTTTAATTTTAACAGAACGTACATGAAAAGAAGTTATTTGTACACGCAGACAAATATTCTTAGCCCTACGTGATTAATGTAGCTCAAAATTTGACAAACAAGTAGATGTTCCGGAAAAAGATTTTACCGAATCGGAAGGATGTTCTTTCGCAATTTCGATTGATGAAAAGAAATGTTTAAGGAATCCCCTATTTACAATCAAGAAAATATGGCAGGATAGCCGCAGAATTCTGGAGCGCTTTTACGTTAATCATGAAGAATGGCTTGACCAGGACGTATTTATTGCGGTTTGACTATTTTCCTACTTCTTATACACTGGAACCTTATTTATGTTGAGTGCATCGAAATGTACCTCGCATTTATGTTGACTCGAGAGGGGTTCCCACCACTATGACTTTCTCCTTCCACATTTTCCCTCTGCACACCAACACAAATGCATTCCTTCCGCTATGCTTTGCAGTGTGTTGATTACTGAGGTGGGGGAACAAAAGGTCAAAATAAATGAGAGGTGGGAAGTGAACATAAGCGCGAGTCAACTTAAACGCGAGTCAGTATAAAAGAGGTTCCAGTGTATCATTCAAATTTTTCATTTAAACGTTTTTTTCACTTTCGAGCTAACGTTATTGCGATTTGTTGTAGAATGCGGAATTCAAAAACATGGAGGAACCTGTTCCTAATTCTGATACATCAGGATCGGAAAAAAGCCACAAATTTGAAAGACCCTCATTGGACTTTTCATCATCCAGCGAACGGAGTAAGCGACGAGAAGTCGATGATCTTCGGAGATCGACAAGTCCAAGGGCATTGGTATTCGCAACGGAAATGAATCTTCGTGCTTCTGGGTCCCACGCTGCAGCAAAGGTGCTCAAGGACATTACAACCACTTCCCCTACGCGAGCCTCTCGGTATCAATTAGCATTCGCACCAAGTTGTAGACAAATACGTCAACAAATTAGCGCAGATGTTGCTTTAAACTTGATAATAAGCGGTAAAATGACGAAAGGAACGTACAAATGGGCCGGGAATTAACCAATTAAAACAACGACAGGTCGGCTTTTCCCAATTATCATAAAATATTGGTTGCTAAATCTCGTTGCTACCCATCAGAATGTTCAATACGTATAACGGAATCAAGTGGGGAAGTATCATTGCAGGCTTTACTAGACCATACTACAGCTCGATTGCTTCAAGTACAATCTGATGTCATGAAAACACTCGACAGTTCCTTCACGAATAACATGAAGTTGATTTTGAAGTGGGGATGCGATGGTTCGTCATCGCAGCAGTATAAACAAAAATTTGATGAAAGCGACGGCTCTGACGCTCACGTAATTTTTACTTCCGTGGTTCTGTTACAAATGCTAGCTTCAGACGACAAATCTGAGCAGCAACTTGTCGTTTGGAAGAACCCAAGGCCTTCTTCACCCCGTTACTGCAGATCGATGAAATTGCAATTTTTGAAAGAAACCGTGCGGTCAATTGTTGATGAAAAAAAATATCGTTAATAAGCAGATAGCATCTTGTCACATTCGCTACAGTAAAGGAGGGTATTAACTTTAAAGTAAAATATGACTTATCGTTCACAATGATAATGGAAAGGTGAGAAATGCTATTAATGACACTAAATCTGTGCAAAGTTGTTATTTATGTAATTTGACAGCGAAAAATTTCAACAATTTACGATTGGTGGAGCAAACAGAAAGTGATAGCTTGAAAATAAATTTTGGAATTTCTTCCTTACACGCGTGGATAAGGTTTATGAAATGGATGGTTCATATTGCATATAAGCTGAATGACAGAACGAGTAAATGACAGGCACGATCAGTGGATGAAAAGAAAGTAGTTGAAGATCGTAAGGAACAAATAGAAAAGAAATTTAAAGCAGCTTTAGGTTGAAATTTCGATATGACTAAGCATGGATTTGGCATTACAAACAATGACAATACAGCCCGACGTTTTTTTGAGAACGCTGTCTTAACAGCAGAAATTTTGAATTTGGACGAGAAATTCGTAGCAAGCTGCAAAGTAATTTTGCAGACAATGACGAGCCGTTTCGCTGTACATATCGAAAAGTTCAGGGTTTATTGCTTAGACGTCGCGAAACCATATGTTGAGCTATATTCCTGATACCCGATGCCAACATTGGTACATACCATTTTAATTCATGGCTACGCAATAATTGAAATGAGTGTCTTGCCAATCGGACAACTTTCCGAGGACGCTCAGGAAGGGAGGAACAAGGACATTCGTCGGTGCCGCGAAAATTTTTCTCGAAAATGTCCTCGAGAGAAGACAATGTCTGACGTTTTTCTTCGGCTTCTTGCATCCTCGGACCCACTGATAACTAATTTTCAAAACTGAAAATGAAAAATAGTGTACCATTACCTTCTGATGTACTAGAACTTCTACTGGAAACACCAGAAGAGTATGTCACAAATAGTACCTTACACTCAGCAGAAATCGAAATATGTATGACGGATCCATCTGACCCAGATTATGATTTTTAATTAGTCCAATGTATTGTACGGAATTATGTACGTAAACTAAAATAGAAATTTACATTTTCTACAATATTGTTTTTCATTCTGGAATTTCAAATGTCAGGAATCTAATATCAAAATCGTAATCAGCGACTCCGAAAACCCAATGGTGCAAATTTTCGTACCGATGAAGTGATAATTTTTCCAAAATGTCCGCCATTTTGAATTTCATAATTTTGATATCAGATTCGTAATCAGCGACCTCGAAAACGTATTGGTGCAAATTTTCGGACCGATAAAGTGATTATTTTTCCAAAATGTCCACCATTTTTTGTACGCCATTTTGAGTTAAATAATTTTGACATCAAATTCGTAATCAGCGGCCCCAAAAACCTAAAACGAGAAATTCTCAGTTTTCGACTTTTGGCCAGGGATTAGGCCTTTCTAAACCACTATGCACTCGGCAGACGGGACTTGGGGGCAGAGTGGGCAGAGGTCAATATGCGAGTCCTGACTACGATGTCCCCAGCGCCACTACCGGGCAGAAAGAGGGAGGAAGCCGAGGAAGAGAGGACGGTAGAGTTGGGGGAATGACCGGCTTGGTCTGGTGTAGTGCAGAAAATAAAGGCTGTGCGTGTCCATCCGCCCATCCCTATGTGGGGTACGACGCGACGTGAGTCTCAGACGTCAGCAGGGGTGGTGGGAAGGGGTTTGAGGGGGGGGGGGAGTTCTGACCGCATGTGGCATCATCCAGCTGTGTGGGGGCGACGTAAGGATCGCGCTATCTAAGAAGACTCACGATCTGTCATAATTTTACTTCCGCCGGTACCTCGAGCGAGTTCTACTCTTGATCTGGCACACAGTTTCAATCTGCCAGGCAGATTTTTACAAACTTCTCTCGAAATTCTTCGAGCTGACGATGTTTATAATTTAGTATGAGACCAACTGTCTCTGCGTATGTTGCTTTTTTTCAGGCTTTAGACGTCTCTCTTATAGTGTCGAACTGTAAACAGGATTGCTGGTATACTTTGCGTTCTCTCTCTCAGTACTGCCATGACGTAAATTTCGGGATTTATGCAGCCAAAGAAAGAAAGCATTTCTTCCTCAGAAGGAAACACAAAGAATGCTATGTAAAGTTGATAACAGAACTACTTGCAGAGGCCTCTTCAGAGACATAGGGATTCTTAAACTCACACGCCAAACATTTATTCCCTAATGCAGAGCCGGACACGGAATGCCAAACCACTAGTGGGTCGAATGTGTGGGACCGAGGTTCGGCGTTTCTCGGTCTTGCTCGTTCCAAAGCCATCGTGTCAATTTGCCTGCATTTCATTATCACATCATCATAACCACATAATGTAATCATTATTCAACCTGCCTGTATTAATTTATATTTGCAAACTATGCGAGTTTATGTGACCTGCCTATTCGCACGTTTGGCTATTTCTATTTGTCTGTGCTCATTACTTCCTTATTTCTAGGTGCACCTGCTGTATTCTTGATTAGCTGTCTCCATATGCCTATTTTTCATAATTCTGTTATGTCATGACATTTACCTCATTTATACACTCCTGGAAATTGAAATAAGAACACCGTGAATTCATTGTCCCAGGAAGGGGAAACTTTATTGACACATTCCTGGGGTCAGATACATCACATGATCGCACTGACAGAACCACAGGCACATAGACACAGGCAACAGAGCAAGCACAATGTCGGCACTAGTACAGTGTATATCCACCTTTCGCAGCAATGCAGGCTGCTATTCTCCCATGGAGACGATCGTAGAGATGCTGGATGTAGTCCTGTGGAACGGCTTGCCATGCCATTTCCACCTGGCGCCTCAGTTGGACCAGCGTTCGTGCTGGACGTGCAGACCGCGTGAGACGACGCTTCATCCAGTCCCAAACATGCTCAATGGGGCACAGATCCGGAGATCTTGCTGGCCAGGGTAGTTGACTTACACCTTCTAGAGCACGTTGGGTGGCACGGGATACATGCGGACGTGCATTGTCCTGTTGGAACAGCAAGTTCCCTTGCCGGTCTAGGAATGGTAGAACGATGGGTTCGATGACGGTTTGGATGTACCGTGCACTATTCAGTGTCCCCTCGACGATCACCAGTGGTGTACGGCCAGTGTAGGAGATCGCTCCCCACACCATGATGCCGGATGTTGGCCCTGTGTGCCTCGGTCGTATGCAGTCCTGATTGTGGCGCTCACCTGCACGGCGCCAAACACGCATACGACCATCATTGGCACCAAGGCAGAAGCGACTCTCATCGCTGAAGACGACACGTCTCCATTCGTCCCTCCATTCACGCCTGTCGCGACACCACTGGAGGCGGGCTGCACGATGTTGGGGCGTGAGCGGAAGACGGCCTAACGGTGTGCGGAACCGTAGCCCAGCTTCATGGAGACGGTTGCGAATGGTCCTCGCCGATACCCCAGGAGCAACAGTGTCCCTAATTTGCTGGGAAGTGGCGGTGCGGTCCCCTACGGCACTGCGTAGGATCCTACGGTCTTGGCGTGCATCCGTGCGTCGCTGCGGTCCGGTCCCAGGTCGACGGGCACGTGCACCTTCCGCCGACCACTGGCGACAACATCGATGTACTGTGGAGACCTCACGCCCCACGTGTTGAGCAATTCGGCGGTACGTCCACCCGGCCTCCCGCATGCCCACTATACGCCCTCGCTCAAAGTCCGTCAACTGCACATACGGTTCACGTCCACGCTGTCGCGGCATGCTACCAGTGTTAAAGACTGCGATGGAGCTCCGTATGCCACGGCAAACTGGCTGCCACTGACGGCGGCGGTGCACAAATGCTGCGCAGCTAGCGCCATTCGACGGCCAACACCGCGGTTCCTGGTGTGTCCGCTGTGCCGTGCGTGTGATCATTGCTTGTACAGCCCTCTCGCAGTGTCCGGAGCAAGTATGGTGGGTCTGACACACCGGTGTCAATGTGTTCTTTTTTCCATTTCCAGGAGTGTAATTTGTAAATGTAAACACTTATCCTAGGTGAGCTCTCATAAAGCCCTAGGCGCCATGGTACACATATATCCACAAAAATAGTTCATCAGGAAAGAAATGCAGCGAAATTCACTATCATATACATATAAACATTGAAAGGTGGCTACACTGAGCCACAGCGCCAGAAATCGCGCCAGAGAGTATTGTTCCGCCGCCTCCACTGGCAGTGATTATTGAGACGCAGCGACAGGCAGTTCTCGCCGAGAAGTTGTGGTGGACACTGCTTGTAGCTGAAGTTAGAGTGAGATGTGGTAGTGGAGAGTGTTGTTCCATGTTTTATCCATTGGTTTGATGGGAGAGATAGCAGATGTTGTTCTAATGGAGGTATTGTAATGGTCAGAGTGCATTTCGTCAATATATATGGAGGTATTTTCTTTTATTCTTTTATTATTTGTGTGTCCTGAATAATGTGCCATTATAGGTTCAGTCAACAAAGCATCTGGCTTGTATTCTTGTATTAGAGTGTAATTCTGCTTTCCTTACGCAATTATAGTGTTTCTAATTTTCTTTTATCACGTCAGTATAATTGGTATTTAAAAATTCTTGTTTTGTTGAAGAAGAACCGTGCTAGATGTGCGTTGAGTCACACTACCACACACAGAACAGCTATACTTGTGCTATGTTGGCTTCGTAGGTTTTATAGTTGCTGGGGACTTAATTAATTAACTGTGTTAACGAAAATTTTCTTACATTCTTTGTTGTCATTCTAAGCAGTCAGATTGCGTACTAAAACTAGTCAGGGCCAGCCGTTTACGAGACTTGCGTAAACGGACTCACAGCTACTAAAAATATTTGCATTATTTATATAAAATAAGCCCCCATGCACGTGGCGACCGCTGCTTCGGATCGTCCCTTGGAATTCTTCTGATTGTAAAAATAGTAGACCGTAGCATTGTTGTAGTAATTTGTAGTTTAGTAATTGTAGTCTATTTTGCATGTGTAGATTTGGTAATTGTCATTCTTCTAATGGTATTTTTTTCTCAGAATTTGATTTGTTGTCTTGTATACGCATTTGACAATTTAGTGCAATTATTTCAATTGTTCGATTAATCGTGTTTGAGGGAAACATTTCATGTAAATGGTATTGTTGGAGATAAAGAGTCATTGGGTGTAATTTTCATATAGTGACGAGTTTTGTATATTTTGTAAATGATTACGCGATCAATGAAAAAGGCAAAAATGATGAATAGTGAGAATGACGAAATTGTTAACATGGCGAACTCGCCAACACAGGAGACCAGTGTGATGAATAATGAAGTGGAAAACAATGTAATAAGTCGGGAAAATAGTCCGGAACCATTTCAAAATTTTTCTCAATCAGAAAATTCACAGAATCCGAGATTAACAACAGAAGATTCTGGAATAGTATCGAACACAGATAGCTTTACAGCTACGACGAACGAAGCTGGTTTTGCGGGAAATGTTAGGGGCGAAAATAATTTCGAACAAGTTAACATGGAGCAGTTGATGAGTACAATATTGAATTTACGATCTGGATTAAAAACAAATAGGGAAACAATGGCAACACGGTTAGACTCACAAAGGGAAACAATGGAAGCACGGTTAGACTCACTGGGATCACAAATGGGAACAATGGAAGCACGGTTTGGATCTGAATTAAAAACAGAGATGGGAACTTTGGAAACACGGTTAGACTCACGAATAGGGACATGTTTCAAAAATATGAAAGATGAATTAAAGAAAGAAATCAGAGAAGAAGTACAACCGATTTTGAATTCTCACAATAATAGATTAATGGCAGTAGAGATTAGACAAAGGGAACAGGATAGAGAACAGGAGGAAAGAGATCGCGTGATAGTACAGAAATTTTCAGAGTTAAATTTACAACGTGCAAAAGATAAGGAAGAAATATTTGAGAGAATCGAGGAATCCGTACCAAATGACAGAATAAATAACCTAACACAACAATGTGAACAGTTAACTACCAAATGTGTTAATACTGAAACCCGAGTCGCGACACTTACGGAAGACGTAAATAAACAGAAAGAACAAATAGGTGATTTATCGGAAAGAGTTGAGGAGATTTCAGACAAATTGACAAGTCTTAGTTTAAATGGGGACAGAGATTCAGATGATACAGCACCATTGCCATTTGCAGAAACCGAAGAGTACCAGAACATAAATAAGCATGTTGAAAATCAGGGAAAATTTAATGAACGCGTTAAAAGGGAAGTTGAGGCATTACGAAAGCAAGTCAAACAGATCGAAGGCAAAATCGTAGGAAAAGATAGCAGAAGAAATTTAGAATCACGGATAGCAGAGGGCTTTGAAGAAAATAATTTGTTTCATTTACGGGATGCAACAAGAGATCGCCAGGCGCGGGAACTTGACAATATTCGACATTGGGACTGGGACAGACGCGGTAGGTCTTTGTCGCCACGAGGCGAAAACTTTGACTATAAACACTTTTTAACTGTTCGGAAATTTAAGATCTTTCGTAATTCTAAGAATGAGATACATCCATGTGCATGGTTAGATCAATTTATGTACGCACTTCCACCAAATTTGCCACTAAGTCACAAACTGAAATTTATGTGCAGCTATTAAGGTCCTCAGGGGATTCACTACTCTTAAGTGAATATGTGCCGTAGCGAGCATAGGGCCCCGAGCTGTAGTGGTGCTATTTCTCTTTTAGTTTTCTGTACCGCTGCCTACTCTTTTACTATTCTTTGCATCTATCGAAACAACTCTTCTACTATCAATCTATCTAGAGAGTAGATAAACAATAACCGGATATGACTGTTTTACCCAAAAGTGACTTTGAAATTTACCGTTTGGACTTCCTATATTTTCTGCAGCATTCATTTGTAGTTTAAACGAAATTTTACCTGTTTATCTTCGTGACAATATTACTTCATATGTTGACGATATTCTTATTGCTAAACATTCTTGGAGTGAGCACAACAATATTTTGGATTCATTATTACGTATCTTTGCAAGAGTTGGCATTACAGTGAACTTGGAAAAATCTGAATTTGGTCGTTCTCAGGTGAAATTTCTCGGTCACATTATTTCTACAGAAGGTATTCTTCCTGATCCAGAAAAATTAGACGCTCTTCGTAATTATGCTGTTCCTACCACAAAACGTGATGTTCGTAGTTTCCTTGGCGTCTGTAATTTTCTTAGATGTTTTGTTAGATTGGACGATTTGGCCACACCTCGTTTATGCAAATTATGTCAAAAGCCGCCAACTATTTCTCACAGAGCACCGTTGTTTCCTATCATTCCAGCGAAATTAAAGGACATGGCTGCAGTTGATTTGCTCGGTCCAGTGGTTCGATCTACTAATGGTTTTGCGTACATTTTCGTAGCAGTGGAGTTGACATCAAAATATGTGTGTTTTACACCGTTACGCAAGGCAACAGCTCGTTCAGTATCTAATGCTTTCATTAACCATTTTCTTAAAGAAGTGGGTCATGTTGATAAGGTTATATCAGATAATGGATCACAGTTTCGTTCTAAAATTTGGCTCCGTACTCTACGGCGTCGTAAAATTAAACCAATTTTCATTTCACTTTTTCACCCTCAATCTAACGCTTCAGAGAGATGGATGAAGGAAATCAATAAATTGTGTCGTCTTTATTGTCATCAGAATCACAGAACTTGGGATCAGTATCTTCATATTTTTCAAAACATTCTGAATGAACTTCCTAACGACTCAACTTCTTTACCACCTATACTCATATTAAAAAAACAAAGCACCGACAAATCGCACTTCTGAAATCGTTCCTTTTCCGCCTACACGGAAACCGGCATTCTGAAGTTGTCAACCTGGCTCTACAAAATATTGCATCTGCGGCTGCTAGAAGAGAGAAATCAGCTAAGCGTCTTGGTCGTTTAAAAATCTTGTCAGTTGGTCAGAAGGTGTTAATTAAGGCTCATCGTTTGTCTCACAAAGGAAAAGGCTTGTGTCGGAAATTTTTTTTACTTTATAACGGCCCATATAGAATTCGCAAAATTATTCATGATAACACTGTCGAAGTAGAAACTCTTAAATCACGACGCTCTAAGGGAATACATCATATAACTAACGTTAAAATTTTTGTGGAATGATATACTTCTGAAAAATTTTTGTAGAATGACATACTTTTGAGAAACTAACAGTTGTATGTAAACACACGGAGAGTACAAGGATACCGCGCTGTGTTTTGGCGGCGGCATATACTCAAAGCAACAGTCAAGTCTGCGCGCCGCACAAGGCAGTCGTTGACCGCAAACAATCACTTCCTACGTCACGCGTCTACAGCTGATCGAGCGCTCAGTGCGAATGCACTGACAGCCATAAATAAATACACAGTCTAATTTCTCCGACTAAATTCAGTATAAAGCTATAGTGACTTGATGAATTCTGTTATTAACATTCAGTATTTTTCAGGATACGGTTCTATAAAATATTTAAGAACTTCAGGTAAATTCTGTGCGTGTCCGACGTTAAGATGACTTGCTATCGAGAAAATTTCAGGAAAAATGTCATTTCGAAGGAGAAAGTAATCAACTAAAAAGGTAATTATTAATTGAGTTTATTTTTCAGGTAACATATTTCCACTTAGGTACGTACTTTAGACGTAATTTGCTGCTCGCGATTACGTGATTCATACTTTGTGCTAATTACATGTTCAATGAAATTACTTGTGAAGCGACGTGCTTGCGTACGTTAACTGATTTTGACAATGATTATTAATGAACTGGGTTGTAACTTGTGTATATTATGCATCGCTTGACTGCACTGCTTTTTCACTGATGTTATATTTTTTTTATTATGTGCCTGCTGTGCTTATTTATTTAAATTATAATTGTCACCTGATTAATTGTGCTGATGTGGTTAGGTATGTAAGTTATACTTTGTGATTTATCTGCTTGCGCCTTCATGTTTACTTATTAAGATATGATGCTAATGACCTGTTTAGTACGTAAGATATATGTTTACTGCTATGTGTATGGATTGCACATTTACACATTTCTGCTTGTTGTCATAACTATACTTTAATTTGGTATATAGCAATGCTGATGTACAGTGTACAAACATAGAGTTTAGGTTACACTATGGTACTAGTTACAGATTGTTCGCTTGGCAGAGCCTCGTTGTAAGAATTGTGCTGCATCCACTTGTTGACATTCTGTTCACTACTGGTATATTTACTCGCTATTGCTTGCCTTGCTTACGCTCAGTGCCTTATATTTTTAAGATAAGAAAATGAACTGCTATAATTCGACGAACGACATTAGTACAAGAAACTTCATAGAAGTCACATGAGCTGGAGGTTTTATGAAAGCTGTATAAATGTATGCCAATAGGAAGGAAGCTAACGACATGACATACCAACACAGTTATTACACTGCATTTTTCGTGAGCAACTGAAATAGGAAGTGACACTTGACACAAGAAATACTTCACATGTTTGCTTCTGTTTGCCATAATTCTTGAAGGGGTGTACACACTGTGAAATATTAGGATCATTTTCACTCCGTAATCGTACTTAATTACTGAGAGTTATTCTAACTAAGTCTGTTAGAGGTCATGTATGCATTCTTTGTTTATAATTCATAATGAGTAGAAGATTTTGCTCAGATGGATTACACAGAGGTTGTGTGTTGACAGTGTGTCTTCGGATTGTATGGGATGAGGAGGTTTGCATTAGGATTTTATCTGTACTCGATCGAGGAGACTGACTAGAGGAAAGAGTTGTTATGGAAGTGAAATGATACTGGCAATAAGGTTTATATGTATCGACGTATTGAAGAGGTATGATGGAGGTATTGAGATTATATGAAGTTGATTGGAGTTATGGTGTATAAGAGGTAAAATAAGTGAGGTGCATATTTTTTTTGTTGTTGTTGGTCTATATGGAACAAGGAGGATGAAGATAGCAGACTAGAACACTAAAATGGAAGGAAGATTGTCTACACACACTTTGTTAAATCACTAAGCAGTATGTACTTTTTTTTTTGGAGAGAGGAAGTTGCATATCTTGGCACACTGACAGTTGTTCAGCAACCGTACATTTTGATCTGGCTTGGCAAACATTGGTCTTGACATGATGATTATGACGTTGACTTAACTATTATTGACTGTTATACATTGCTGTCACTACTACTTGATACACATGATGAACATGAAATTTTGACAGAAGTGGATTCACACAGTTAACACTATTCAATTACACAGTAGTACTTAATGTGGATGAAAGATGAGTGAGTGTGTTTTGTGTGTTTTCCTTTCCTAATCCTACCCACCTATCTCCTAAATATTATTTTATTTGTTTGTAGTGGCTTGCACTGACACCCATAAATATTATAGGTTTACTGATGTTTGTGTATTTGTAATAGTAATATGACAATTATCTGATATCATTTGTGTGTTTGTTATAATTTGTATGTTTAGTGTAAGAGCATTGTAAAGGCATTTGTATGTGCATTCAAACTATTGTTCATGCTTGAACTGTCTGATTAGTGATAGTAAATATTATGGACTGTTACTTGTACTTTTTCTACATGATTGGTGCCACTAGGACATGTTTAATTTCTGCTGATGAACTGTGTGATCAGTGATAGTGAATATTATGGACTGCTGTCTGCACCTACTCAACATTGCTGGGTGCCACTGATGGACTGATTCTACTGAGATGATGTCACCTGTTGCTGTTTGCACCTACTCAACATTGCTGGGTGCCATTGATGAACTGCTTCTACTGAGAAATGTGACTTGTTGCTGTGTGTACCTCTTCAACATTGCTGGGTACCACAAATGGAACTGCTTCTACTGAAATGATGTTACTTCTTGCTGTCTGTACCTCTTCAACATTGCTGGGTACCACAGATAGAACTGCTTCTACTGAAATGATGTTACTTCTTGCTGTCTGCACCTACTCAACATTGCTGGGTGCCACTGATGGACTGATTCCACTGAGATGATGTCACCTGTTGCTGTTTGCACCTACTCAACATTGCTGGGTGCCATTGATGAACTGCTTCTACTGAGAAATGTGACTTGTTGCTGTGTGTACCTCTTCAACATTGCTGGGTACCACAAATGGAACTGCTTCTACTGAAATGATGTTACTTCTTGCTGTCTGTACCTCTTCAACATTGCTGGGTGCCACTGATGGACTGCTTCTACTGAAATGATGTCACCTGTTGGAGTCTGCACCTGTTCCACAATGCTGGGTGCCACTGATGGACTGCTTCTACTGAAATGATGTCACCTGTTGGAGTCTGCACCTGTTCCACAATGCTGGGTGCCACTGATGGACTGCTTCTACTGAAATCATGTCACCTGTTGGAGTCTGCACCTACTCAACATTGCTGGGTGCCACTGATGGACTGCTTCAACTGAAATGATGTCACCTGTTGGAGTCTGCACCTGTTCCACAATGCTGGGTGCCACTGATGGACTGCTTCTACTGAAATGATGTCAACTGATGGTGTCTGCACCTACTCAACATTGCTGGGTGCTACTGCTGGAACTGTCAACCACTTGTTATGAAAACATTTTATGTGAATATTTGTATAAACTGATTTTTTGTGTATTACTGTTTGTGAAATGTTATAAGACTCTTACCTGCTCATATTCGTCATTGCTGACGCTATCGATTGAATTGTTTAACCACATGATATTTCTGTAAACTATTATGTAAAGTCATATGTATGAAAGAATTTGTATTCCTTACTGTATTTTATATATTAGGCTATTGTAAGGTCAGTGCAAAGCCAAAATTTTATCTAGTTATATGATACTTACGTATTAATATTATCTTTTATTTTTGTCTGTATTTTTTTTGACGAATTTGGTGGTATTTTCACCACCAATGCTGGCAAAAATACCATCAAATTCTAGCCCTTGGAAGAAGGGCATATGAAAGGTGGCTACACTGAGCCACAGCGCCAGAAATCGCGCCAGAGAGTATTGTTCCGCCGCCTCCACTGGCAGTGATTATTGAGACGCAGCGACAGGCAGTTCTCGCCGAGAAGTTGTGGTGGACACTGCTTGTAGCTGAAGTTAGAGTGAGATGTGGTAGTGGAGAGTGTTGTTCCATGTTTTATGCATTGGTTTGATGGGAGAGATAGCAGATGTTGTTCTAATGGAGATATTGTAATGGTCAGAGTGCATTTCGTCAATATATATGGAGGTATTTTCTTTTATTCTTTTATTATTTGTGTGTCCTGAATAATGTGCCATTATAGGTTCAGTCAACAAAGCATCTGGCTTGTGTTCTTGTATTAGAGTGTAATTCTGCTTTCCTTACGCAATTATAGTATTTCTAATTTTCTTTTATCACGTCAGTATAATTGGTATTTAAAAATTCTTGTTTTGTTGAAGAAGAACCGTGCCAGATGTGCGTTGAGTCACACTACCACACACAGAACAGCTACACTTGTGCTATGTTGGCTTCGTAGGTTTTATAGTTGCTGGGGACTTAATTAATTGTGTTAACGAAAATTTTCTTACATTCTTTGTTGTCATTCTAAGCAGTCAGATTGTGTACTAAAACTAGTCAGGGCCAGCCGTTTACGAGACTTGCGTAAACGGACTCACAGCTACTAAAAATATTTGCATTATTTAAATAAAATAAGCCCCCATGCAACATGACAAATATTTCATTGCAAAGGCGATGCAGCAAAGTATCTTATCCTATAAATAAGCAGCAAAAAATCGTTGTGGGGAAATCAGTAAACAAAATGAAATATACATTCTTAGCCCAAGACAAATCATACACCAAAGCTTCATCATAGAAGCAATGCAATAACTAAAGCAAAATATGTCATCATAAAAATGCAGGATACAAGTTTCATCAGAAAATGCCAATAAGATATCAGTGTCATAAGTTTGTTGATGCACCAGTAATTGGGTAATGGATGAGTTCAAAGGAGGCAAAGCTATGTTGAGCAATAGTCATATTACGGATCAAGATTACAAACATTTCACAATAGTAAACTCAGTGCTAACCTAAGTCATGGGAAGAAAATTAATTAATAAGACATAGTGAAAATGAATGTTCCCGAAACAAGCTTCAGTAAGGTAATATGTTTTTTTAAATGTTTTATTCTACAGCACTGGCCGGCCGGGGTGGCCGAGCGGTTCTAGGCGCTACAGTCTGGAACCGCGCGACCTCTATGGTCGCAGGTTCGAATCCTGCCTCGGGCATGGATGTGTGTGATGTCCTTAGGTTAGTTAGGTTTAAGTAGTTCTAAGTTCAAGGAGACTGATGACCTCAGTAGTTAAGTCCCATAGTGCTCAGAGCCATTTGAACTACAGCCCTCTTACAACTTATTGCCATTATCAAGTGACCCGCGAAAATAACATTTCTAAGATTGGCTATACGTCAGTCGCCGATGTTACATGTTTAGCATTGCTTTTGTACTAAAGTCTTGTTGGAAGCAACGACAACATTGCATAGTATAGTAAATTTTTTCTATCATGTCTTGGTAATTATGTTACTTTCTGTATTTACGAATGTAGAATAATTTTTTGTCCTTTAAATTTTATTTATGGTCTGTGTAAGCTTTGTTCTCCACATGACTATTTATTTTCATATTCTATTATATAAATAAAGTTTTCGAGATAGTATTTATGTCTAAAATCTGTGTGTTCATTTAGAATTTCGTGTGGATGTTTCCTTGAATTAACATAAATTTCCAGTTCTTTGACAATGTTCATATTTGTGAGAACATTCATTTTCATTATGTCTTATATTGACTTACACTATGCTGTGAGCCCAATGGAACGGAAAATAATTAATAAGTGCTAAATTGCGAAAAAAGCACAGTTCACCCAAAAATACATTTATTTTTTGTATGGTCTTGTAAGCCGTGTTTCCCACGGCTCCCTAGTGTCATCACAAAAAATATGTCATCCTATGTGCAATTGTGTCTCATAAATCTGGAAAATGTGCAGAGTAGCCAAATTTGGTTTAATATATTTGGATATCATTATGCCTGTCATGATTTCACCAGAAGGCAAAAAGGTGTGTAGTTACAAAAGAAAAAGGTACATACTTCAACAGGATATGCTCTCACATGTCAAATTCAGCAAAAATTTGATAAGACGATGATCACCAAACATAGGTCATAAGTATGTCAGAATTACGTGCCATCCCAGTTGTATCTGATTACCCAAGAAACCTTACATAAGAAATAATTGTGTTGTCTTTTGCCTTACTAGTGTTTCTTACCATTTCAGATTTCTGTTGCGCTACTAATCATATAACAGTCCATCATCCTCCTTTCACTACAGGCAAGCTGATGAAATATATCCATGCAAAGAAAAAATGAGTTCAACAAAAACAGAGTCCCTAATAAATACCCTAACCATTACCTTCTCATTCCTCATAATACATCATAATTTTTAACTATTGCATCTTCCTATCATGTTATCATCATTACCCTCACAATCATCAGCATTAATAATCACTAATACTTTCTACTTATTTATTTCTTCTCTATCATCACATTAAGTTCATATCTCGTAACATTCTCAAACCTTGTAAATAATAAATAGTAAATACTCCTTGTTCTATTGCATAAATCAAGCCTTACACGAGAAACACCTCAGTTACCCTTCATAAATAGCACTACTGAGCAAACAAACCTTCATTACTGTACAACTGATCATGAACAGAGAATCTCCACAAAAATACGTATTACCTTTAACATTGATAATTTCCTTCAGACAACAAAATCTTATCTTTAACGACTTGTAATTATTCATTGAACTAGTAGAAAATCTTCCATATACTTGTAATTCATCAATACCACTGTTATTTGCACTATAATTTGAGTAATCTGTTTGTCTCATAAAAACTGTAACTAAATATTTCACATTATAAGTCATGACTGCTGCTGCTGTATGTAAAAATGACTGTGTTCAATGCTATAAACTTGTTTCATCAAACTGTGTTTCACTTCCAAAAATTTCGCATAATCAAATGCTTAGTGAGAGCACAAGTCCTGTTTGTATTTTTTGTGGTGGGCAGATTAACGTCGTGCTTGGGACGATCAGTAAGATGTTTTTAAACGAGTCACTAAATGCATGTAAACAAAGTTTTCAATTTTGTCATTATCTGAATATAGTTTGTTGGCAATATGAGAGATTCTAAATCATAGCTCACAAGTCACTAAAACTACTTTCAGTATATTTACATTAGGACAGTAGAAGTAAATTCCTTGTACTTATCGACTCAAAAATGTAGTAGGAGAAGAAAATAGTCAACACCCAGCTCGAGGAGGCATCGTTGGTCAATCGATGTATCTGAAGAAGTATAATGGATCCCCTACCTACTTTGAAACACAGAAATATGCACAGAATTCAGATTGTCACTTGTTTTCGTAATTCTTTTGCTTCAGTGTTCAGTATAAGAGCATGCGAGCTGTTCACTGTCTTGCACTTCCGTACAATAAAGTAATTGCCTAAGTTGATTGTATGAAAACGTGTGTAATAGTAATGGTCAGCTTTCTGTATCCCCAAAACTCCATTGTTATGTTCCCGTGGCTTTTCACTATATCGACTGCGAGAGAAAGTATGTTCTCGAAAAAAGTCACCTAAATATCACTAGTACATACAGATACCGAAAGTGCCGCACTATGAAAAAAATGACCAACAGCATTGCACTTGCATTTCCTTGTTCCATTATACTTATATGTTCGTCAGTGTGCTGCTTCAAAGTTTTACGTTTCTTCGTATGTAAAGAACAAACTAGTAAAATGTTAACTTAGTTTCGGCTTATGTTACTCGACATGATAACTTAGGTCGAGTACTTTACGAGATGTGATAGCAAGATGTTTTATTTGTTATTCTCCATGAGCTGTAGTGTTACAGGATGTAACTTTTTTTGAATAGTTATTCTATTTTGTTATTGCGCAGATTTGTTTCACTGTTTAAGCTCGTGTCGGCTAATTTCTTGTTAGTAGTTACTTCGTGTTGTATAGTTTTAGAATTATTTTGTTCAGATTCAAAGCTGCACAGCCTGGCCTTGTGCCTTGAAAGTGATTTTGTGTTTCGTCTACTTTTTGTAATTGTTCTGTATTTTGTTTAAGTGCGCCTTTCAAGATTTTATTTGTACTTTGTTGCAGCTGCTGTTTTCGATCTAATAGCACTTCGAAGTACTATGTTTCTAAACCATAATACTGAAATGCAAAAACTGAATTACCAAACAAAATTATACGTGAAGTTAAATAACCGAAAGTAATAAATTCTCTTATCCAACAGAAAAATCTGCGAAATATCTATGTGACAATGAAATGTTTCACACGGTTTGTACTAGTGTCTCTCTACGCAACAAAAATCGTCACATTCAATTTTTCTTTTTTTTTTGCAAAAGGTGAAGAGAGATTTCACACAAAATCACACATAAAAATGACAATTAAATTACAATAGCTACAGACAAAATACAAATGTTAGTACATATGTGCTTAGCGCTGATTTGCTATCGAGAACCTGTGTTGCAATCTGAACTGCGTAATCACAGAAAAACCAGAGGAGTATGCTCGATGAAAAGGGTCGAGGTATGTCAGCTTTCTATAAAATATTGTCTGTATGCGAGAAAACTGAACATATTGGCTTCAAAAACTTTCTCCTCATGTAAAATGTCTTTTAGGCATCGTATTCAACTGCTGAGAAAAACTGACTGTTGGTAAGCCCTGTGTTGCGCATGCGATCAGTGTTACGAAATAAATCTTTAAACGTCATGAAATGAATAATTTGAAATAAAGGAAATGAATCTAAATAACTTCGAAAAGAAACTAATGAAAACCGTATAACTAATACGTACTCAGTACCATAGTGCATTATGACCGTTGCGTGTTATGAAGTACAGAAACGATCTGTTGCTCCGTGTGGCGGAAAGTGCAACGGACACATGATAGAATTCAAAACTTTACTCTGAATCATGGCGGTGTGTTTTACTTTACAGAAAATCGTTCTTGAGAAATCACATTCTGATGATTGTGAAAAAGACACTACACTATAAGAAGACTCTAACAGTTACAAAATTCTCTTATAACGGAAATTAGAAACATACCTTTAACACTCCTCCCAAATCTTCTCCATCAGTATAAAGAACAAGAAATTATTGTAAATGAGTTTTCATCTCCATAGTAAAGCATTCCAAATAGGTTCTCCCAGATTCACAAATAACTGATGTCTTTCCCTGAGAAATTCAACTGCTCGCTACTATGACTCCAGTAAGAAAGCTCCAACGCTGCACAACTGTCTATCGAGTCAACCACAGATCAAACTAAACACAGTTAAGAATCTTATTCGTTACTCATGCAGTGCGCTCATTCAAATTTGTGAAAGTACAGTAAAGGTGAATTATTGAAAATAGTAGAAAACATACGAGAACCTTACAATACAAGCTCTGTATTCATTACTTTGAGTAGTTTCATGTAGCACATAAGCAATAAAACATTTTTATAAATATGATAGATGAGCTGAGAGAGAGGGAGAAGGAGGGGAGGGCCTCGCGATCGACTCAGCATGACTTGATTTTGGGCATTATTCACTGGTGCTACTACTGGCAGTGCGAATCCATTGTAGCTTGTCGCTGCTTATCTCTGGCAGAGGGAATCCTAAAGCAGGCCTAGAACAGCGTTGTTGGGGGCAGTAAGAGCGAGGCAGTGAGTGACAACGGACGAGAGGTCATCACGGGCCCAGTTCCGGATATAGTGGGTTAATCGACCGTTAGCTCTTTTTATGTCAAGCCATGGTGCAACTGGTGTAGTAGTTACGGCAATCGGTTGAGTACGGGCCCTTCTATCCACGCTGCTCATTTGTGCGGCTTTGTTATTCCATGCTGTGCGGGACTGGGCTGCTGGAAGCCGCACTGGATATTTCCAGAAATATAAAATATCTGCCACATTGTGCATTTATGTTCAGTATTTCTCAAGCTACGATATGCCCACCTGTACTGTCTGCTCTTGGCGACTTCCTGAAATATTTGCTTGAGCGTGATTATTTTAGCTAAGGCTCTGCAGCTTTAGATAACTTGTATTTCTGATCAGGTAAATATTTGGCTGTGTATGTAATTGCGCCTGTACTGGGGATTTCTGAGTACCACTGATTTTTCTATTTATTTCTTTATTTCATATTTTGTTTGCTTTAACAGAAATTTCCTGTATTTAATATATGTGTTAAAATTGTGTTGTCAGATTTCCTCGTCTGGATACCACGGAAGCAAGCATTGCTTGTAAGATCTAATTATTAAGTATCGCCTCTTAAAGTTAATTGTCGTCACATGACTGGTTCACACAAGTTGTCTTTCCGTGCGGTTCGCCTCAATTACTATCAGACCTTATTCTCTGGGCATTTATTAAGTTTTCCCGCATCACATTTTATCGAGCTAGATAGTTTAAGAGACGTTACCTTCGCTGCTACTGCGTCTTCCTGATGTTTTGTGCATTTGATGAAAGACAATTTTTTTAAATTTGGTGGTGTATTAAGAGGCCATACGCTGACCATTTCTCGAGAAAGTGGCCATCAAAATCTGCTTAACCGAAGTGGTGTTTGCTAACAGCTCTATTTAGTCTTCTGAGTTTCGCGGCCGGTTTTTCAGCGGATGGTGGTTCTACATCTACATCTACATTTATACTCCGCAAGCCACCCAACGGTGTGTGGCGGAGGGCACTTTACGTGCCACTGTCATTACCTTCCTTTCCTGTTCCAGTCGCGTATGGTTCGCGGGAAGAACGACTGTCTGAAAGCCTCCGTGCGCGCTCTAATCTCTCTAATTTTACATTCGTGATCTCCTCAGGAGGTATAAGTAGGGGGAAGCAATATATTCGATACCTCATCCAGAAACGCACCCTCTCGAAACCTGGCGAGCAAGCTACACCGCGATGCAGAGCACCTCTCTTGCAGAGTCTGCCACTTGAGTTTGTTAAACATCTCCGTAACGCTAACACGATTACCAAATAACCCTGTGACGAAACGCGCCGCTCTTCTTTGGATCTTCTCTATCTCCTCCGTCAACCAGATCTGGTACGGATCCCACACTGATGCGCAATACTCAAGTATAGGTCGAACGAGTGTTTTGTAAGCCACCTCCTTTGTTGATGGACTACATTTTCTAAGGACTCTCCCAATGAATCTCAACCTGGTACCCGCCTTACCAACAATTAATTTTATATGATCATTCCACCTCAAATCGTTCCGCACGCACACTCCCAGATATTTTACAGAAGTAACTGCTACCAGTGTTTGTTCTGCTATCATATAATCATACAATAAAGTATTCTTCTTTCTATGTATTCGCAATACATTACATTTGTCTATGTTAAGGGTCAGTTGCCACTCCCTGCACCAAGTGCCTATCCGCTGCAGATCTTCCTGCATTTCGCTACAATTTTCTAATGCTGCAACTTCTCTGTATACTACAGCATCATCCGCGAAAAGCCGCATGGAACTTCCGACACTATCTACTAGGTCATTTATATATATTGTGAAAAGCAATGGTCGCATAACACTCCCCTGTGGCACGCCAGAGGTTACTTTAACGTCTGTAGACGTCTCTCCATTGATAACAACATGCTGTGTTCTGTTTGCTAAAAACTCTTCAATCAAGCCACACAGCTGGTCTGATATTCCGTAGGCTCTTACATTGCTTATCAGGCGACAGTGCGGAACTGTATCGAACGCCTTCCGGAAGTCAAGGAAAATATCATCTACCTGGGAGCCTGTACCTAATATTTTCTGGGTCTCATGAACAAATAAAGCGAGTTGGGTCTCACACGATCGCTGTTTCCGGAATCCATGTTGATTCCTACATAGTAGATTCTGGGTTTCCAAAAACGATATGATACTCGAGCAAAAAACATGTTCTAAAATTCTACAACAGATCGATGTCAGAGATATAGGTCTATAGTTTTGCGCATTTGCTCGACGACCCTTCTTGAAGACTGGGACTACCTGTGCTCTTTTCCAATCATTTGGAACCTTCCGTTCCTCTAGAGACTTGCGGTACACGGCTGTTAGAAGGGGGGCAAGTTCTTTCGCGTACTCTGTGTAGAATCGAATTGGTATCCCCTCAGGTCCAGTGGACTTTCCTCTGTTGAGTGATTCCAGTTGCTTTTCTATTCCTTGGACACTTATTTCGATGTCAGCCATTTTTTCGTTTGTGCGAGGATTTAGAGAAGGAACTGCAGTGCGGTCTTCCTCTGTGAAACAGCTTTGGAAAAAGGTGTTTAGTATTTCAGCTTTACGCGTGTCATCCTCTGTTTCAATGCCTTCATCATCCCGGAGTGTCTGGATATGCTGTTTCGATCCACTTACTGATTTAACGTAAGACCAGAACTTCCTAGGATTTTCTGTCAAGTCGGTACATAGAATTTTACTTTCGAATTCACTGAACGCTTCACGCATAGCCCTCCTTACGCTAACTTTGACATCGTTTAGCTTCTGTTTGTCTGAGAGGTTTTGGCTGCGTTTAAACTTTGAGTGAAGCTCTCTTTGCTTTCGCAGTAGTGCCCTACCGTTGTTGTTGTACCACGGTGGGTTTCTCCCGTCCCTCACAGTTTTACTCGGCACGTACCTGTCTAAAACGCATTTTACGATTGCCCTGAACTTTTTCCACAAACACTCAACATTGTCAGTGTCGGAACAGAAATTTTCGTTTTGATCTGTTAGGTAGTCTGAAATCTGCCTTCTATTACTCTTGCTAAACAGATAAACCTTCCGCCCTTTTTTTATATTCCTATTTAATTCCATATTCAGGGATGCTGCAACGGCCTTATAATCACTGATTCCTGTTCTGCGCTTACAGAGTCGAAAAGTTCGGATCTGTTTGTTATCAGTAGGATCAAGATGTTATCTCCACGAGTCGGTTCTCTGTTTAATTGCTCGATGTAATTTTCGGATAGTGCACTCAGTATAATGTCACTCGATGCTCTGTCCCTACCACCCGTCCTAAACATCTGAGTGTCCCAGTCTATATCTGGTAAATTGAAATCTCCACCTAAGACTATAACATGCTGAGAAAATTTATGTGAAATGTGTTCCAAATTTTCTCTCAGTTGTTCTGCCACTAATGCTGCTGAGTCGGGAGGTCGGTAAAAGGAGCCAATTATTAACCTAGCTCGGTTGTTGAGTGTAACCTCCACCCATAATAATTCACAGGAACTATCCACTTCTACTTCACTACAGGATAAACTACTACTAACAGCGACGAACACTTCACCACCAGTTGCATGCAATCTATTCTTTCTAAACACCGTCTGTACCTTTGTAAAAATTTCGGCAGATTTATCTCTGGCTTCAGCCAGCTTTCTGTACCTATAACGATTTCAGCTTCGGTGCTTTCTATCAGCGCTTGAAGTTCCGGTACTTTACCAACGCAGCTTCGACAGTTTACAATTACAATACCGATTGCTGCTTGGTCCCCGCATGTCCTGACTTTGCGACGCACCCGTTGAGGCAGTTGCCCTTTATGTACTTGCCCAAGGCCATCTAACCTAAAAAACCGCCCAGCCCACGCCACACAACCCCTGCTACCCGTGTAGCCGCTTGTTGCGTGTAGTGGACTCCTGACCGATCCAGCGGAACCCGAAACCCCACCACCCTATGGCGCAAGTCGAGGAATCTGCAGCCCACACGGTCGCAGAACCGTCTCAGCCTCTGATTCAAACCCTCCACTCAGCTCTGTACCAAAGGTCCACAGTCAGTCCTGTCGACGATGCTGCAGATGGTGAGCTCTGCTTTCATCCCGCTAGCGAGACTGGCATTCTTCACCAAATCAGATAGCCGCCGGAAGCCAGAGAGGATTTCTTCCGATCCATAGCAACACACATCATTGGTGCCGACATGAGCGACCACCTGCAGATGGGTGCACCCTGTACCCTTCATGGCATCCGGAAGGACCCTTTCCACATCTGGAATGACTCCCCCGGTATGCACACGGAGTGCAGATTGGTTTCTTCCCCTCTCTTGCTGCCATATCCCTAAGGGGCCCCATTATGCGCCTGACGTTGGAGCTCCCAACTACCAGTAAGCCCACCCTCTGCGACCGCCCGAATCTTGCAGACTGAGGGGCAACCTTTGGAACAGGACAAGCAGCCATGTCAGGCCGAAGATCAGTATCAGCCTGAGACAGAGCCTGAAACTGGTTCGTCAGACAAACTGGAGAGGCCTTCCGTTCAGCCCTCCAGAATGTCTTTCGCCCCCTGCCACACCTTGAGACGACCTCCCACTCTACCACAGGTGAGGGATCAGCCTCAATGCGAGCAGTATCCCGGGCAACCACAGTCTTAGTCCGATCGGGGGATGCGTGGGACGAGCTGGCCGTCTCCGACAAACCCCCATCCGGACCCCCACAGTGATGCCCATTGGCAACAGCCTCAAGCTGTGTGACCGAAGCCAACACTGCCTGAAGCTGGGAGCGAAGGGATGCCAACTCAGCCTGCATCCGAACACAGCAACTGCAGTCCCTATCCATGCTAAAAACTGTTGTGCAATGAACGTCTAAACTAATCTATAGAGAGCGCAAACAAATCGACACAAAATTTAAACGGTTATTAAAATACAAGATTGCCTAGTAAATGCAGTAATGCTGCTACTTGCGCACTGCTGACACACTGCTCGGCGGCGGAAGGAGACTACGCGATTTTACACTATTCGGGTACTAAAACGCGAAACTATAATACGCCCGAAATTTATTAATTAAACAATGCAAGTACGAAAAACACGCAAAGAAATTAAGAATTAAGCCATGTAACAAATGAGTGAGCTAGGAGTATACGACTTGCTGCTGCAGCTGCTTGTTCAACGGCGGCAGGGAGCACAGTGACTCTGACCAACCGACACTAGCCGTTCAAAACAAAAACAGAAGACAGACGACTACGCGAATTTACACTATTCAGGTACTAAAACGCGATGCTACAACTCTCAAATACTATAATACGCCCGAAATTTATGAATTAAACAATGCAAGTACCAAAAACACGCAAAGGAATTAAGAATTAAACTATGTAACAAATGAGTGAGCTAGGAGTATACGACTTGCTGCTGCAGCTGCTTGTCCAACGGCGCAGGGTGGTTGCGGGGTTTGTTGCTGTTACACATCGCCTTGGGGTTTATTTGCTGCCTTTGAGGTGCGTCCACGATTGCGTTATTACGCGGCTTCACGCTGCCTGCTAATAAATTTTAAATATTGGCTACATCACTTAATGTTGTGATTCACGGAATTTTATTTAAAGTTTTACTTAAAGTTGTACATCTCCTATGTGATAAGCTTGGATTACCCATGTTAAGAATTACGGAAAGCTTAAGTTTTTCTAAACTTGCTTAAGCACAAGGTACTATCTTGATTATTATGTTGCGTGAATATTTCCAAACCTTTAACCATAATTACCGGTTTGAGCCTAAATTTGGATTGTCCACGTGTGGACAACCTTTATCTATTTTACTGTTATGGAACTTGATAAAATTTTCAGTAGATTTGAAGTTGATTTTAGCGGTGTTTGCCTCTTGTGTGTTAATGCCTTATTTGATTAAAAATATTAGTTTGTTTTCCAAAAATCCTTTGATAGCCTTAAGTGACCATTTCTTAAACTCTCTCAAAGATATCTTTGCCGTTGCCCTTTGAGCAGCATCTGTCTTATAGGGTAAGAAGCTTCTTTTTTTTAAAAAAAAAATACTGTTTTATATTTATTCTGGCACTATGTTTTGTGGCTTGTTGAGGTAAAATCATTTGTTAAAGCATTTTTCATTTCTGAAAGCACCTAACTGGCCTTACCCTGTCACTCATAATTATTTGTATTTATATATTCCTGCTATTATGTGGTAGTTAAATAAATGTAACCATTCAGACCACAAATGACGCTGCTGTTCTGAGTTCACCCTTCCATGCTTCTCCTGTCCTACCCCATCCTGTGTTTAGCGATTTCAACAGAGTTCAGAAGTCAAAGGATAAATAACTTTTACAAAGAGTAAATATTTTCCCCTATTTCACTTCATATTCTTAAAATCAATAAATTTCTTGTGCTGCGTGCTTTCTAAAGTACCCTATGTTCTTCTCCAGGGTTCAAGCTTTACCAAATTTGACAGAAATCGTTTCAGTAGATTAGTAAATAAAAGTCCGCCTCCGTAGCGTAGTGGTAGCGTTTCCGCCTAACACGCAGCCGGCACGCACGGTAGCTCAGCGTGTTCGGTCAGAGCGCTGGTTGGCCTCTGTAATAAAAAAAACTGAGTGGAAGGATCAACCAAAGAACTTGAACGATTGTCTTGCGACGTCCGCAACGACGAAACACAACGATAAATAACGAAAAAAAAAAAAACAAAAAAACACGCAGGCGACCCGGGTTCGATTTCCCGCAGGGGACTGGGTGTTGTGTGTCCTTCATCATCATTTTCATCATCACTGACCCGCAAGTCGCGGAAGTGGCGTCAACTAAAAAGGACTTGCAATACGGCGGCCGAACTTCCCCGCATGGGGCCTCCCGGCCAACAAAGCCATACGATCATTTCATTTTTTTTTCAGTAAATAATAAATCCATACGTCATGCATGATGCGGCCAATTTTTCATGCATCTCAATGTTTATGACGTCATACATCCTGAACTATGTGTCATACAAGAATATAATTTTGCAGGTACATTTAGTGGTATATGCGAAAACTGTGCACACAATGTGTCGCGAATACAGTTCATAGTAAAGAAATGATGAATTAAAACGTCAGGCCTGATACGATAGTTCTAGTGCATGAAGAGTGAAAATGTAGTAAGTCACAAACTTTATTCCTTTAATCATTTTGTGGCGGTAGTAAGAGAGAAAAAGTTTCGTAAAGGTTTGAAGTTAAGTGTGATGTTTTTTGCAAGTCACCAAGTGCTTTAGTTTTCAAATCCTGGTTGAGCAAAATCTGGGTATTCGCAAGTCGTGGCCTACATTTCTTTTTCGCCCCCACCCCACCCCTTTGATAGGTACGTGAAAATTCGTACAATAGTTTTGGAGAAGCGAGTTCAAACAGACAAACACCGATTGGTAACCTGTTAACAAACTTTGCTTCTTACTCGTATATACCGTAGGCGACTGATAAGATGGCTCTGAGCACTATGGTACTCAACATCTTAGGTCATAAGTCCCCTAGAACTTGGAACTACTTAAACCTAACTAACCTAAGGACATCACACACACCCATGCCCGAGGCAGGATTCGAACTTGCGACCGTAGCAGTCCCGCGGTTCCGGACTGCAGCGCCAGAACCGCTAGACCACCGCGGCAGGCGACTGATTAGATGAATGAATCATTCGATTGGCTTCTTTCGAGAGAGGCGAGAGGGTGGGATCTGTATGCCTGAACTATACGTAACCGAATACTGGTAGCTGGAAATCAGTGATAAAAGCAGTGTGAGCCAAAGATACATTGTCCCCTTCAAACATTGCTGAACTGCACTTGGCAGCGGGTGACGGTACACTTCCCTCAACTACTTCTTGGGGAAGGCTCCAGCCGACACTGTGAACAGTCAAACGGTTTTGCTTTGGAGAGACGTGTGTTTGCTTTGCAGACACGTGCGTATAGGACGGTAATCTTCCTGTCTGCTGGTGTAGCTTGGAATTATATATCAGTTGATTTCATTTTTTAACGTGTAGTGAATTTCAGTCCGTTTCAGTTAAGAATGCAGTTCAACAGACTGTTTCGCGATTAAAAACAAGTCTGCCGAATTAAAAAAATCATAACTATTATTTAAGATATGTACTTCAACAACGTACTGTTGGAAAGAGCACATTCTCGAGTCTTAACATGGTTTCCGCTTGGTAGCAGTGTGCGCCCGCTTCAGTTCTAGTAAAAATGGTGTGGGGACAACAGAAAGCGCTTTGTGTTCTACAATTTGTGCAGTGCGGGTCAGTAATAACTGTTCAATGTGACTTTCGTACTAGGTATGATGTGGGTCCTGCTACAGCACAGAGCATTAGACGATGGCGTGAACAATTCGGAGGAGCAGGTTGTTTGTGTAAAGGCAAATCGCCTGGCCATCTGCGAGTGTCTGACACAGACGTCCAACGCACCCGCCATAGTTTCACAAGGAGTCCGCAGAAATCCGTTTACCGTGCAGCTCGACAGCTCAGAATACCCCCGATGTCCGACCTGCGTATGTAGCGTCGATGTTTACACACGAAATCACACAAAATCCAGCTACTGCAAACTCTTAGTGAAGGTGACAAACAACAACTTGTGGAGTTCTGTAATTTCTTCTTGGTAAGATGAAGGATGACAGTTTTCTTCCACGCTTAGTGACGAGGCAACATTCCATTTAAATGAAAAGGTGAACCGTCATAATGTGAGAATATGGAGTACGGAACAACCACATGAAGTAAAACATTAGAGGGCTATACAAAATTTAATGTGTTTTGTGCATTTTCACAGGAAAAGTTGCACGATCCATTTTTTTTTTCACCGAGAACACTGTTACAGGAAGCACCTATCTCGACAAGCTTGAGAACTTTCTTTGCCCACAGTTGTAGACTGGTTCGAACCATTTCATTCACCAACAGGATGGGCACCGCCACACTAGCATCTGAAAGTGTGAGAATTTTAAAATCAAAGGATTACTGAACGATGGATCGGTGGCAATGGACCAAATGATTCAGCCTTACATTACTGGCCTCCAAGGTCACCGGACCTGACTTTATGTGATTATTTCTTCTGTGGTTTATAAAATACTCTGTTTATGTTCCTCCGTTACCAACAACAATGAATGAACTGAGACTTCGTAGAACGGCAGCTGTGGAAGCTGTAACTCAAGACATGCTCGGTGCAGTGTGGGGACAATTTGAATACCGCATTTACATACGTCATGCATATCAAGGGGGGGGGGAGAGCATATGGAACGGAAAGGTACGAATAAAAAGCTTTCTCAGTTTCCCGCTCATCAAAAAACGAAATTCACTGTATATGTTTATTAGTTTCAAAAATATAGACGTGCCAAATCTGATGATTCTTTTTGATATACCCTGTATTTCTTGTTATAACATAGCAGAACATGTTTGAATTTTGTGTGTAAGGCGCGGTTTAGTGTTGAAACCTGTGCCTGCGATGAGATGCGCCGATAGGATTCATATATTGAGCCTTCCACGGATCGTTTCGCTTCCTAAACAAAATGTCGGTTTATTTGGAAAGCCTATAGAGCTCCTTCTGACGACATTCGCATGATTTTAACATGAAAGACAGTGTTTTTTTATCTTGGCTCTCTGTCCGCGGTCGTGCGACGACGCTCCGCAGTCAATATAAATTGGTTTTGAGCCGGTTAAATGAAAAGACTATCGCATTTCAGCGACGGAAGTTAGTTATTTCGCGGATCTCATTTCCTGTGTACTTAATCCACTTTAACGTTTCTTATCCAATATACCTGTGCAGATCAGAGCATGCCACGTGCCCTTTATCTTACTCTTAACCAGTAATGATGCGTTTTATACTGTGGTACATAGAATTCCTTCTCTTTCTTTATTTATGGATTTCAGTGCTTTTTTCCCACATGGTATCCGGTCACGTACTTTCCCTGAATCCTAGCATGTCTATTACTGAGAGGCTGTACGCATTATTCCTGCTATCCTCATTCCTCACACTTATCTAGCTCTGCCACATAAGTTACGCATTCCACAACTGCAATAGAAATCCCATGTTTATATTCTTGTGTATTAAGGAACCGTTTCAATTAAGATAGTATCTTTATTCCTATGCTATAGTCATTTCCGCCCACTGACCACTCTTTGTAAAACTTCATGGCAATATCATGCTTTATTAACTAATAAAAATGCCGTTTTTTGTAAGCATCGATTCCTCATCTCTTATTGCCACCACATATAAATTCAAACTTGGTTTCCGTCCTAAAGCTTAACCTCCCACAACGAAGTAACGAACGTTTGGGACAGAGATGAAATTATTTTACTGCGACACATACGTATTAGACCATTCCGTGCATCACCAGGTACCAATGAACTTGTGTGCTAATGTTGTAGTCTCTGTCCCTCACATAATCAATATTAATGGCATTATTGGACCGAGTCAGTTCAATAGATTCAAACGTTCTGTAGATTCAGATTTCCCACGCAGGCCCGGTAGCACATGAACGCACGTGGATAAATATTTAAACAATACTCACAACAGACACTACCCTTTCGTTTTATTTGGCGGAGGATTTTGCTGCTTGTCGTCTAACGGCAGCAAACTTGAGTCTGAGTCATCTAGTATGACAACACGACTGGGGGACAGTGGTTTGGCGAAGGAATTCCATCCAGGAACTTCTATGCGAGTGCCAGAGTTCAGTTCCACGAACATGCACCCGATCACAACCATTTTTCACATACCCTCTGCTGAAATTGTCGTTAGTTGACAGACGGAAACGGAACGCCCACAAATCAGAGACCCTCACAACGGACGGTAGCGGAAGATCCAAAAATCTGAAACCCTTTCATCGGCAGCGAAGACGCTCTCAAACAGAAACAGAAGGAGAAGGGAAACCGAAGAGAAGGGAGAACAAGAACACAGGATTTCTGTAAGAGAAAAAAATCGTTGTGGGAAAAGGATATTGGCCATAACCCCTCAGAAACTGGAGTCCACACTGAAAATAAGAAAAAAATGAATTTTCCGGCGGTGTTGATGTGATTTTGATGAGGTTTGGATACTGGGAGATAAATGTAAAGAACGAAAAAATGTATTTGCCCAGCGTGCTGTTTGTGATTTTGATACATGACTGTATAAAGAGAGATAAATGTAATGAATGGTGGCATGAGGACTGAACGGATGGTGAGGGTGTTATTTGCGTGAACGTATGATACTATTTGCCTGTACTTATGAGAGAACGCATTTAAAGCTTTTGTACTGACGCTCCTATTTTGTCTATGTTAAGACTAAAAGAGCATATCCATCCGAAACTCTGTTATAATGAAGCCATATGGACCATGTTGGTATCCTACAGTTAAAAAAAAAGATTGTGTATTGAGTCGCCTTATATACGTGCTGTGTTTACCTCTCTTTGGTCTTGTGAATTGCAGTTGTGGTCATGAAGCATTATTGTGTGTGTGTGAAATCTTTATGAGACTTAACTGCTAAGGTCATCAGTCCCTAAGCTTACACGCTACCTAACCTAAATTATCCTAAGGACAAACACACACACCCATGCCCGAGGGAGGACTCGAACCTCCGCCGGGATCAGCCGCACACTCCATGACTGCAGCGCCTTAGACCCCTCGGCAAATCCCGCGCGTCAGCATTATTAGAATGAATGATTGCACTATGGAGTTCACATTTTCAGGCGGGTAATTAAACAAGTATGCAGTTTAGTGTGGCAACAGCAATTAAACGTGTTATTGGAACATTAAGTCTTCGTTTTAATGTAGCGGCAGCAGGTAATTACACAAGGTAAATAACTGTACCAGTTACCAGGAATCGTGAAGCACATATATTACAATTACTTTCATATACAAAATAATTTCTTTGTTTTTGCACCAACACTAATTAAATTTAATATTTCATTGCTGCTGCCAATTACTGCATAACATATTTACATTATACTAACATTTAAAAGAATTACATTATTCTAAAATTTGTTTTATCACCATTTTTTCTTATATTGAAAGAAAATGAAGTTTCATTACAACGACTTAATGTCCAATTTCATTGCTCATTCTACATACTTCATAATAATTAATCGTATTATTTACATTTTGCAGAAGAAAGGGAAGGGTGGTAGAAACTGACCTCGGGGAAGATAATTTTCGGTCCCGGAGATGAGTAGGAACAAGCGACGCAATACCGACCGAAAAGGAACTTTACGTTTACGAAGTTTGAAGATACAAAAAAATTTTCGACAATGTTTATTGGAATACAATCTTTGAGTTTATGAAGGTGGCAGGGATAAAATGCAGGGACCTAAAATTTACATGCAACTCTTACAGAAACCAGACTGGAAGTATAAGAGTCGAAGGACATACAAGGTAAGCAATAGTTGAGAAGGCAAAGAGGGTTGTTGTCCATCCCCGACGTCATTCAATCTGTACAATGAACAAGCAGCATGCGAAACAAAAAACATTTTGTAAAGGGAATTGAAATTCATGGAGAAGATATATAAACTTTGAGATCTGCGAACGACATTGAAGTTCTGTCGGATATGACTAAGCACTTGGAAGATCAGATGAGGGGAATGGATAGCGAAGTGAAAAGGAAAATGTTTAAATGTGTGTTTTTTCAATGCCTGACCATGTTGACAGATTTCGTGCAAGTGTTCTTCTCTGCTGTTATGTATTGGCCTACATACTGCCGCGATCTGCGTTGCATGCAGTGTGGCGTAGTGATTTGCGTCGCTGTTTGGCGTACTGTGTGTCGCCATTACACACCCAACGAACAGTAATTATTTGTTATTGAGATTAAGAATTTATCAATTCTGGAAGGTTGCAACGTTTGTATATTCTGGAATATCCGATGTTTGTATAATTAACAGCATTCTGGAATATCGATGTTGGTATAAATAGCTACACTCTCCACCCAGGAGGTCCGTTCTGTTCTCACTGTACGTTGCTGTCAGTATTAAACGTACTTTTAGTACCAAGTATTGAACTTCATTGACGACCTTGCCTTCGAATTTAGACGCGACAATATCTTATGTCGCTGCTACCATATTAATATATTCTGCTTCAAGGGGGACGTGAATATTTGTAATTTATTACTGGAAGGTTGGATGTGTGCAGTTTCTTTTGCTAGTACGACGCTTAACACAGATGAGAAAGTATACTTCTACCCTGGGTTTACAAAAGTCATGAGATACCTTCTAGTCTATATCTTTTGCCCAGAGTAGGGCGGCAGCTCGACATGGGATGGACTCAACTAGTCTTTGGAAGTCCCCTGTGGAAATATTGAGCCATGTTACCTGTGTAGCCGTCCATAAGTGTGAAAGTGTAGCTGGTGAAGCATTTTGTGAACCAACTGATCTCTCGATTACGTCCTGTAAGTGTTCATGGGATTCATGTCGCGCGATCTTGTTGACCAAGTCATTCGTTCGAATTGTCCAGTACGTTTTTCAAACGAATCGAGAACAATTGTGGCCTGGTTACACAACTAATAGTCATCCATAAAAATCGCATCGTTATTTGGGAACAAGTAGGAGCAAATATCCATTTCCAATCAATGATCGGTTCAATTGGACCAGAGGACCCAGTCCATTCCATGTAAACACAGACCACTCCAGTCACCACCAGCTTGTTGACAACTTGGATCCATGGTTTCGTGGGGTCTGCACCACTCTCGAACCGTACCATTAGCTCTTACAACCGAAATCTGGACTCATCCGACCAGGCTACGATTTTCAGTCGTCTAGTGCCCAATCGATATGGTCACGAGCCCAAGAGAGACACTGCAGGCGATGTCGTGCTGTTAGCAAAGGCACTCGCGTCGGCCGTCTGCTGCCATAGACCATTAAAGCCAAATTTCGCCGCAGTGACTTAACGGACACGTTATTTCATTCAGTATTGCTTGTATGTTAGTACTGAAGATTCTACGCAAACGCCGCTGCTGTCAGTTGTTAAGTGAAGGTCTTTGATTACTCCGTTGCCCGTGATGAAAGGTAACACATGAAATTTGGTATTCTCGGCACACTCTGGACACTTTGGATATCGAAATACTGAATTCCCCAAAGATTTACGAATTGGAATGACCCATACGTCTCGTTCCAACTGCCATTCCACGTTCAGAATCTGTTAATTCCTGTCGTGCAACTATAATCATGTCGGAAGCCTTTTCGCATGAATCACTTGAGTATAAGTGACAGCTCCACCAAAGCACTGTCCTACCCTGTGTACCCGATATTTATCATCATCTGTATATGTACATATCCCTATCCCATGACTTTCGTTACCTCAGTGTATTGCTGGATGCGATGATGAAACTGTGTCTTAGATATTCAGTCAATATTATTGCACATGTGGGTGTCATATAACGGATCTAGTGCATTACATTGTTGATGAATTAATTCAGTGGGTATGTGGACCATTGATTTAAGCGCTGGTCCAGAAGTTATCATATGTGTGCATATTTTCTGTAGGCAGTTGATGTCTAGTAGTGGAGTCAGATGAAGTGAGGGGACTGTGAGTCTTTTTAGTGTGTTTCAACGCTGAATTTGTCAGGCGGAGAACTTCTCTGGTGTGTTTACAGCTTTTGTGTGTAAAACTTGTTATTTTTTGTCTCTTGTGGGTTATATGAAAACTAAATTTGCATATGCAGTTAATGTGAAGGCAAGTTTCCAGTGATGGCGGGATTTCAGTGTAAATTTTCGATGTATTCTATGCAAGCGAAGTGGTCTTCAAGTCGAGTAACTTCTGAAAGCTAAACATTTTCTGGCGGTAGCTGATGAGCACTTACCTTGGTTGTTGTGAATTGCCGGCCGGTGTGGCTGTGCGGTTAAAGGCGCTTCAGTCTGGAACCGCGTGACCGCTACGGTCGCAGGTTCGAATCCTGCCTCGGGCATGGATGTGTGTGATGTCCTTAGGTTAGTTAGGTTTAATTAGTTCTAAGTTCTAGGCGACTGATGACCTCAGAAGTTAAGTCGCATAGTGCTCAGAGCCATTTGAACCATTTGTTGTGAATTTGCGAGGCAGCATCCTTCACTAGAGGCACTTTTGATTATAATGAGATGCATTTCACCTTGGATTCTGATTTTTACCTATAAGCCGTGTCTACGTGACTGAAATTTTCTTGTGGTGCTGTTATCACTGATGTCAGGTGAGTACAGCTTACTTGCTGATTTACATTTTCTGGTGCTGATATAGTATTTGATATCACTGCCATAGTGAATTTTTTTAATTTTTGGCGTCAGTGATACAGCTACCGTTACCACTGTAGAGAACCTGGTGTTTCTGGCAAGCATTTGAAAAATAAAACCCTCTAACTTAATCTTAACCCAAGGTCATATGTAGAGCTTCAAGGCAGTGCAGGGCATAATTATTTTTGCTCACTTCTTAAGTGAAAAAGGCAATGGAATTAACTGCGTTTAGTAATTTTGCTCGATTTTATGAATTTTTAGTGTAGTTTTGACTTCGAAAGTTTTCACTGGTAGAGCTATGTGATTAGTGTTCCTGGGTCTTGGCTACTGAATCTCTGATTGTTCCCTTTCGTTACTAAAAAGTTTATGATATTAATAATTAGTAATGGTGAATCGATGATTTTCTTTTCTATTTCGTGAGGATTTACGAAGATGTTTGATTCTGGAGATTCTCTTGGTTTCATCTATGGCTCTTGGGAACACTGTTCTGTTCTGATGAACCATACCTGATACAGCTCATTATTATTTCTTTTAGTGCTGATATATGTTATTATGAGACAGTGGTACATAATTTCTTTGTCACCTTGTGGCAAATTTGAGTCATAATTATGTGGTGCAGTAAGGCAATGGTTTAAACTTATTGTGTTGTAGTGAAACTCATTTGTGGTTGTTATTCTGATTTCTTAAAAATGAACAGAAGTGTTTCCAATCACAGGGAGACTATGAGTAGCAGGTAGACTAAAAGTGTTGAAAGAGCTAAACACTCCATGCCTTTTCCAAGGTCAAGTTAGTATTCAGTGAATCTAGTTCTCGTCAGTGCCTCAAGCCAGTGAGATTATGATGGCGAATGATTCTGTGGGGATAATGGGAATAACTGGAATAAGTAAGGACATTGTCATATCTGAAGAGATAAGTTGTTTCAGTGGCACTGAAACTGCAGACCACTGTTAATCTATTGTTCTAATGTAGTTCTGTCCTTCATATTACCAACAGTGGTCAAACTGGCCAGTGAATTGTTGTTCAAACCCTTCACCTTACCGTTAATCAGGACACGAATTCGATGGCTTTAGGATTTTTATTGAATTTTATAAAAGAACAAGGGGCTAGTGCAAATAAATTAAATGAGAAACTAGTGGCTAAAACGAAAGAATGGAAGGACAGTACAAAAGACTTAAAAGAACAAATCTAGAATTTGGAAACAAATTTTTGCATTGGGAAGCACATCTTAGAAGGTTTTATCGAGGTCACTAGTCATACGAGGGGGGACAGTTACCACTGGAGAAAATAAGGTTGCTACGGTTAAAACGACTAAGACTAAATTAACTGTTTGACTGTTACTTACCTCCACACCGCCAGCTGGCCGCAAAATTGAATTTGTTCGTGTTTATTTAGAAGGAGGGCCCGTGATATGCATGTGCACATTATCTCCGAATGTGGCTTGTATGAGGAATTAATTTATCCCTGTCTGTTTGTTAGACTGAGACAACACAATATCAAGTTAAACATGGTACCCTAATGATGAAAAATTTTCGTCAAATTTAAAAGATCGAGTGCACTTCTTTGAAGAATTGTTATTGAAAATAACTTCTTATGCAACCGTTACAATTCAGATAAGGTAATCCGAATTATTTAACGAAATTACCATCACATCTGAAGCAGTTTATCCTAGCCCGATGATATAAGTATGATCTTGACGCTTCCAGAGTTTCTTACAAGAACCTGATTGTACGAACGGGGAAGAGACACACAGGAGAAGAGAAACTGCTAGGTTTCAGTACACGAGGTGCATCCAAGTTCTAAGGCCTCCGATTTTTTTTCTAATTAACTACTCACCCGAAATCGATGAAACTGGCGTTACTTCTCGACGTAATCGCCCTGCAGACGTACACATTTTTCACAACGCTGACGCCATGATTCCATGGCAGCGGCGAAGGCTTCTTTAGGAGTCTGTTTTGACCACTGGAAAATCGCTGAGGCAATAGCGGCACGGCTGGTGAATGTGCGGCCACGGAGAGTGTCTTTCATTGTTGGAAAAAGCCAAAAGTCACTAGGAGCCAGGTCTGGTGAGCAGGGAGCATGAGCAATCACTTCAGAGTTGTTATCACGAAGAAACTGTTGCGTAACGTTAGCTCGATGTGCGGGTGCGTTGTCTTGGTGAAACAGCACACGCGCAGCCCTTCCCGGACGTTTTTGTTGAAGTGCAGGAAGGAATTTGTTCTTCAAAACATTTTCGTAGGATGCACCTGTTACCTTAGTGCCCTTTGGAACGCAATGGGTAAGGATTACGCCCTCGCTGTCCCAGAACATGGACACCATCATTTTTTCAACACTGGCGGTTACCCAAAATTTTTTTGGTGGCGGTGAATCTGTGTGCTTCCATTGAGCTGACTGGTGCTTTGTTTCTGGATTGGAAAATGGCATCCACGTCTCATCCATTGTCACAACCGACGAAAAGAAAGTCCCATTCATGGTGTCGTTTGTCCGCAGCTAGTGGTCGTGCGGTAGCGTTCTCGCTTCCCACGCCCGGGTTCCCGGGTTCGATTCCCGGCGGGGTCAGGGATTTTCTCTGCCTCGTGATGAGTGGGTGTTGTGTGCTGTCCTTAGGTTAGTTAGGTTTAAGTAGTTCTAAGTTCTAGGGGACTGATGACCATAGATGTTAAGTCCCATAGTGCTCAGAGCCATTTGAACCAACCATGGTGTCGTTGCGCGTCAATATTGCTTGGCAACATGCCACACGGGCAGCCGTGTGGTCGTCCGTCAGCATTCGTGGCACCCACCTGGATGACACTTTTCGCGTTTTCAGGTCGTCATGCAGGACTGTGTGCACAGAACTCACAGAAATGCCAACTCTGGAGGCGATCTGTTCAACAGTCATTCGGCGATCCCCCAAAACAATTCTCTCCACTTTCTCGATCATTTCGTCAGACCGGCTTGTGCGAGCCCGAGGTTGTTTCGGTTTGTTGTCACACGATGTTCTGCCTTCATTAAACTGTCGCACCCACAAACGCACTTTCGACACATCCATAACTCCATCAGCACATGTCTCCTTCAACTGTCGATGAATTTCTATTGGTTTCACACCACGCAAATTCAGAAAGCGAATGATTGCACTCTGTTCAAGTGAGGAAAACGTCGCCATTTTAAGTATTTAAAACAGTTCTCATTCTCGCCGCTGACGGTAAAATTCCATCTTCCATACGGTGCTGCCATCTCTAGGACGTATTGACAATGAACGCGGCCTCATTTTAAAACAATGCGCATGTTTCTATCTCTTTCCAGTCCGGAGAAAAAAAGTCGGAGGCCTTAGAACTTGAATGATCCTCGTACTGATCCATGATTACAACGAAGTCTGTGTGCAGATGCCAACTTCCACGAGAGTGATGAGCAACGTAGACAGCCATTTCCGTTGGTGTAAGAGGGTAGAAGAAAGAACAGTGACGAGTAACATGAAGAATTTTGAAGCTATGAGGGAAATTTTATCAGAAGAAAAGCAAGGTACTGACATCTATAGTACGTACAGCATTTGAATTGAATGTATGTTATGTGGGAGTAATGTGTCTTTATTGAGGGAGGGTACATTTTAGACGTCTGAAGGAGTACGTTCTTGCAGGATCTTTTTCCGGCCTCAAAGATGTCGGAGATTTGATGTTTTACCGGATTTCTGATTTTTACATGTAAGGGATATGGATTTTCTGCAAATTTTTTGTTGGACCAGAACTGACAACAAAGTGATAATTTGTGTCTTTGCGCCAATTAGTGTTGAACTTGGGACGTGGTGAAGTATATTTGAAAGTTAAAGGAACCTCTATTAAACTAACGTTTATTGAATGCATGCTGGGGGGGATGAACTACATTCCATTGTCTTAAATTTCTTGCTAGAACCGAACTGTCACCCAAACCAAATTCCCTTGCGAGTGGTAGTGTTACTAAAGTTGTGCCAAGGGTGTGTGGATGTTTTGTAAGAGATACAGAATCGGTTTTACCATGTGAAGTATGCTGATGAAACAGTCAAGAAACAATGTTTAATTTTCTACAGCTACAGCCTATATTTTATGATACTCTGCTGACAACTAAATGTTTAACATATCAGTTGAGGGTGAAGGAACATTGAAAGTTTTTTCCTAAGCCATACCAGATATTGCATACATATAAAGACAAAGTGGAAGAGGAGACTGAAAAGCTGTTAGCTCGTATAATAATCCTTTGAAGCTGGTGCTCAAGGAAGGCAACTGAATTAGACTTGTACTGGATTTTAGACAAATAAACACTACTGTCTAACTGAAAACTAAGATGCCTCTAACATAAGATGTGTTATTACAGAAATCTAATGGACTCAGTGTTCCGTCATCCATTAATCAGAGAACCAGCTACTGGCAAACTGAACTTCAGCCCTGCTGTCGGAAGTATACTGCATTTTTGTGTTATGGTATTTGCTACTAATTTTCGAGATGACCCTTTGGACTAACTTTGAGAAAGAGAATTACCACCTATGTTGATGATGTATTAATATCGGATTGTACTAGGGAAACTTCTAATGAGGTACTTGATTGGCTTTGGAAGTTTTTGAGAATTTTAAAGTTAAAGTAAACTTAGCAGAACCATTGTTCGGCCAAAGTCAGATCAAATTTCTTGGGAATATTGTGACTACAATAGTGATTCAAAGCAATCTGGATAAAGCTGAAGCACCCAAAGATTTTCGTTTTCCTTGACCCAAGAAGGAGTTTCGTTCTTTTGTAGGTCTTCCAAATTTCTAAAAACGTTTTGTGAATCTCAGTATGACAGCTATCCCACGTCTCTTTCCACTGGCGGATAAAAAAATTTAGTGAGATTGGCGTGACCAAGCACGAGTTGAATTTATAGGTGATCCTGTCCTCGAATCCTGATTTAAACAAGATATTTTGGCTTGTGACTGACAGCTCAAAGACTGGGCTCAATGCAGAATTCTTCCAAGAATTTGAGGAAGATGGTATTCTACGTCATCAGACGATTTCTTTTGTGAACGAAGTCCTCAAAAAATGTGAACTAACTATTTTGTTACTGGAGGTGTTGGTTTTGTTTCGGGATTCACAAAATTTTGTTGTTATTTATGTGGAAAAAGGACAAAGGCTTATAATCATAGAGCTTTGCACTTTAAATGAGTGCTCAATTACTTCATAGACATTTATCCAGATCATCAATGGATCTGCAAGAATCCAAATTCACTGTCATACATATTAGTAGAAAGGAAAGTATCATAACAGATGCACTTTCAGGATCATCTCTAGGGTTGAGGGAGGGAGATCACAATGAAAATAATTTCAGTCTTCTGTACTTAAAACGTATGGCCTTTGTGAATTTCATCACATGTTCACTTACAGAGACAGTGAAGGAGCATGATGAGGATCCCTTCTTCAAAGAAATCAAACCCTAAAACTGCACTTAGGAAGTATTATGGGACTGAAAACTGTCTCTTATTTGAAAGTATGGATACAGGTGTTTCACATAGGTTTACGTGCATGCCAGGTGATCCAGACAACAAAATGATTTGGTGCACTGACCTCAAAATTTGTATTGTTGATGCTTCTGAAAAAAGTAGTTTGTAGAACTGAGTTGTGTGATTTTGCGAAAACTTTTCTCATGTTATATATGCTTCACATTATTGAAGTATGGGGGCGACTCAGAATAATGTGAAATGTGGAAGTAAAACTTCAAACTTTCAAGATCGTTGAATACAACTATTTTTGATGATCGGTTTTTGCAATCTAAGTAGGCATCACTGGATCTGTAAAGCATATAGATCGAAAAAGTTGTAAGTGTAATAAGACAGATATAATAGGGTGTGGTACATATTTATGTGCAGTGCTTGTCTATCAGTTTTACAGTGTGCCATGGCATATGATAAAGAAATTATTCCAGAAACATGGAGAGCTTAATGCGTATATCAGCGTGTGAAATATAAAACGAGGTTTACATAAAACGTTTTGCATATTGCACTGACTACACACCATCATGCTTGTACAACAGACGAGTGAATACTGAGGGTCATACGTCAACAGCAAAGATGTTATGAACTACCACCAGGTGACACTATAATAGTCAACATGCAGAAATACACCATACATATACACTGAAGCGCCAGTGTAACTGGTATAGGCATGCGTATTCAATTACAGAGATATGTGAACTGGCAGAATACATCGATGCGGCCGGCAACGCCTATATGACAACAAGGGTCTGGCGCAGATCGATTATTGCTGCTACAATGGCGGGTCATCGAGATTTAAATGAGTTTGAACGTGGCGTTGTAGTCGGTGCACGAGCGATGGGACACAGCATCAGCGAGGTAGCGATGAAGTGGGGTTTCCCCATATGACAATTTCACGAGTGTACTGTGGAAACCAGAAATCCGGTAAAACATCAAATCTCCGACATCGCTGCCGCCGGAAAAGATCCTGTAAGAACGGGACCAACGACGACTGAAGAGAATCGTTCAACGTGACGGAAGTGCAACCCATCCGCAAATTGTTGCAGATTTCAGTGCTCGGCCATCAACAAGTGCCAGCGAGCGACCCATTCAACGAACCATCATCGATATAGGCTATCGGAGCAAAAGGCCCACTCGTGTACCCTTGATGACTGCACGACAAAAAGCTTTACACCTCGCCCTGGGCACGTTAATATCGATATTGGAATGTTGACGACGAAACATGTTGCCTGGTCGGACGAGTCTCGTTTCAAATTGTGTCAGGCGGATGGCCGTGTACGGGTATGGAGAAAACCTCATGGACCCTGCATGTCACCAGGGGACTTTTCAGGCTGGTGGAGGCTCTGTAATTGTGTGGAGCGTGCACAGTTGGAGTGATATGGGACCCTTGGGTGATAAGTCTAGATACGACTATGACAGGTGACACGTATGTAAGCATCCTGTCTCATCACCTGCATCCATTCATAAGCATTGTGCATTCCGACGGACTTGGGCAATTCCAGCAGGATAACGTGACACCTCACACGTACAGAATTATTACAGAGTGGCTCCAGGAACACTCTTCTGAGTTTAAACACCTCCGCTGCGCTGGCCACCAAACTCCCCAAAGATGAACATTATTGAGTATATCAGGGATGCCTTGCAACATGCTGCTCAGAAGAGATCTCCACGCTCTCATACTGTTACGGATTTATGGACAGCCCTGCAGGATTCATGGTGTCAATTCCCTCCAGCGCTACTTCAGATATTAGTCGCGTCCATGCAACGTCGTGTTGCGGCACTTCTGCGTGGTGGCTGGGGCCGTACACGATATTAGGCAGGTGTACTTGTTTCTTTGTCCGCCCCCGGTAGCTGAGTGGTCAGCGCGACAGAATGTCAATCGTAAGGGCCCGGTTTCGATTCCCGGCTGCGTCGGAGATTTTCTCCGCTCAGGGACTGGGTGTGGTGTTGTCCTAATCATCATCATTTCATCCCCATCGAGTCGCCGAAGTGGCGTCAAATCGAAAGACTTGCACCCGGCGAACGGTCTACCTGGCGGGAGGCCCTAGTCACACGTCATCATCATCATCACCTGTTTCTTTGGCTCTACAGTGTAAAATGTAAGGGAGAAGTTACACCATGTTATATCTGTCTTATTGACCTTATAATTTTGATCTATATGCTTTCAGATCCGATGTTGCCAACATAAATGGCCAAAAATGGTCATCAAAATAAAGTTATATTCAGCTATCTTGGCTATTTGTAAGTTTTTACTTCTATATTTCATATTTCTGAAATTATTTGGCAAAATGGACGAGGTCATCTCTAACAGTGTTCCACAAATTCGGTCGCAAAGCTGAAAGAGAACTCTTTTTTGAAAGAAAATTAAAAATGTTTTCAGTCAAACACATTGTCCTGACTTGAACCCATCAGGGCATGTAATGAGGGATCTTTGCATGCTATGTTATCTTTACTGTCATCATCGTCATTGATCTCTGTACACATACATCTGGAAACTTCAAGGAGGAGTTAATGAGTTACCAAACAATTTTGCTTCTTTGCCACCGCCGGCCGCGGTGGTCTAGCGGTTCTAGGCGCTCAGTCCGGAACCGCGCGACTGCTACAGTCGCAGGTTCCAATCCTGCCTCGGGCATGGATGTGTGTGATGTCCTTAGGTTAGTTAGGTTTAAGTAGTTCTAAGTTCTAGGGGACTGATGACCTCAGAAGTTAAGTCCCATAGTGCTCAGAGCCATTTGAACCATATTTTTCTTTGCCACCAGTACTTGTACCGAAGAATAAATATCTTCCGGATACGGTTCGAGAGCTTGTATCTTTATCTTCTTCCTGGAAACGGCGACATAATGATGTGCTAGAGTTGGGTTTTTGATTATTGAGGAGGCTATTGAGGAACAGTAGAAGAGTGACAAAGTTGCTAGAGTGGAGAACACAGAAGGTGTTTGTAAGGTAACAGAAGTTGTCGACTCTCAAATTCTTTCCAGTATACCCGTTTTCGGTGAGACACGTGGCATACCCAAAAGCAGAGACGATCAGAACAGGAAGTTCACAAGGTCAGCACCACGTGTCGAATATGAAGATTTTTTTAGTGAATATATTGCTGATCTATAGAGTGAAGTCAATCTTGCACAATTTCATTGTTAAAATGTCTTATGTGTAGTAGAAGTTACAGTGTATGATGGTAAGCTATAGCTTTGAGTTCAGGTAAGCTGTACGCAACAGATCCTTTTATCTTTATTTTGGCGTGTTACAGATCAAGTTGCATGGGCATGTTTTTTTCTTGGAAAAATTATTAACGCAAGGCTGGAGGATTTTCTGGTGGATGAAGAATCGTGTATGATACTACAGTAAAATGAGGGCTGAGTAGTAATACTACTCTGAGATAAGAATACACTTCAGGACTCAGTAATGTAGCTCGCTGTTGCACAGAATGGTAAACAATCAACTGCTACAGGAACTGTTATTGTGAGAATCATGTAAATATTTCTCTTTTCGTAATGTAACATTCTATACGATAATTCAAAAAGAATCATCCGATTTGGTACTTGTATATTTCGGAAACTAATAAACATATACAATGAATTTTGTTTTTTGATTAACCGGAAACTCAAACAAAATTTTTCATACCATTGAGATGCACAGCATATGTCAGTGCGGTATTCAGATTGTTCCCACACTGCAGCGAGCACATCTTGAGTTACAGCTTCCACAGCTGTTGTCATGCAATGTCTCAGTTCGTTCATTCTTGTTGTAACGGAGGCACATAAACAGTCTTTTATAAACTCCCACAAGACATAATTGTATATTGTCAGGTCCGGTGACTTTGGAGGTCAGTAATGTAATGCTGAATGTTCAAATGTGTGTGAAATCTTATGGGACTTAACTGCTAAGGTCATCAGTCCCTAAGCTTACACACTACTTAACCTAAATTATCCTAAGGACAAACACAAACACCCACGCCCGAGGGAGGATTCGAACCTCCGCCGGGATCAGCTAATGCTGAATCATTTGCTCCAGTACTACTGATCCATCGTTCAGTACTCCTTTGATTTAAATGGTTCAAATGGCTCTAAGCACTATGGGACTTAACATCTGAGGTCACCAGTCGCCTAGACTTAGAACTACTTAAACCTAACTAACCTAGCGACATCACATACATCCATGCCCGAGGCAGGATTCGAACCTGCAACCGTAGCGGTCTCGCGGTTCCAGATTGTGTTGCCTAGAACCGCTCGGCCACCTCGGCCGGCTGCTGCATGTTGGCAGGGATAGATTTTTCATTAGAAATTAGAGTAAATGCTCAAGTTTTATTTAAGTGTCCTGTGTACTTGTTCTTAAATTGTTAAAGAGTTTTTTTGGATTCAGTCTGTTTTAAATTTATTTAGCAGCAGTAGCCATTGGATATATTCAGAATGTTTACCTATTGTAAAATTGTATGTTTGCACTTGATTATAATAAATGTTTTACAAATAGCCAATTATATTTACCCGAACCCCAGTACAGTCCTTCCTCGTAATTCAACCTGAACACGTGGGCACCATTTTAAATGATAATTTTGTCTTTTTACAGGGAAGTGTCAATCAGGTAACTGTTTATATATTGGGATCGTGAATGTATTCACATATAATTTTCTGGGATATAATAAACTGTCTTACAGGCCTCTGAGCTCTAGGGTGCATCCGCAGAAAAATAACATGGTCTTTTGTAGCCTTTGTATCTACCATATCTTTTCTTAATATAAGAAATGGATCGAAGAACAGCTGTTTACCCATTGAATGATATGCGAACTCCACTTTCAGCACATGATTTGCAGGGCCAAAATTGAGCTTAATGATTAAATGAATGAGAGTGGGTAAGACGTTTCGTCATTAGTATCCTTGCGCACAGTGTAGGCAGTTGTTGTAATAGTCACTTTCTTGGGTGTTATGTTATGATGTAATAACCAATAGTAGTAGCTGGAAAATAGTCGTTTTGATGGAATGTCCGAAGCACAGGATAAGGATAGTCTTTATCGTACATCATGATAAGAGAATTTCATTGTGATACTCATGTATGAAGATAATGGGTACTGTAACCCACCTGTCACAGATTAAGATCTTTATGGGTGTGTAGTCACCACTAGCTGTACAGTATCGGAGTGCCAGTATGCACTGTGTTGTATGGTCGAACAAGGCTACGTGGATCGATTGCTTAGCACACATACCTCTGTGAGTCTGCAAATTTGAAGTCTAAACGCACCATCCACACCTGTCACACTTACCTGACTTTCCCACAGTACAGCTAACTGCATGCTTGCTTCTGAGTACCAAAAGTACTATGAAATTGATACTCTGGGAAAGTGGTTACCCTCGTAAATCAACCACAGATACGTTTGTTAAAATACTGATATATTGTCTAGCCCCAAGTGTCCTGCAATTGCGTATGTGAACATCCATTACAGCAATGACACAAAGTTCTAGCTGCGTCGTTCAGAACTTACTGTGCACTCGAGAACGTAACTTTTGCCTGTCGCCCCGAAACTACTGATTCTCAGAACCAGTTACTTGCTCCAGAGGGCAAAATAATAAACTCCCGCCATTCTGCTCTGTTTGAAACTGTCACTACCGCGCGGGTCTTGCTCCCACACACCGCCAGCATAGTTCCACATCGAATACAAAATGGCTAAAATCTTCCCTTTCCGAAATCAAATGGTAAACAGTGACGATAATTTCACCACATCGAGACAGTGAACAGCGGAACGGTAGAGGCAAACAAATTACCTACGTGCATTGTAACAATGGCGTTGTGTCTGGCAAAATCTTTGCGGGCTGCCTGACATCACCTAAGCCTGTGAGTACGTCACAAAACAAAACTCACATCTAAATCAACAAACAAACGCACTTCCTATGTGACTTGGCTATTGACGACATTATTTACATAACACACAAAGTTTATTTTGCCATAACTGTGGAGCTGCCTCTCGATGTGTTCGCTCAGTTAAGACTCAGTCTCCTGAATAATGAAGCATCCTCATCCTCCCGCCTGCTGCCACCAGAGCGAAAATAACGTCACGCTATCATGTTTCATAATTGTGAATGTTTTTGATATTAACATTGTAATAGGTATGCGCTGTCTGCGATATAGAATCGCTGACCAGAGAGCAGTGTTGACTGCAATACGAACTGTATAACTGTAGCAGTTAGTTGTTGCTTGTCGCTAGTCTGAGGTGGTCTGCGCTTGTCTGCAGTCTGTTCTGGTGGGGAATCTGGAGATGGAGAATTGTTGTATAATGTAAAGAAGCAGCGTCGCGCATATCTAGTGATGTATTTGAACTGTCATCCAAATTTTTTTTTTTTTAAATGTCCTAATAATAATTTTTGCGATATAAAGTAATTTTTTTAAAGCATTTATTTCAATTTTAAAAATCAGTTGCTTCCTTTCACAAATCACAAATGTATAAGCCAGCATTGCACGGAGCTGTGTCAAAAAAAATGTTAAGTAAGAGCAGATATATTCGCCGTTTTTATTGAGGTAAGAATTTTTGCTTTTATTCAGAATGATGTTACAGGGCCACGACGCAGCACTGCTGTCGTCCAAATTTTACCAGGTTACTGAATTTATTTTTATTATGAGGTTTACGAATTTTTCTGTTTCGAGCTTACATTAAATGAGAAAAGAATTTTGTGGGTACATTAAATGTGAATGCATTTATGCACGGAGATTATAAATGGGAACCAATTTTGTTCTGAGGTCACACAAAAACGAGAATCACTATCCACAATAATAATTATTTTTAATTTCAATTACATTTTTAAATTTTGTGGGAAGGTTATACATTGCGTGAATATCATTAATGTTCACATTTTCTGTTGAGAGGTTGTGGTGAAAAATTTTACGTGTGGGGAGGTTACAACATACCTTCCGTCGATACGTCCAGGTGAGGCCATTGTAGAAAGACATCTGCCAGAATTATCACGCCCTACTTGGTCCCCCACTTTTATTGTTCCTCTGAACTCGTCCAAACATTAGGAAAGAAGGACTGTCCGTGGCTGAAAACTACACAGCATTTATGCTTAGGACACGTTTCATATCCATTCGCCAGCCATCAAAACTTCCAGAAGATGTGACTGCGGTCGCGCCCCGATAACCTGCGTGCCTCGGCCAATACCGCCACAATCCGCGCCACTGGCAGAACTCGCTCGCTCCAGCGAGTTGTGAATTAAAGTTAACCAACTGAAATAAAATCTAAATATATCGGGATCCACTGCTCGGATCACGTTCCAGTTTTCGCTACAGTTATATTAATAAAACTCTCCAGTGCAGACAGCTAGCTCAGATGATACTTGCTGAGTTCTTCCTTTAGTATTGAAATTTAGCCTATCATGGAAGAGCAGTACAGTGAGTGTGGGCAGTGGACAGCCATACCACTACCAGGTCCCAAATTGATACTACACTAATGGCCATTAAAATTGCTACATCACGAAGATGACGTGCTACAGACGAAAAATTTAACCGACAGGGGGAAGATGCTGTGATATGCAAATTATTAGCTTTTCAGAGCATTCACACAAGGTTGGCGCCGGTGGCGACACCTACAACGTGCTGACATGAGGAAAGTTTCCAACCGATTTCTCATACACAAACAGCAGTTGACCGGCGTTGCCCTGTGAAACGTTGTTGTGATGCCTCGTGTAAGGAGGAGAAATGCGTACCATCACGTTTCCGACTTTGATAAAGGTCGGATTGTAGCCTATCCCGATTGTGGTTTATCGTATCGCGACATTGCTGCTCGCGTTGGTCGAGATCCAATGACTGTTAGCAGAATATGGAATCGGTGGGTTCAAGAGGGTAATACGGAACGCCGTGCTGGATCCCAACGGCCTCGTATCACTAGCAGTCGAGATGACAGGCATCTTATCCGCATGGCTGTAACGGATCGTGCAGCCACGTCTCGATCCCTGAGTCAACAGATGGGGACGTTTGCAAGACAACGACCATCTGCACGAACAGTTCGATGACGTTTGCAGCAGCATGGGCTATCAGCTCTGAGACCATGGCTGCGGTTACCCTTGACGCTGCATCACTAACAGGAGCGCCTGCGATAGTGTACTCAACGACGAACCTGTGTGCACGAATGTGCAAAACGTCATTTTTTCGGATGAATCCAGGTTCTGTTTACAGCATCATGATGGTCGCATCCGTGTTTGGCAACATCGCGGTGAACGCACATTGGAAGGGTGTATTCGTCATCGCCAAACTGGCGTATCACCTGGCGTGATGGTATGGGGTGCCATTGGCTACACGTCTCGGTCACCTCTTGTTCGCACTGACGGCACTTCGAACAGTGGACGTTACATTTCAGATGTGTTACGACCCGTGGCTCTACCCTTCATTCGATCCCTGCGAAACCCTACATTTCAGCAGGATAATGCACGACCGCATCTCGCAGCTCCTGTACGGGCCTTTCTGGATACAGAAAATGTTCGACTGCTGCCCTGGCCAGCACATTCTCCAGATCTCTCACCAATTAAAACGTGTGGTCAATGGTGGCCGAGCAACTGGGTCGTCACAATACGCCAGTCACTACTCTTGATGAACTGTGGTATGGTGTTGAAGCTGCATGGGCAGCTGTACCTGTACACGCTGTAAGTAGGCTGTTTAGATTTTTATATTGGTAATGCCACGTAGCGCTCTGTACGAAAATCACTGGCTGTGCTGTGTGCAGTCTGTGGCTAGTTTGCATTGTTGTCTGCCATTGTAGTGTTTGGCAGCGGCAGCTGGATGTGAACAGCGTGTAGCGTTGCGCAGTTGGAGGTGAGCCGCCAGCAGTGGTGGATGTGGGGAGAGAGATGGCGGAGTTTTGTAATTTGTCATGAACTGCTATATATATTATGACTATTAAGGTAAATACATTGTTTGTTCTCTATTAATATCTTTCATTTGCTAACTATCCCTATCAGTAGTTAGTGCCTTCTGTAGTTTGAATCCTTTATTTAGCTGGCAGTAGTGGCACTCATTGTATTGCAGTAGTTCGAGTAACGAAGATTTTTGTGAGGTAAGTGATTTGTGAAAGGTACAGGTTAAAGTTAGTCAGGGCCATTGTTTTGTAGGGATTATTGAAAGTCAGATTGCGTTGCGCTAAAAATATTGTGTGTCAGTTTAAGCATAGTCTCGTATACAATTGTTCTAAGGGGACGTTTCATATGTCGACCCTTAGCCAAGGATACCTCACTGGAATCTTCTGATTTTTTCTTGTAGTTTGTGTAATTAGTGTAGATTTTGTTTATTGCTAGCGCGTAATTGTAGAGAGAATCTCCTCTGTAGTTGCAGCCTTTCATTGTTGTACAGTAAAACAGTTGTGGCATGCATGTAGATTTGCACCAAGTATTTCGCAGCTGTAATTAACTAGATATTATTTTCAGTACTATGTTAATGTGTTCTCTTATTTTTGCTCTTCAAATTGTGCTTTTCTGTGTTATCGTGTGAAATATTGTGACAATAATGGCGTGTGAAAAACGTAACACTAGGCTTCAAAGTAAACTGAGAAATAATAGTGACGACGAGCGTAGCTTATCAGCACCACTGGGTAGTGAATTAACAGACATTCCAAGTAGTAATTTGGTAATTGTGCATAGGGAAATGGAGCGGGCGGCAAATAATGGTGTAGACAGTCAAACAGGTAGTGAACAGGGAAGCATTATCGATCGATTGGTCGGCAACAGCTCGCCTCAGGAATCCGAAATGATAGGACACAATTTTGCAAATACTGTAGATTCAGGTTTTGGGTCCTCACCGTTTTCTCAAATGAGTCAAGACACATTTTCTGCTTGTCAAAATGTGAATGTTGCCGGTGAAAATGCACTGCCAAAAAGCATAGAGAAACAGATTCCAGACACTAATACATTATTATTGCAATTAATGCAACAAATGGAACAAAATCAGAGACAAATGGGACAGAGTCTTCTAAAGTTAGACACAATGGAACAAAATCAAAGACAAACACAGCAAAAGCTTCAAAGTTAGACACAATGGAACAACACCAGAGACAAACACAGCAACAGTTACACACAATGGAACAAAATCAGAGATAAACACAGCAAAAGCTTCAAAAGTTAGACTCATTGGAACAAACTCTCGAACAAAGATTTAACAGCTGAGTTACATAACATTGAATCGAAATGTCAGAATGTGTGTAATGACGTAAAAACACAAATTTGTGAGCATTTTCAACCTATTTTTTCGCGTCATGAAAATGCATTACAGAGTCACGAAGCAGCCATAAAAGAAATGCAAACCATTGTTCATGAAAATCATGAGACCTTGTGTGCTAAAATTGACTCAGTTGCATCTACTGATTCGGTTACGCAACTTGCAAAAACTCAGGAAAACTTAAAGGACACAGTAGATTCGATTTCAACACAAATGGACACTCTGAAGCTTGGTTCAGAAAAACACACTGAGGAAATGTGTTCATTACCAGAGAAAGTAGTTGAACTTTCGGATCAGCTAAATAATTTATCTATGAAGGTAGATGATAATCTGAATGACGCAAAACCGGTAGTCTTTAATGACACAGAAGAGAGCGAACAAATTAGGAAACTGAAACAAAATCTGAATCAAATTGATACGCAACATCAAAGAGAAATCCGGGAAGTACAAGATCAGCTGACACAGGTAATACAAGAATTACGTATTTCAGAGGCCACTTGCGCTCCAATATGGGAAGAGGGACATAGAAATACGGAACAGCCACAAAATAATAACACAGGGCATTTCGGAAGTTATGAAAGAAATTGGCAATGTGCACCGAATTTTGAGATGGAACCGCCGACACGACATAACAATGACCGACATGCGACTCGCCGACATGATGATTTTGACTATAAGCTGTTCATTACTATACGTAAATTCAAAACGTTTAAGAACTCTGCCAACGACATTCATCCACAAGCGTGGCTCCATCAATTCTCTCATTGTTTTCCTCCCAACTGGTCATTGGAGCACAGATTAGAATTTATGTGTGGCTACTTGGAGAATGAACCAGCTGTAAGAATGCGATCGGTCATTCACGATTGTCACAGTGAAGGAGAATTTTATCATGCCTTCCTCTCAGCGTATTGGTCTCAAGCTACACAAGACCGAGTAAAACATAGCATCATAATGATGAAACGTTTCGAACAATCTGAATTTTCCAGTCTTATGAAATATTTTGAAGACATGTTGCATAAGAATCAGTATCTTTCAAACCAATACAGCCCCTCAGAACTCATCCGCATTTGCTTGATCAAATTACCTGAACGTTTACGGCATATTATTTTAGCAGGACGTTGCAAAGACGACATTGAAGCTTTTCAGGGACTGTTACAAGAACTAGAAATTGACACTGACAGTCGCGGGATGCGAAAACAGGAAAACAATTACTACAGGTCACATCCGTCACAATTCCGTGACGACAGAAACAATAACTGGACACGACAAGCCTATTCTTACAACGTAAATCCTGACCAAAACAGACACCACCCGTATGACAACTGTTGGCAGAGTAGTAATAATTACAGGGAAAGATCACCTCTCCGCAGTAATGACTATCACAGAGACAATCAGAGAAACAGACAATATGGGAACCAAAATAATTATTATCAAGGGAGACAGAATAACTTTAGACGCAACGGTCCAGCGCGCAGTTACTACTCAGGGAGAAATTCTCCACCACGTGACCGACAAGAAAGGAACTATGGAATCTACCGACATGACGACAGACGATATGATCGTAACGACAGACCTGAATTGTATCAGAACTGGCGGGGTTTAAACAGGGCTGGGCCCTGTGGGCAACGTGAATTTGTAGAAGTTAGGTCTCCAAATCCCAATAACGACGCGCGCCAACAAAGAGACAATAGGCAATGACTCACACCGCTGGCAGCCACAAAACGTACTTATGAAACTGACAATGCAGCTGCCGTAGCTAGTAATTACGTAAAAATGGAAGACATTAGGGACATCTTACTCCAGGAACACGACGTAACATGTAACAACATTGCATATCCTGTGATTCACATTACAGTAAATGACGTAAAATTTATGGCAGTACTTGACTCTGGCAGTCCCATTTCAGTAATTAGTGAAACAGCTTTTAGCAAATGCAACAAATCGAACGATTGCCCCACACTTCCGTTACGTAAGATTAAATTACAGGGTGCAATCTTTGGAAAAAGTGAAGATGTACGCCAACAAACCAATTTAGAATTTTTTTGTCAAAGCCACAGCTTCTCTATGAACTTTCTTATTGTTCCATTATTGTCGACGGAAATTATACTGGGAGTAGACTTTTTGAATGAATACAAAGCAATCTTAAGCTTTCACGATGCTGAAATAAGTTCAGAGAAAGAAGGTAAGTCAATAGCTTTGAAATATGAAGACTGGCTCTCAAACCATGATGAGGAAATTAATCGGCTTTACCTTCTGTTAGACAACAGTTCGGAATTTTCTACGGAACTAGACATTAACAATCACTCTGCAAGTACTGACAGATATGATATCGACGGCATGTTTGAAATTAATGAGTTAATTCAGAATAAAATTCAAACAATTGAGAATTGTAATGACACTGATAGGCAGGACCTTTTTGAGATTTTACAAGCACATTCCACAGTTTTTACTCACAAAACAGGAACAATCAAGGGATTTCAATACCAATTTCGTGTTCGTGAGCATACTAAATTTTGTGTTAGACCATACGTAATTCAAGCGCATTATAGGGACCGTGTTAGAACAGAAATACAATCTATGCTTGACGAGGGCATTATTGAGCCTGCAGTAAGCTCATACAACAACCCATTACATGTTGTTGAGAAGAAAAATGGATCGATCAGGCTTGTGTTAGATTCGAGACAAATCAATACTATCATTATTCCTGAAACAGACAGGCCGCAGACGATGGAAGAACTTCTTCAAAATTTTAATGGTGTAAAAGTGTTGTCTTCCATTGATCTCAGATCCAACTTTTATCAGATCGAACTTCATCCAGAATGTAGAAAATACACAGCTTTCCTTTGTTTCGGCATTTGTTATCAGTTTCGGAAACTTCCTTTTGGTTTGAACATTTCTTCGGCAGCATTCATTCGTGGGCTAAATTCCATATTACCTGAGTTCTTAAAACGTCACATCACCTTATATGTGGACGATATTCTGATAGCAGAAGCCTCATGGGAACAACACAATCGCATCCTCAACAGCGTGTTACGTATTTTTGCAGAATCTGGAATTACAGTTAACTTGGAAAAGTCTGAATTCGGTAGGTCAAAGGTGAAGTTTTTGCGACATATTATTTCTTCTGAAGGCATTCAGCCGGATCCTGAAAAGTTAGAAGCAATCAGAGCCATTCCAGTTCCATCCACAAAAGACAAGTCCGCAGTTTTCTAGGTCTCGTAAATTTTTACCGTCGTTTTCTGAATATGCAAATTCTAGTTACACCAAAACTTTGTTCTCTCACTGGAAAAAATACTATTTGGAACTGGGACGAACAAGCACAGTTGGAATTCAATTCTTTGAAAGAAGCGTTACTTCACGCGCCAATACTAGCTCATCCAGATCTGTCACAAGATTTCTGCCTTAGCACGGATTCTTCTAAAGTCGGTCTTGGTGCTCATTTATTTCAAGAAGCCACAGAAAATGACACTACCATTCAGAAAACCATTGCTTTTGCTAGCCGAGTGCTAACAAAATCTGAAAAAAATTATTCCGTTACTGAATTAGAAGCTTTAGCAATCGTTTGGGCATTTAACAAATTCCGTTTCTTTCTTTCTGGTAAGCACGTAAAAGTATACAGTGATCATCGTGCATTACAATTTCTTACGTCTTCAAAATTAAATCATGATAGGTTAAAACGTTGGGCATTGTTTCTGCAAGAATTCCGCTTCACAATAGTCTACATTCCCGGCAAGGAGAACATTGTTGCGGACGCGCTGTCACGCGCACCGGCTGGGCTTGAGAAAAGTAACACAGAAGGCAACCTCGAGAAAAATTTCAGTATTCTTTACATTCAGAAAGTCGCCTTTGAAAACTTCATCACCACATCTTTAAAGGACATTGCTCATGAACAAGATAAAGATCCGATTTGGAAAGACATCAAGAGCAAATGGCATGAAAAGACACACACTCAGATTCGGCATTATTACCTGGTTAGAAACAACATACTCTTCAAATGCTGCACTGTTGATGACAAGCTATGGGTACTTTGCATTCCAGACGATTTTGTTAATAAGCTCATTTGGTACATTCATTTCAGCTACGCACATTTTGGTCAACGAAAATGTTATCATATTCTTCGAACGACTTGTTATTTTAACAATATGGAAAAGAGAATTCGAAGAAACTTGTCTATTTGTAAACTTTGTCAAAAGGCGAAACCATCTACTGTCTCCCATCGTGCTCCGCTGTTTCCTATCATTCCTTCTAAATTAAAAGAATTTGCTGCTGTTGATCTCTTGGGACCCCTTGCCAGAACATCGAATGGATTTTCGTACATTCTAGCCGCTGTTGAACTTACTTCAAAATTTGTTTCTTTCACTCCGTTACGCAAAGCCACTGGACGGTCTGTATCCAACGCCTTTGTTAAAAATTTCTTACGTGAAGTTGGACACGTTAGTAAAGTCATTTCAGATAACGGACCGCAATTCAGATCTGCTGTTTGGTCACGCATGCTTCGGAATCATAAAATCAAACCTGTTTTTATTTCATTGTACTCACCACATTGTAACCCGTCTGAACGGATTATGAAAGAAATCAATAAGCTTTGCAGACTTTATTGTCATAGAAATCATCAGCATTGGGACAGATATTTACACTTATTTCAAAATGTGCTGAATGAAATGCCTCATGATTCCACTGCTTTACCACCTACTCTTGTACTAAAGAATGAAGAACCACCGAATAGAATCAGAGAGCTTGTACCTTTCCCGAAGACACGCAAACTTCGACACAAAGACATAATTGATTTGGCTCTTAAAAATATAAAATCTGCAGCAGACAAAAGGAGAAAACTACACGGTAAAGCAAATGCAAAGAAATTATATATTGGTCAGAAAGTTCTCATTAAAGCTCATTCATTGTCACATAAGAAGAAACACTTGAGTCACAAATTCTTTCTAGTTTACAATGGACCTTACAGAATCCGACGTATACCACATGATAATTGCGTTGAAGTTGAAACTCTGCGTACTAGGAAGAGTAAAGGTTTACACCACATTTCACATGTAAAACCGTTTATTGAAAGATAATCTGCTTTTTAACTTTGTCTTTGCCATAAAATTTTTCACTTCACGTTACTAGTACTCTTTGTCACATTTACAAACTGTTAACATGCAACTATGTTTTAAAGCTAACTAACTATCCAGTCAAGAACATAGGTAACTTAGACAAGTAATTGCGAATGCATTGTTATTGCGAACAGACGACACAGTGTTGTTATTTATACATTCCTCCTTGTTAGTTGCACGATTACGTAACGAATATACGGCTTACATACTTAGAACTGCTAATGAGATTTTCATGCAACATTTTGGTTTACTTGAAAATACATTCTGGATTCAAAGTACTTTTTGTGAGATACCAGATGAGACAGTGGTTAGTTTATGTGACAGCTACACGATTATATCACGACGTTACTGATGAGTGACAATTTACAATGTTGCTTTTGCGGTGTATCTGTTTTAAATCTGCACGGTTTTTCTGAATTCTTCTGGGAAGCAAAACATGTTTTAGTAGTAACTTTTGTGGTATAGCTACAAGGAGACAGCATTTTCTGTAGCACAACAATACGTTACAGCACAGTACTTTCTTCATCACGGCAATAAGCGTAATAAGTAAGATATCTATACGCAAAGCATTTCACTTTTGTTTATCATGAGGTAAGTACATTGACTTCTGCAGAACTTAGCTTTTGGAGGACGATAACTACGACACTTCCACAGAGATTATCTTACAGCAAGACGCACATCTAGCGCTACAGGACACGTATTTGAGTGATTAATTTTGTACTTAAAACATTTATTTTTAAAGGTTTTTGAATTACAAAGAAAGTTTTTCGTGATACATTTCATTCCATTGCTGTAATCTGTAACACCTGAGGGTATAATTACAATAATCCTCAGGGGGGTACACGCTTACTTTGTGTACCATGTGTTTGGCAAGCACAAGGAGCCCTAGCTAATATGGTATTCGCTTATACAACTTTACACATCGGTACCATATTTCTCTAACACAAATTACACAGCTATCTGATCATTTAACTGAGAGATAAACATTTTTTTTACTATGTCAGTGACACATGTTTACGTAATTACACCGTTGGATAACTTCACACTTACGAAATTGTATTTTGTCTGTACTGTGTGAACTGTACATATTTTTTCGGAACCATTGTGATACTATGAGAGCTTTGAATGATGTATTTGGTAAGGGAGCATGATTTTAAAGTACGTTTGAGGCAGATGACACTTTTGACATGAGCAGAGAATTTTTTTAGGTTTTGAAATTATTGGAGGAAGCTACGACGATTTTGAGATCTGACTGAGGTGTTATGATGTTATTATTACAATGGCGATGCGTATTACGCTGTTGAGGTATGTTTATGATCAATAAGCTGAGAGTCGTACTTTAAGAGTTATGAAATGTGTGTAAATGCGTGAATGTATCACAATTAAGGCGAAAATTTTTTGGACAATGTTATATTCATAGGATTTTGTTTCTACACATTTGCAACGCAAATTCTTGACCTGTGAAATATTTTTATATGAGACTGTCACTGTAGCGGAAACTGCTGTCATAAATATTTCCGTAAGAAAGTTAAGTGACCACCTGCACATAATGCGTCGTTGGCACCCAGGTGTGTCAGACGCCTGGAGAACAAGCCATTAGTGTGAGTGCCTCGTCAGAAGCACAGGTAGAAAAAAAAGAAAGGGGAGGCCATTGTCTGCGCTACTGACATTTCCTTGTTGAAAGCATTCTGTGGAGCTCGTAATTTATGATATTTACTGAAATGCCTAATGAAACGATGAGAAACATTTCACAGCTATTGTCTTGCTAGTTGAGAAAAATGCCATATGGCTTGCTTTATGTATTTATTTACACATTTTGTTTAATATCAAGTTTCTAGCTGCACTGCAGCATTGGTTAAAATAAAATTTAATATATTTACTAATATAGTTATTTTATGCCTACAGATCCAGTCAATAAGAAATTTATGATCTACTTCCAAGAAAACGAGGGCACATAAATATATATAAAAATATTTCACAGGTCAAGAATTTGCGTTGCAAATGTGTAGAAACAAAATCCTATGAATATAACATTGTCCAAAAAATTTTCGCCTTAATTGTGATACATTCACGCATTTACACACATTTCCCTTCACAGGAATTGCATAAATAATTTCTTTACGATTTGGTAACTTATCTGCTAGTGTAAGTTCTCGTGATGCATCACTCTAGTGTTAAGATGTGACATAGGTACTAGACATGGCCATTTTAGTGTAATATTTTTTCTGCTTGAGCTTTGTCATGTATAGATATAAGTTTTATATTTTTTATGTTTTTTATATTTGCTGCTGCTGTTTGCCAGGCATAGTGTTACTGAATTTGACTTTGTGTTACTCTTATAACACTCCCCATCTGCTAACTACTGTACCATAACCTCAATGCCAGAAGCAGGTTGTAACATAAAACAATTTTGTAAAAGTAACTATGGCACAAAGCAACAGAGCAGTGTTACCCTCTGAGAGGAATTTTGTTAAGTTGACCGTATTGTTCCTAATGGAAGTGGCTTATCGGAAATGAAAGTCAGAATTACGTTAATATTGGAATAGTGATAAACAAAATTTTGCCTAGCTATACTGTTCATAGAATAAGGGAAACGGTCGCTAGCCTAATTAGGCAAGAGAAAGATTAACATTCTCGTTTATGAAAGTAGGTATAAGTAACTATAATGGACAACACGACAGACACAACCTAGACTTAGCAACACGCGAGTGCAATGAACTCTAACACACATACGTTTTAAGATTGAAGCTAACAGTTAGAGCAGCAGGAACTATTTTCAAAATTATAACAGGTACAGAAAAACACTATCACTTTCAGGGTTTACACAAACTGAGTGGTCTTTATACTGTTAATATGCACACAAGAGAGACAAACACTTGGCATACATGAGAATGTAACGTTTCACAACTGCAGCTTTCTCACTTTTTCTACAGCGAAACACAATGTTGACAAAATTGCAAGAAACTGACTCTCCTTTTTAGAATTTACTACAGACAACAACGTGATCATTTACTTTATAAGACTCAGCCTAAAGTTTGAAGTTGATAACAGCACTTTAAATAACAGTTTCAATAGGAAAATTATTATTGGACAAATAACATTTGCTTTAACTCACTCTGTTACCACATTAGCTTTAACTATCTTTTTAATAAGTTCAAGAGGCATTATTTAACAAAGCTCTAGGCTTCAACGTACTTTCAGTAAGGGCACTCGGTAATCACTTTACTTCAAACGGAGAGGACCCTGAGAGGTGTTATGATGAGGAGTAAAATCAAGGTAGGTAAATAGATTCCGATATGAATTACCTTATATTTCAGCACACTAACACATCCATTAGGCTGATCCTTCACTGTACATCAATATAGTATTACGTTACAGTGATTGCGCAATGTGGTGGCAACTGCATGTTGGTAGGTGGAATTACAGGTAGAATTGCCGGACTTTATCGTATCTTCATGGCGATGATTCATACAAATTCCAGAATAGATCCAGCTATTTATCCACCCATCCGAGGCATTGGAAAGAAGCAGGAAAAGCCTCTCTCTGAATCAGCACGATATGCACCTTTACAATGACAGTGCACAGACTCGTAGCTCCTTTCCGACTGGTGGCTCGTCTCCGACTGGTTGCTCATCTCCGACTGACTATCAGTTCCACCTTTTCCACCTATGCCAACCACAATTTGCGCGCGCTACACATTTCCGTTCCTGAGGGGAACCACTACACCTTTTACATACAAAATAACTAAAAGCCCTAAGTGAGGATCAGCAATTTACATAACAGCAAACAAATACATTAAATAAAACAGAACATTTTCACATATCGACACTTCTACAAAAAATTATTCACACAAAATTACAATTACATACAATAAGTTCTGTTCCCTCCAAATGGGACAAAGAATATAAATTGCAGATACACTACTTTGCATAGAATCAAATCACGACATCAAAGTTTTTAACAAAGAAAAGAGTACACAATTTTATGTTATCGATTCAATCACACTTACAGAAGATCAACAATGTAACATTAAATAAAGCAAAATGAATCCATACAGCATAAGAGCTGTGGTGTTACACATGCCCCATGTTTTGTTGAAGTTTCTTGTCAGGGATACTTCAAGGAAACATCCATAACACCTAAGTGGTGCTGGCTGCAAAAAAAAAAAAATTATTCCATCCAACTTCAGTTGGGAGAAAAAAAAATACACACCTTACAAACATACAGTATATACACCAAGAAATTGCATACATTTCTTCCAAAAGATTTTCAAAGTAAAACGTCTAAAGCAATTTTCAATTTCACACTGGTTGAAGGAAACTAATTTTCAACATTACACAAGATATTTTTAAGCATGTTCATTTCATACATACACAATTCAAATTAATAGGCAATTAGTACACAAAATAAATCTGCATATTAGTAGCAAAGGTATAGCCTCCAACAATAAATAAAAGAATAAAGAAAATACACATATACAACAACACAGACATTCTAACTTAGCAAAATAGAAGTTTGTCTCTCAATAATTTTAGAGGAATGTAAAATTTCACAGACACACAAGCATATTAATGATCACAGTACATTTTACAAGGTTCAGCAATTAATGAAATATTGAAAATATCAGTTTGCATCCACATATGCACAAATATTTATACGAACAACTATGGAAACCTTTTTCCAACTGACTCTTTAAATATCAAAGTAACTTTGCAAGGTTGTTTCAAAATAATTAACTTTAAAGCTGCTCTTCATTAATAGCAGTCCAAAATATTTGTTGCACATAAACACACTAACCTATTCAGAACCTATCTTTAATCATCACTGCTGTGTTTTAAAACAAGGCAGTCCAAAACTTTAATTTACACCAGAAAACCTAGTCTCAAAACATCAATAACTATTTGAACATGAATGAATACGTATTTTGTAATAACTTTTCACTGACTTCAATAAGAATAGTCAGTTCATAACATATTGCTCAAAAAACCTAACTTAGTTCACTGCTTGCTTCAGCACTAGCAGTCCATGTTACACATTCTGCCCATTATTGGTTTAGCAGTCTTTTTACATACACATTTAGGCACAAATACACAATTTAGATAAAGAACACTAAAAAAAAAAAAACACCTTTTTAAGTTGACACACTGCCCCATCCTCTAGGTTTGGCAGTTCGTGACCACTTATCAGCTCCTTGCCCCACAATGGCAAGTCCTTTGGTTACTGCTCACATCGTATATTTTGTAGCCCTTAGCTTCAGGACCGCAGAAGTTTTATTCTTTTGTCTTGTATTGCTGCCCAACAGCATATTTTTGAGCAGTTTATTGTGATCATCTTTAAGCTTTTCATCATTCTGTCACATCTTTGGTAAAATTTGCATTAATGGTATAAAACATAAAACCTGCAACTTTGAAACAGTAATTAGACACTGGCAACAAAACCATTTCTTTTCAAATGACACAATCAGGTAACATATACATTAATCGAGAAAGAATTAAATGTCATATTCAGGATCAAGTTAGAATAAAGTATTTCTTACTACTCCTTTATCATTGCTTTTCCACACACAGTTAGGTCATTACATACATCCAGATCAGGACAATAATTTCATATCCTATTGCAAGTGATTTCTGCCAACCCTTTTGCTGGCACTAGACACATACCTCACACACCTATTTCACATACCTTAGTCAGGTTCATCTCCTCAGTTTTAAATACATATACAGTTTTTCAATACCATATTTGCCCCTTTCTTTTTCAAAAACATTTACATTTAATTATATTATGGCATTCATTTACCTTTTCTTTTCAATATTCTTATTCTTTTCTCATCTATACTTTTCCCTTTACTTTTCCATTACATTTTTCCTTTACAGCACCCACTATACTTTCATTATTCTTGGTCATTTTCTAGTATACCCACAGTATTCTACATTATTTCCACACTATTCAATACACTCTGATAGAGAAGAAGGAAAGAAGATAGTAAAAGTTCTGAATGGTGAAGAGGAAGGTTGGCAGCACGAAAAGAAACGGAAGTAGTGCTAGCAACGACTCGGGTCCCTGGTGCTCGTCAGGCACCTGACAATGCAAAGAGTGCATTGCCCCCTGAGGGTTTAATAACCCTCATCAGAGGACATGTACTTTTAAATACACAACATGGTGCAAACATAAGCCCTTCCTGATCTTTAAGTATATTAGAAATTAATTATTGTCATATGGAGTTCATTGCACTTTCATAAAGTTACCATAAGCATAATTATTCATAAAGTTTTCAGGCTTCTCGCACTACATGGCCCTGTCTTCATAAATAGACTGGCAACAGTAAGTATTCGATTGAAAATAAACAGTTTCTAAGCAAAGTCAAACAGTAGACTACAGTACATAAGCACCAACCTCCCACAGGCCTCAAGATCAACAAAACAATAATCCACTTTCAGGTAACACTCAGATACAATAATAATAATAAACTCATGCATTATATTAACATTATATATACAAATACAGCACCCTGCCCCCAGTCTCTTTATTAACAAGGCAGTCTTTTATGGTTCATAAATTAGTCACTTAAGTCTGGTGGCTTTTTAGGCCTCCTGTTTTCTACATCTTTCACTAAGCTATTCAGATCTTGCCAACGTTTTGTTTCATCAGGTGGCTTTTTAGGTTTTGGAATTCCAAAGTCTTTAGCAAGGTACAACATCTCCTGCTCTGCTATCATTTTATCAGGTGGTTCTTTTTGTTCCTGAGCCTCACACTTACTTAAAACATTTGTTAAGGCTTGCCCCAGTATAGTATCATCTGGAGGTTCCTGCAAACTATGCCCCTGTGTTACATTACTGAATAATTCATTCGGTTTTGGCCCATTTCTACTTTCTGTATCTTGCTTTGGAAAAATGTCTCTAATTTTCTCATACCCCCTTTCAGTAAAAGTATATTCACTTTCATCTACACCTGAAAATTCATCTTCACTGGAGTCATCACTACTCTCTTCCTCACCATCAGATTTACTTAAGTACTCGACTTTTGAACAACAGAGAAAGTTAGTATATTCATTCTTATCTGTATTCATATACCCTTCATCATCTGAACTATCACTGATTTCATTTTCGTCATCAGATTCGAGCAATAAGGCAACTTTTAAACAGTGAGGCAGATTATCACTAGATGGTTTAGCCACTTCGTTTTCCGACTCATTTTCTACACAATGCACATCGTTTGGACAGTCAGGCACTTCTGTTATATCACTTTGAACGATTTTAGCCTTAACTTCATATTTAGTATAATCGTCACATACTTCGATAACTTTCATTTCATTTTCTTTCATGCTGTCATTTTCAGGTAATCGTGCGAAATTCTTACTAGACCCTTCTGCATCAAAACTATTAAACACCTTTCCATCAACAATAATTTCATCTGCACTGTTCATAATGTCATGATTACGAACGTCCTCCTCTACCTCATTTTTACCTATTATTAATTGTGCACACGTCTTTTGTGTGGCATATTCTACCTCCCTTTCCTCTTTATTCATCACAACCTCCCCCACATCTACGTCTTTTACTTCATACACATCATTAACAGTGCCAATATTTCCCTTTTCACTCGCCTTTTCTGGCTCCCTTTTACTTTTTAATAAAGTCTTTTCGCACGATTCCGATACCGAGTTATCTTTATCATTTGACATATTAACTTTATTTTCATTTCTACATTCATCTACTACTGAAACCAGCCATCGGAAGTGTCCGATCCCGCCTCTTCTGTCTCTCTCTACGGCAGCCATCTTGTTCTGACGTCTGCCATTTGTGTCTGCTGCCAAGTGCAATGTACGCTGCTTCGGCAACGGCTGGCCCGAGCACGAACGGTCACGTGACTTCGCACTGGGAACGCCACTATGTATCATTCCGCGCCCGCCTGCTATAGGCGCGCCCTTAACCTTCCTGCCCCGTAGTTCACGTCTTTCCTTCTCGAATCTAATACTTGGCATCGTTTTTTTGGGCCCAAAACTGGTTCCCGCGTGAATCCGGCCCGTAACACACGCGGTTTTTAGTTTTCCATTTCGTCTCTAGTTTGGGAATTTCGTGCTATGTATCCTCTGCCGCGAGTCGTATAATTTCCCCTGCCTCTCGCACGACCTCTTTGAATCGCATTTACACGATATCTTTCATTTTCGTGTCGTTCAGCTTGGTCATTACTTTCTCGCGAATAATTATTGTTATTATGGGGACGGTACTCGCGATTTCTTCGCCAGTGATCTTCATCCTCTACCCTTTCCAAGAACGCAGAAAAACTACTGTGTGTACTCCCAACATATCGTTTCGAATCCTCAGGCAGTTTCTGCCAAAGAACCCAAACGATCTCGGCTTCAGTCCTTCTTGCTTTTAAGTGTATTAGTTTTCTGTACCATGATTCGCAAAACTCTTTCATGGTTTGCCTACCTCTGACATCATACAGTCTGGCCATTAGAAATTCACGCCGCAACTGGTCTTGTTTTTGTTCTGACCAGTATTCGTCAATAAATTTTTGTTTGAAGGTTTCAAAAGACATCTGGTTAGTATCAAGATTCAACCCCAACCTTTTTGCTTCTCCTGTTAATGCACTGATTACGACATTAATTTTTTCCTGGTCAGTCAAATATTCAGGAAAATTTCTTTCGCAATTCTTTACAAAGTCTAGGGGGTGCCATCCGTTATGCCTCTTTGCTGGGTCGAATTTTTCCTCGCCCTCTAATATTTTACTGAAGGGAATTTTTTCAGTAAAATGTGTAGGTACTGATTGTATTTTTCTTTCCAAGTCATACATTTTGCCTTGGATTTGTGAAGTGTTATGTTCACACTTCTTTTCGCAAGTAAGAATCTGTTTGGTTAGAGCTCTGCTTGTTTCTGTTACAGATTGTTTAATCTGTGCAAATTCTGCGTTAAATTCGGTTTGTATTTCGGATTTAATACCGAATACCTTTTCGTCAACCTTAGTACAGACTAAGGGTTCAATTTGATCTTGAATTTTAATTACTTCAGAGTCAAATCTTTCGTTAATGTCATCAACTTGTCCCTGTATGTTGGCAATATTGCCATTGATGACAATAATTTCATTTTTGAGGTTTTTAATTTCATTATTCACAATGTCTACTTTTACATCAACTTTCTCAATCTGTTTACTAATATCACTACCCTGTGCTGCAATTAGCTGTCTTTGTTCTACATTTTGTTGCCCTAATGCTGTAATTTGTGCCTTAATATTGTCATTTTGGGTAGACAGTATTTTAAGCAAGTCAGTCAGATTTAGTGTCTTTTCACTTTTAGATTCTACTGCCTTTTCGTGTTCAGATCCTACACTCCTTTCTGGATTTGGTGATTCAAACATATCCCTCGATTCATCAGTATAGCCACTGTCTTCGACAACATCGCCTACATTTTCTTGCTTAGTACGCGCTACACACATAGCTTCGATCTGTTTATTAACGTCTGCGTGATAACGTACGTAATTTAACTCGCGCGTCATGCCATCTGTTGGTGTGCTGCCTGAACTGCTCTCGGTTGCATTCTGCTCTCTCGTGTCTACATTTATTTCTAATTTCCTGTCCATTTTAACTATTATTAAGTACTAATACCTTTTATTTTTTATTTAATCTGAAGTTTCACTACTAGTTCTGTCAAGTAATGTACAGGTTCGTGCCGCTGGACGTTTTATGTTCACTCTATGTGTGTAAAATGCTAACTACTTATAATTTTTTCCGTATATAGGTGCAAACTGAACAACGTCCTGTCACGCGGCGCCACGTATAACACTCCCCGTCTGCTAACTACTGTACCATAACCTCAATGCCAGAAGCAGGTTGTAACATAAAACAATTTTGTAAAAGTAACTATGGCACAAAGCAACAGAGCAGTGTTACCCTCTGAGAGCAATTTTGTTAAGTTGACCATATTGTTCCTAATGGAAGTGGCTTATCGGAAATGAAAGTCAGAATTACGTTAATATTGGAATAGTGATAAACAAAATTTTGCCTAGCTATACTGTTCATAGAATAAGGGAAACGGTCGCCAGCCTAATTAGGCAAGAGAAAGATTAACATTCTCGTTTATGAAAGTAGGTATAAGTAACTATAATGGACAACACGACAGACACAACCTAGACTTAGCAACACGCGAGTGCAATGAACTCTAATACACATATGTTTTAAGATTGAAGCTAACAGTTAGAGCAGCAGGAACTATTTTCAAAATTATAACAGGTACAGAAAAACACTATCACTTTCAGGGTTTACACAAACTGAGTGGTCTTTATACTGTTAATATGCACACAAGAGAGACAAACACTTGGCATACATGAGAATGTAACGTTTCACAACTGCAGCTTTCTCACTTTTTCTACAACGAAACACAATGTTGACAAAATTGCAAGAAACTGACTCTCCTTTTTAGAATTTACTACAGACAACAATGTGATCATTTACTTTATAAGACTCAGCCTAAAGTTTGAAGTTGGTAACAGCACTTTAAATAACAGTTTCAATAGGAAAATTATTATTGGACAAATAACATTTGCTTTAACTCACTCTGTTACCACATTAGCTTTAACTATCTTTTTAATAAGTTCAAGAGGCATTATTTAACAAAGCTCTAGGCTTCAACGTACTTTCAGTAAGGGCACTCGGTAATCACTTTACTTCAAACGGAGAGGACCCTGAGAGGTGTTATGATGAGGAGTAAAATCAAGGTAGGTAAATAGATTCCGATATGAATTACCTTATATTTCAGCACACTAACACATCCATTAGGCTGATCTTTCACTGTACATCAATATAGTATTACGTTACAGTGATTGCGCAATGTGGTGGCAACTGCATGTTGGTAGGTGGAATTACAGGTAGAATTGCCGGACTTCATCGTATCTTCATGGCGATGATTCATACAAATTCCAGAATAGATCCAGCTATTTATCCACCCATCCGAGGCATTGGAAAGAAGCAGGAAAAGCCTCTCTCTGAATCAGCACGATATGCACCTTTACAATGACAGTGCACAGACTCGTAGCTCCTTTCCGACTGGTGGCTCGTCTCCGACTGGTTGCTCATCTCCGACTGACTATCAGTTCCACCTTTTCCACCTATGCCAACCACAATTTGCGCGCGCTACACATTTCCGTTCCTGAGGGGAACCACTACACCTTTTACATACAAAATAACTAAAAGCCCTAAGTGAGGATCAGCAATTTACATAACAGCAAACAAATACATTAAATAAAACAGAACATTTTCACATATCGACACTTCTACAAAAAATTATTCACACAAAATTACAATTACATACAATAAGTTCTGTTCCCTCCAAATGGGACAAAGAATATAAATTGCAGATACACTACTTTGCATAGAATCAAATCACGACATCAAAGTTTTTAACAAAGAAAAGAGTACACAATTTTATGTTATCGATTCAATCACACTTACAGAAGATCAACAATGTAACATTAAATAAAGCAAAATGAATCCATACAGCATAAGAGCTGTGGTGTTACACTCTTCTAAGCTAGTTTTTCTTGTTTTCTGCACAGTGCCTTATATTAGTTGTAATTTATGCTGCTTGCTTTGCCATTTCTATTTTTTGTCATTGATGTTTATATTAATTGTTTTATGTGATGCTGCATTGCCTCGTCCCTTATTTTAGCATCTGAGTTCAGTAGATTTAAGTTAGCTTAAGAGGGGGTAGCCTATAAGAGAATGAGTTGCAATGAATTGGAAGAAATGTATTGAGAAGTTATACGAAAAAAGTACAGAAAGCAGGTATAGGTAGGACTTTCGGGAATAATGATGAACCAAGGGAGATCTCCATGCAAAATACTGCAGTAAAACAAACCCTGTCCTTTCCTCTTTGCTGCTTTTTCCCAATATGTAATTGTGTGTTGTCCTTTCCTTTTGTGTTATCCCACTATGTGTTTGTGTACCCTTGTGTATTTGTTTTCTTCCTGTCTCTTTGTAGTTTCATAGAATTTTTTTTTCTTTTAATATTAAGCTACATTCACTATGATGAGGAATACTGTTATCCTCAAATATAATTGGCATTAATAATATGTTATTTACTTTGTAAAGATGTTAGACATTATTTATTCTGTTTTGTTGCTCATGTGTGAAGTTGATGTTTCGAAAGTTATTCTGATCTTTTATGTATGTACTTATGTCATAATTCCTGTAACACTGATGTATATGTTTGTTTCTATTCTTTTGTAAAGCCCCTATTACTACAAACGTTATCCGTATTGTTATGTTCTTTAATGATGTATTTCGTACCTTTGTTATTGTATTTTTATGTTATAAAATTGTAATTGACACCAGTTCATCTAATTAAGTAACTTGTACGTTACATTTCATAGCATGGGGGCTATGTAAGTAGGCTGTTTAGATTTTTATATTGGTAATGCCACGTAGCGCTCTGTACGAAAATCACTGGCTGTGCTGTGTGCAGTCTGTGGCTAGTTTGCATTGTTGTCTGCCATTGTAGTGTTTGGCAGCGGCAGCTGGATGTGAACAGCGTGTAGCGTTGCGCAGTTGGAGGTGAGCCGCCAGCAGTGGTGGATGTGGGGAGAGAGATGGCGGAGTTTTGTAATTTGTCATGAACTGCTATATATATTATGACTATTAAGGTAAATACATTGTTTGTTCTCTATTAATATCTTTCATTTGCTAACTATCCCTATCAGTAGTTAGTGCCTTCTGTAGTTTGAATCCTTTATTTAGCTGGCAGTAGTGGCGCTCGCTGTATTGCAGTAGTTCGAGTAACGAAGATTTTTGTGAGGTAAGTGATTTGTGAAAGGTATAGGTTAAAGTTAGTCAGGGCCATTGTTTTTTAGGGATTATTGAAAGTCAGATTGCGTTGCGCTAAAAATATTGTGTGTCAGTTTAAGCATAGTCTCGTATACAATTGTTCTAAGGGGACGTTTCAACGCCATCCAAGCTCTGTTTGACTCAATGCCCAGGCGTATCAAGGCCGTTATTACGGCCAGATGTGGTTATTGTGGGTATTGATTTCTCAGGATCCATGCACCCAAATTGCGTGAAAATTTAATCGCATATCAGTTCCAGTATAATATATTTGTCCAATGAATACCCGTTTTTCATCTGCATTTCTTCTTGGTCTAGCAATTTTAATGGCCAGTAGTGTAAATTTCAATTTTTTTTCTTTAATAGTGGTCTATATGCTATTATTAGTTGGTTTAGATGATTCTCCTAATTGTATTTCACTATGCCGAACTATCTGTATCATGCTCTATAAGAATAGGAAATCTGAAATATTGCAAGTGTTCAAAATGTTCCAATGTGGGTGAATTCCTAAGGGACGAAACTGCTGAGGTCATCGGTCCCTAGACTTACACGGTACTGTAAACTAAGTTACGCGAAGGACAAGACACACACCCATACCCGAGGGTGGACTCGAACCTCCTGCGGGAGGGGCCGCGCCGTTCGTGACATGGCGCCTCTAACCGCGCGGCCACTCCGCGCGGCTATTGCAAGTGTCTCTCCCACTATGCACTCAGTGGAAAACGTTTTGAACAGTTAATTTGGTGTGTGGGAGAGTGACAAGAGACTGCCACTTCCACGCAGCTGCAGTGTCTCATCATGTGCACCAGTGCATTTGTAGCAAGGGAGTCTTTGTCGCTAGCAAATTCCGTCCGTAGCAGATTGTGTCAGTGGATGGTATCACGCAGTACCTTTTCCTCACTTGTGGAACTTCAACCTGTGACAGCCAGTCAGTTGACAGGCCACTGGAAGTCTGGTTACGAAGGGCATGGTTTATGGACCGAGTGACATTCTGCATTTGGCGCTCTGCTTTCTGGCACTGTCCTAGTCCCTGCCTGCTCGTCTGATGGACATGTTTCAGGCCGTTTTTTACGTAAGCGTCAGAAACGATCGACAGCTGACAACGTCTAGATAGATGACACTTCAACGAAAAGTGGCAGCATTGGGTGGTAGGCTTGGGCGCGAGTGAAGCCTTGCCGCTACAAGATGGCTACTAGAGCCAACCACCTGTGTATATAAAACTTCGCCCCTAAAGCGTAGAATATTGTAGCTTGAGAGCAAGGCAACAAAATTAGCTTTACTTAGAAAAATAAAATGAAATTTAAGAAGGGAGGACTCTTCTTGGAGCCTTTCATAATTTATATCATAGACTATGGAGAAGATCAAAAAATTCTCCGAATATGTGTGGATGAGCAGAGAGACGTTCGACTATCTCATGAATAAATTAAAGAGGAATGTTTCATACATTATGAAGAACTTTGAATAACCGATAAGTGCGGAAGAATGACTGACTACCTTAAATACGAAAGAGTGAGCATCTTTACGCACGACTGTAAGTGGTGTAACGCCAGTGTCTTAGGATTGTAACTGAAAGTTATTTGGTTCCACATTCGGCCCTAGTTACTTATTATATTTTAACCGACACGGTTACAATCCTGTAACTAATTGTATGCACTAAGTTTTATCTATACTGTTTGCACTGCATGTCAAAGTATGTTTTTAACATCTTCCCAAAGTACGTAATCGTTAAGTGCATACACGCCTTTCCCAGAATATCACACACATTAAGTTCCTAATAAAACAGAATGAACAACCATGAAATTTTACTGGCATTTGATTGTTGGGAACGTAATTCATCAGCAATCAGTCTCAAGGCCAAGCGTTTAAAATAATATAATAGTCTGTATAAGAAAATCAGATAAAATTTTTGAAAAGAAAGTCAGATGTTTCGTGAAGTGATTTGTCTAAAAGTAAGAAATATCACAGAAACATTTAAAGCACCTCGTTTTGTGTACATGGTTTCGAGCGTAATTGAAAGGCACTTCAAATGTTTCTCTGATCGATTTTATTTCATTTAGGAAAAATCATTTCATAGAATATTTCCAAAAAATTCTTTCACTTTTTTTTCAAGTTTTATACAGAAAACATGATCTTATTGACACCTCATTTGCCTCCCTAGTGTCTTCTGTTCTCGAAGTTCCTAAATTTAGAACATGATTCGAAGTAAGCTTTTTTGGCAGTTAAATATCACACCAATGTATTTAGCTAGGCCTTGAAGAGATGAACCTTTTGACACTTCATTTACACAACGAGCACCAGCCGTTCGTGAAATATTTCAGTTTTTCCTCAAATCAGCAATTAAGTTGTCCTTACTTACCCTGATTACTTTCAAAGCAATAAAATACACTCCTGGAAATTGAAATAAGAACACCGTGAATTCATTGTCCCAGGAAGGGGAAACTTTATTGACACATTCCTGGGGTCAGATACATTACATGATCACACTGACAGAACCACAGGCACATACACACAGGCAACAGAGCATGCACAATGTCGGCACTAGTACAGTGTATATCCACCTTTCGCAGCAATGCAGGCTGCTATTCTCCCATGGAGACGATCGTAGAGATGCTGGATATAGTCCTGTGGAATGGCTTGCCATGCCATTTCCACCTGGCGCCTCAGTTGGACCAGCGTTCGTGCTGGACGTGCAGACCGCGTGAGACGACGCTTCATCCAGTCCCAAACATGCTCAATGGGGGACAGATCCGGAGATCTTGCTGGCCAGGGTAGTTGACTTACACCTTCTAGAGCACGTTGGTGGCACGGGATACATGCGGACGTGCATTGTCCTGTTGGAACAGCAAGTTCCCTTGCCGGTCTAGGAATGGTAGAACGATGGGTTCGATGACGGTTTGGATGTACCGTGCACTATTCAGTGTTCCCTCGACGATCACCAGTGGTGTACGGCCAGTGTAGGAGATCGCTCCCCACACCATGATGCCGGGTGTTGGCCCTGCGTGCCTCGGTCGTATGCAGTCCTGATTGTGGCGCTCACCTGCACGGCGCCAAACACGCATACGACCATCATTGGCACCAAGGCAGAAGCGACTCTCATCGCTGAAGACGACACGTCTCCATTCGTCCCTCCATTCACGCCTGTCGCGACACCACTGGAGGCGGGCTGCACGATGTTGGGGCGTGAGCGGAAGACGGCCTAACGGTGTGCGGGACCATAGCCCAGCTTCATGGAGACGGTTGCGAATGGTCCTCGCCGATACCCCAGGAGCAACAGTGTCCCTAATTTGCTGGGAAGTGGCGGTGCGGTCCCCTACGGCACTGCGTAGGATCCTACGGTCTTGGCGTGCATCCGTGCGTCGCTGCGGTCCGGTCCCAGGTCGACGGGCACGTGCACCTTCCGCCGACCACTGGCGACAACATCGATGTACTGTGGAGACCTCACGCCCCACGTGTTGAGCAATTCGGCGGTCGGCGGTACGTCCACCCGGCCTCCCGCATGCCCACTATACGCCCTCGCTCAAAGTCCGTCAACTGCACATACGGTTCACGTCCACGCCGTCGCGGCATGCTACCAGTGTTAAAGACTGCGATGGAGCTCCGTATGCCACGGCAAACTGGCTGACACTGACGGCGGCGGTGCACAAATGCTGCGCAGCTAGCGCCATTCAACGGCCAACACCACGGTTCCTGGTGTGTCCGCTGTGCCGTGCGTGTGATCATTGCTTGTACAGCCCTCTCGCAGTGTCCGGAGCAAGTATGGTGGGTCTGACACACCGGTGTCAATGTGTTCTTTTTTCCATTTCCAGGAGTGTATTTTCTTGCTAGACCTCACGTTAGTCACCCCATTTGTCCGTTTCTCACTCTTTGTATGGCTACGAATATTTGGACAAAAACTCATTTTGTAATTAGGGAGTCTTGTTTTAGCTCCATTCAAATATTTGACCAAAACAGAGTATTAATCATACGACAGAATACGTCGTTTTTGTGTGCTGTCGTTCCCAGAAAAAGCCTCGTTTCGATACCTTGAACCGTTTATGAAACACGCCGACTTTTACGGCCACTTGATTCCCGAAACGTTTCGGGTGCGCCGCGAGCGAACCCATCCGTGGACAGGACAACCGGTATCTCGAGAATGAAAAGACATATTGTTGTGGTTGGCAGGAGAGCCAACACCGTGTCACTAGAGGAGGCCGAAATGCACGCGTTTTAGCTCACGCAGGCTGGCGTGAGGTCTGGAACAGGACAAGGAAATTAGAATTTAGAAAAACGGACGTAGCTGGTGGAATACTTAACTTTAATCCATTAATGGTGAACGTCGCTCTTGACGGTACATGATTCAAAATATCAATAGTAACTGAACATGGCGCCTTGCTAGGTCGTAGCAAATAACGTAACTGAAGGCTATGCTAAACTATCGTCTCGGCAAATGAGAGCGTAATTAGTCAGTGAACCATCGCTAGCAAAGTCGGCTGTACAATGGGGCTAGTGCTAGGAAGTCTCTCTAGTCCTGCCGTGTGGCGGCGCTCGGTCTGCAATCACTGATAGTGGCGACACGCGTGTCCGACGAATACTACCGGACCGCGGCCGATTTAAAGGCTACCACCTAGCAAGTGTGGTGTCTGGCGGTGACACCACACATATCATTCTGCTCTTAACTTTAAATGCAATTTCGACATGTTGGCTACATTCCATGATCCGGTCCGCATCAAGGGGAGGGCGGAGGGGGGGGGAGGGGGCGGGGGTGTGGCAAACCGGGGTATCTGTCCCTGGTGGCAATTTCAGGGGCACCAAATCCACATTCTTGAAAGAAAAACTTTGTTTCACAAAGCGCCTAGCATTCAGCGCACATTGTTCTACCGATTTTCGATATGGTTTTGAAAACGAATCTCTGTTGGTTTTTGAACATTTTTTGAACACATTCTAAGTCGATTTCTGAATGAAGCATAAGTTGATTTTTGAATGTGTGCATTGTGTGCGTGATGTCTCTGCCAGTAGAATCCCCGTCCCATCAAGCAATAAAGAACTTTCCCACAGGCAAAAGGGGACTGGGCTATAAGAGCTGAGCGGAATAAATCTGCATAGTTGAATACCAATCGCTTTTATTAATGTGGTTAACTGGGTGTGCGAATGTTATAATTATTAGTGAAATCCATAGATTCAGACTACCAGAGTGGAAATAAACGACTAGCAAGAATAACAGGTAAGAAAATTACATATTATCTTTTCGGTGTATCCAAGAAAATGAAATTTCGTCAGAAAATTTTTGGCGGATCGCTACACTAGGGCCAGTTGTACAGTTCCCTGGTGGCATCCGCTTAATTCTATTCTTGGAATGGCACAGAAACGTGTAGTACGATCGCGTAATAACGCCTAATTGGAGAATAAACGCGGTATAACTGAACCGGTGATTCTCGCAGGGTTAGTGAAGTTAACCGGAGAATAAATTTTGATAATGGCAGGAATAGTTACAGAATTAGTGATGACATTATTGTTTGTTAGAACGAGGAAGGAGACGAAATTATGGGGAAGAACATGACTATTGCAAATCTATATAGAAATTACGCACTACTACCTTCCGATCTCATGTTTGAGAAACAGGAGCGTATGAATGAAATGATAAATTATTTCGTAACATAAAACCTTCTGCTTATAGAAGGCCTAATAGGCATTTGATATTGGTACTTCGTGAATTGTATTCTGTTGTGTTATTTATGTATATGAGGTACATAAAAATAACAATTTGTGCCAAAACAGTCTCGGTTATTTTGGCGTGTGTTGCAATTGCTGCAATGTTAGAAAGACCTATTTCTTTTCCTCTAGAAGACAGTGACAGAATAGGCGTAATCAAATAGAGAAACCACGCCAGTCTTGGGTACTATTCGTATTAAAAACTTTCTCAGTATTAGATAACGACATTTCCATTTTTCATGTAGTAAAACGTTTGACGACCTTTGATGAGGTAATAGATTCTTTTGCAGAAAGGAAAGCACGCCATGAAAAGCTGTAGCAAGATTAGAAAGAAAAATATACTGGACCTAAGGTTTGAAGAAATGTGTATTGTCTTGCTTGTGTCTTACGTTTCCTATATTTAACTTTATGCCCCACAAAAGAGAAAGTTATTGGCTTATAGGCAATAAAGAGTGGAGATTTTCTGAAGAGTTCTTATTCTTCCGTTTACAAATAATTCCACCCCGTATTAATTGTGGGTTTCTTTAAGGGAGGTAGGATATCAGACCGGCCGACTTGGTGCAGGAGAGTCACTACAGAACATTTTAATTTCCACTGTCCTGAATATATGTTTGATGACTTCCATTACAAAACATACACGTTAGATTTCCACAGAGCGAAATACAGAGACGTGCGATAGAAAAATGCGGTGTGAAGAGGCATGGCCACTGCACACTGAAGACCGAATAACACGTCTTACATTTCGTCGAATATATATGTCTTATATATCAAACTGTCCAGAAAAATGTGCGCTGCTACAAACTGAACATATTTTTGAAAAATCGACTGAAAAAAATTTAACTTCCTATCTCAAACGCTCGGAGTTGGGGAGGGTGGAGGGCGCCACTATCAAGTTTCTGCCGGCCGGAGTGGCCGAGCGGCTCTAGGCGCTACAGTTTGGTACCGCGAGATCGCTACGATCGCAGGTTAGAATCCTGCTTCGGGCATGGATGTGTGTGATGTCCTTAGGTTAGTTAGGTTTAAGTAGTTCTAAGTTCTAGCGGACTGATGAACTCAGAGGTTAGGTCCCATAGTGGTCAGAGCCATTGGAACCATTGATCAAGTTTCTACGCCGGTTCGGAAATAACGCAATCCGGTGCTGAATGTATAGCCTAAAATGAACTATACACGAAGTCTACGCAACGCGATTTTACCTCTGCAAAGTCTTAAAAATTTCTTGTTGTCATTTAGTTAGTTTAGTGCAGCACAGTAACTATGACAAATAACGAAAATAAATTCACTCCTTTATCGGGCGAAGATGCCACGCTGTAAGATGCGGAAGAATCAAATTATTTCACCGAACAGTTTTCTTAAAATCGGTTACGTTTTTCATAGCAGCCGGCGCATCCGCATTAGTGCTTTGCCGAGAAGACTCCTAGCTGCCGCTCTCACAGTCGCGTGTGCTGCAGCGACAAGATTCGAACACGTTTGAATTCAAACGTCCCAAGTTGTAGCGGAGGGCAGGCGGCGCCGTGGACGTCACTCACTTAGGACACTTAGGGCTGTGTTTCGTCCTCTGAAGCTGTCGCTCGCTGTCGCTCGCTATTGTCGCTTACGTAGGACGCGGCCTTAGACGCTTGTGTGTTTATAGTCACACAGGCTGCCGCTACAAAGGATTTAGTGAGTTAGGCTGCTTAGTGCATTACACTTCTTCTATGTCACTGGAGCGTGCATAAGATTTATGCATGATCGAGGTCATTTCTCAAGTTCCACTTTTCATTCGTACTACTGAGGGAACTTCATGCATTTACAGTCCTTCGAATTCACCAGAGGTCATGGTAGTCAGCATTCGAGTCTAGCTCATACAGCCAGGGTTAGAACCATTATCTCTCACTCGTAAAATCACGGTCTGTAACTTTACAATTGCATCTAAAATTAAATGATAATTAAATCGACACCCTAGCTGCAGACAGGCGTTGATATTCATAATTTGGAGCCGACTCCTCCCACGAGGGGCGTGCAACGGATAAGTCCCTTGAGGAACAATATACTCTGTGCCCTCCGTGGCTCAGATAGATAGAACGTCTGCAATGTAAGCAGCGGCTCCCGGGTTCGAGTCCCGGTCGGAGCACACATTTTCAACATGTTCAAAATCAAATGGCCCTGAGCACTATGGGACTCAACTGCTGTGGTAATCAGTCCCCTAGAACTTAGAACTAATTAAACCTAACTAACCTAAGGACATCACGCACATCCACGCCCGAGACAGGATTCGAACCTGCGACCGTAGCAGCAGCGCGACTCCGGACTGGAGCGCCTAGAACCGCACGACCACCGCGGCCGGTTTTCAACATGTCCCCAATTATGTATATCAACACCTGTTTACAGCTAGGGTGTATATTTAATTATCATTTCATACTAGAGAAGCTGCACGGTCATCAATGGCATCTGTTCTTTCGGGAACAGATACAACGCTTATGTATATCGTATAGAATTTCTCTTTTTGTGTGATGTTGTAAATCTGGAGCACTGAGTATGTTAGGTCTCATACAATGTAGCGAATCATGGAGGGCAACTCATGTTGTAGTCGCTCTTGATTATTATATCACATTAACAATGCTTCTGTCATTCGTCTATTTACTGCAGTGCTTACTTGCTTTTTTGTAACTATGGCCATGTGTCCCTCAACTACAAAAAAAATGGTTCAAATGGCTCTGAGCACTATGCGACTTAACTTCTGAGGTCATCAGTCGCCTAGAACTTAGAACTAATTAAACCTAACTAACCTAAGGTTCATGATGTGGGTTCCTGTAGTCATGTCCTAGTTCATGAACCACGGGCAACATATGAGTGGCCAAGTAAGTGGTCCCGACAGTCGGGATACCAGTTACTTTGGAATAAGGCTGGGCATCTGGGACATATTCTGAGTCGTGGTCACCTTTGTGCTCATACGGCAAAGACTACCAAACCCACCGGTTAGTCCCTCAACCGTTAGGGGTACAACCCAATTGGACTCGGGGCGAGTAAGGCTAGCAACCTGCTTCCCTGGTACTTTAAATATTATGCTGGCAACAATCAGAGCAAAATGCCTCGGACCTTTGGAGGTGACGGAGTCCCACCTCTAACTCACAAACCAGGGACTCCTAAGATACGACTTGGCAAACAAATGGTAATGAGATGGGGAGCTATTAATATCAATGGGGGCTACTCTGGGAAGAAGGTAGAGCTCGCAGAGGCTGCAAGTAAGATGGGGCTGGACGTTTTAGCTGTTAGTGACATTCGGGTAAGGGGTGAGAAAGAAGAGGAAGTGGGAGAATACAAGGTCTACCTGTCATTCTTTGATGACACTGATCATTATTTAATCTGCAGTGAAATTGGGATTGTGAGGCCGGAAGTGCAGGAGGTCAGGTCCATATGTAGGAGGATAAGAGTGGAGAAACTTAGGGTAAGGAAATCAGGCACAAGTACATAACAGCGATCTCAGAAAGGTACCAGTTAGTTGAATGTAGTCAATTACAGTCACTGGAAAAGGAATGGACAAGGTACAGGGACACAGTACTAGAAGTGACTAAAGAATGTCTTGGAACAGTAGTGTGTAAAAGTAGGATGAAGCAAACAGCTTGGTGGAATGACACAGTCAAGGCAGCCTGTAAAAGGAGAAAGAAGGTGTATCAAAAATGGCTACATACGAGAACTCAGGTAGACAGAGAAAGTTATGTTGAAGAAAGAAATAAAGCCAAACAGATAATTGCAGCATCCAAGAAGAAATCTTGGGAAGACTTTGGAAACAGGTTGGAGACTATTTGTCAAGCTGCTGGAAAACCATTCTGGAGTGTAATTAGCTGTCTTCGAAAGGGAGGTAAGAAGGAAATGACAAGTATTTTGGACAGGTCAGGAAAACTGCTGGTGAATCCTGTGGATGCCTTGGGCAGATGGAGGGAATATTTTGAAGAGTTGCTCAATGTAGGTGAAAATACGATCAATAATGTTTCAGATTTCGAGGTAGAATGGGATAGGAATGATGATGGAAATAGGATCACATTTGAGGGAGTGGAGAAAATGGTCAATAAATTGCAGTAAAATAAAGCAGCTGGGGTGGATGAAATTAAGTCGGAACTCATCAAATACAGTGGAATGTCAGGTCTTAAATGGCTACACAGGATAATTGAAATGGCCTGGGAGTCGGGACAGGTTCCATCAGACTGGACAAAAGCAGTAATCACACCAATCTTTAAACATGGAAACAGAAAAGATTGTAACAACTACAGAGGTATCTCTTTAATCAGCGTTGTGGGTAAAATCTTCTCAGGTATTGTTGAAAGGAAAGTGCGAGTATTAGTTGAGGACCAATTGGATGAAAATCAGTGAGGGTTTAGGCCTCTTAGAGGTTGTCAGGACCAGATCTTTAGCTTACGGCAAATAATGGAGAAGTGTTATGTGTGGAACAGGGAATTGTATCTATGCTTTATAGATCTAGAAAAGGCATATGACCGGGTTCCTAGGAGGAAGTTATTGTCTGTTCTACGAGATTATGGAATAGGAGGCAAACTTTTGCAAGCAATTAAAGGTCTTTACATGGATAGTCAGGCAGCAGTTAGAGTTGACGGTAAATTGAGTTCATGGTTCAGAGTAGTTTCAGGGGTAAGACAAGGCTGCAACCTGTCTCCACTGTTGTTCATATTATTTATGGATCATATGTTGAAAACAATAGACTGGCTGAGTGAGATTAAGATATGTGAACACAAAATAAGCAGTCTTGCATATGCGGATGACTTAGTTGTGATGGCAGATTCGATTGAAAGTTTGCAAAGATATATTTCAAAGCTAGATCAGAAATGTAAGGACTATGGTATGAAGATTAGCATCTCCAAAACGAAAGTAATGTCAGTGGGAAAGAAATATAAACGGATTGAGTGCCAAATAGGAGGAACAAAGTTAGAACAGGTGGAAGGTTTCAAGTACTTAGGATGCATATTCTCACAGGACGGCAACATAGTGAAAGAACTGGAAGCGAGGTGTAGCAAAGCTAATGCAGTGAGCGCTCAGCTACGATCTACTCTCTTCTGCAAGAAGGAAGTCAGTACCAAGACTAAGTTATCTATGCACCGTTCAATCTTTCGACCAACTTTGTTGTATGGGAGCGAAAGCTGGGTGGATTCAGGTTACCTTATCAACAAGGTTGAGGTTACGGATATGAAAGTAGCTAGGATGATTGCAGCTACTAGTAGATGGGAACAATGGCAGGAGGGTGTCCACAATGAGGAAATCAAAGAAAAACTGGGAATGATGAACTCTATAGATGTAGCAGTCAGGGCGAACAGGCTTAGATGGTGGGGTCATGTTACACGCATGGAAGAAGCAAGGTTACCCAAGAGACTCATGGGTTCAGCAGTAGAGGGTAGGAGGAGTCGGGGCAGACCAAGGAGAAGGTACCTGGATTCGGTTAAGAATGATTTGGAAGTAACAGGTTCAACATCAGAAGAGGCACCAATATTAGCACTGAATAGGGGACCATGGAGGAATTTTATAAGGGGGCTATGCTCCAGACTGAACGCTGAAAGGCATAATCAGTCTTAAATGATAATGATGATGATGATGATGACCTAAGAACATCACACACATCCATGCCCGAGGCAGGATTCGAACCTGCGACCGTAGCGGTCGCTCGGCTCCAGACTGCAGCGCCTAGAACCGCACGGCCACTCCGGCCGGCCCTCAACTACACGTCAGCTTAATTAAAACTGCTTCATGAAAACTTGCTGCATCCACCTACATTTCATTCTACTCATGGACAATAAGATAAAATTATGCATTGCTCTTCCTAGTCTTTCGTTCGCAGCTCGTGGTCTCGCGGTCACGCTTTCGCCTTCCGAGCACGGGCTCCCGGGCTCGATTCCCGGTGGGATCAGGAATTTTCACCTTCCTCTTGATGACTGGGTGCTTCTGTTGTCCTATTCATTTCATCATCATTCATGAATGTGGCGAGATTGAACTGAGCAAAGGTCGGGAATTTGTACAGGCGCTGATAACCGCGCAGTTGAGAGCCTCACAAATCAAACATCATCACTTACAGTGTTTCGTAACACACCCACAGCCGCTGCAAGACTGAACTTCTACGAGATATGTGGATGCAGGAAAAACAGTACTCTGGCTGCGTACGTTCTGGATCAATGGGCCCACTGTTCTCCTTATCAGCAGAGTCAAATGTCAATGTCCTTTTTACCTCAAAAGTCAATTACCCTATTCTGAGGCAGTTGTGTGACTTATCTCCAAGGTCAATGCCATCCCCAAACCCATCTTCCCTCCCACGCCTGCCCCTAACAACTCTCCACGCCTCTGTGGGCAAATTGTGTAAGTCTAGTCATTTGTCTTCTATTAACTGTAGTGAAAGGTTAAACATCATGACCAACTGTCAGACAGATTCCTCACCGATGTTCTCTGATCCTATCTGCACTCCTGTCCTATACACACAAACATCTCTCATGTGCCTCAAAATTTACACAGTTTCGTTTTTACAATTTGCAGCAGAGTATTGTGCCCAACGGCATTTTTGAAAGTACTCCAGTATATGACAGCCATCTTCCATTGCTTCCTATAATTTTGAGGCCATTTTTAACAATTTTTCTGGTTTCCTCGCAGTAATAAAAAAACCCACTTTTTATCATAGTCGCCGCGCGGGATTAGCCGAGCGGTCTAGGGCGCTGCAGTCATGGACTGTGCGGCTGGTCCCGGCAGAGGTTCGAGTCCTCCCTCGGGCATGGGTGAGTGTGTTTGTCCTTAGGATAATTTAGGTTAAGTAGTGTGTAAGCTTAGTGACTGATGACCTTAGCAGTTAAGTCCCATAAGATTTCACACACATCTGAACATTTTTTTTTCGTCATAGTCACCCAAAGGCACAAATAAGAGATATTAAATGTTTAACAATTGCTACAATGCAGTCTTTAAACAAATATAGACAGCTGTATCACATTTAAACAAGTGACAGCCTACTGTGGTCTTGGAAAGTATTATGTAACAACTATTAGATGTGTACCAACATGGTACTTAGATATGTTACAAACAGTGCCCAACACACCGTGATGTCACTGTCAGGTCACCTAAGAAAAGTTTAATGACACAATAGTACTTTCGACTTGTAAGTAATGGTGGGAATTACGAACTGGGGTCACAGACCACTGGTCATAGGCACAGTACATCTCTGAACTACGCTGCTGTTACCACTACTGCCACTAGGATAGGGACTGAGGAGGTGGACACTTTATTTAAAACAAGGAAAATGAGTATCTTCCATGGCTCACGACATAACTGCATGGGGCTCTTTGAGCTGCCCGTCTGGATCACTTTGGCTCACAGTGTGAGATCCCAGCCCTGCCAGTGTGTCACCCGCAGCTGTTGCATGTCGCTGCCTTCCGACACGGCCGGAGACAGAGTGCAAAATGACTCACACCGCCAAGGAGTGAATCCCAGCTGCCACAATCACCTGTTGTCCCCAGCTACATGACGCAACATGCCATTATCGTGAGAGGTCAAGCCTTCCCTGATCCTCCCAGATAAGGTGAGTTCTAGGAAGCCAGCCACCAAATACGCCATCGCTTCTAGTGCAGACTTCTAATTTAATTACGGACTTATTCGAGCAACTTTTCTGCAGACGTAGGGAGGTGTGATCTGCCATAACTACCTGATCAAAGTATCCGAACACTTACTAACGGATCTCTCTAAAAAAATCACAGAATGTATATGAGATTTCCGTTGCAATGCAAATGTTTGGTTTGGAGGTACTGTAATTTCCAATCACAGTGTTACTGAATCATTTCGACATTGCTTAGAGTAACATCTCAACATTATTGTATTGGAAAATACCACACGACAAGATGGGTCGTCGCGCAGATGCGCAAAACTATAGACCTATATGTCTGACATCGATCTGTTGTAGAATTTTAGAACATGTTTTTTGCTCGCGTATCATGTCATTTCTGGAAACCCAGAATCTACTCTGCAGGAATCAACATGGATTCCGGAAACAGCGATCGTGTGAGACCCAACTCGCTTTATTTGTTCATAATACCCAGAAAATATTAGATACAGGCTCCCAGGTAGATGCCATTTTCCTTGTCGTCCGGAAGGCGTTCGATACAGTTCCGCACTGTCGCCTGATAAACAAAGTAAGAGCCTACGGAATATCAGACCAGCTGTGTGGCAGGATTGAAGAGTTCTTAGCAAACAGAACACAGCATGTTGTTCTCAATGGAGAGGCGTCTACAAACGTTACAGTAACCTCTGGCGTGCCACAGAGAAGTGTTATGGGACCATTGCTTTTCACAATATACTCGCATATAAATGATCGAGTAGATAGTATCGGAAGTTCCATGCGGCTTTTCACGGATGATGCTGTAGTATACAGAGAAGTTGTAGCATTAAAAAATTGCAGCGAAATGCAGGAAGATCTGCAGCGGATAGGCACTTGGTGCAGGGAGTGGCAACTGACCCTTAACGCAGACAAATGCAATGTATTGCGAATACATAGAAAGAAGGATCCTTTATTGTATGATTATACGATAGCGGAACAAACACTGGTAGCAGTTACTTCTGTAAAATATCTGGGAGTATGCGTGCGGAACGATCTGAAGTGGAATGATCATATAAAATTAATTGTTGGTAAGGCGGGTGCCAGGTTGAGATTCATTGGGAGAGTCCTTAGAAAATGTAGTCTATCAACAAAGGAGGTGGCTTACAAAACACTCGTTCGACCTATATTTGAGTATTGCTCATCAGGGTGGGATCCGTACCAGGTCGGGTTGACAGAGGAGATAGAGAAGATCCAAAGAAGAGCGGCGCGTTTCGTCACAGGGTTATTTGGTAAGCGTGATAGTGTTATGGAGATGTTTAGCAAACTCAAGTGGCAGACTCTGCAAGAGAGGCGCTCTGCATCGCGGTGTAGCTTGCTGTCCGGGTTTCGAGATGGTGCGTTTCTGGATGAGGTATCGAATATATTGCTTCCCCTACTTATACCTCTCGAGGAGATCACGAATGTAAAATTAGAGAGATTCGAGCGAGCACGGAGGCTTTCCGGCAGTCGTTCTTCCCGCGAACCATACGCGACTGGAACAGGAAAGGGAGGTAAAGTGCCTTCCGCCACACACCGTTGGGTGGCTTGCGGGGTATAAATGTAGATGTAGATGTAGATATGAACATAGAAACACTATTTCGCTCACGGTATATGTATAGGGCAGCAAAAAATCACTAAAATCTGTACCAAACGCCTCCCACTATGTACTGTGATCTGTGGTACAAATGTGGGTGAAAAAGTGGATTTAATACTTTGAAGTTCGCATCAATTAACATTATTACTCACAGAAGAGCGAGATATGTAGAATTCAGCACATTGTTCATTTTCCTACTTGTTACTTGAGATACTTGATACTCAAATGACCGTATTGGATATAGGGTGGAGTAGCATACATTTCAACTGTCTACTGCAGTAATCTTGAAGTAATTTGTTTGGTAGACATGTGTCTATGTCTATCGATACATCGTCTCATTTTCTTAAAATCTATGGAATAACAGTATTTGTGGATCATGAACAGTTTATGGTACTTTTTTGCTAAGGCCACTGGAATTATATTATTTTTGGGGACAGTAGGAGCTGATGTGCTTTTTTTGTTATGGTCTGTTGAATAACAAGATTCATGAGTCATTCAACTTAAGCTCGCTCTGTATGATTACTTCTCTGTATTTTATGATTACGACTGTCTCCAGTTCTGAGTAATAAGCCATAAGCAATACGTTACATTAGATCTGTCCTCGTGCGCTACACTTACCTGTCATTTTAGACAAATGAATTCGGTATCACATTATTTTGTTTAGAGCTACTAGGCACATGGTTGTGCCTTAAATGACTATTTTATGCATTACTTTTCCGCCCTTGAAACAAAACGGATAATATCACAGCATCGATGAAATTTCTTTAGTGTATTCTTATCGTACCAGTGGACGCAACACAGAATATTGTTAATTACTGAGCTGAGCAATTCTATCATATTATTTTAGCGCAGGCTTTCCGTCGTTTAAGTCTGATAATTCTGCAACTATTGTAGCGACCAGGGATTTTTAATGGCACAGAACGTATTATGGTAACCAAAGTAATCTGTAAGCATTGATTGCACGTCTGTAATAGGACACTCTTTTTCCACTAGCAGGTTAATATTTCTCTTTCAGGATATATTCCAGTGTATGTGAGCGAATTTACTACCCTATTAGCTGCTTGTAGTGCGCTGTGTGACAGACATAGTACATATACTACCTGATCAACATCAGTCAGCACAAAACTTCTGTTCGGGAGAGATGTTAAAACGTACGTGAGTCAAACAATCATATTAAATTAAATATATTTGTTTCCATAGAAATAACAGTCACTTTTACGGCAGTTACTATTTACTGCTGTAGTGTAATTGTGGAGTTGTAGAATTCTAAACCTATTTACCCTGTATGTGCAACAGCTACATTCATTTACTTTCGAGTCACTTCCAGGCCCTGCACCAATCACAGATCCTCCTGCGATACGCTACTGTCTTCTTACAGACAACTGCATCGTCTTCAAACATCCTACACTCACATATAAACAAATACCTTGCAAGCCGCTGCACAGTGCATGGCAGAGGGTACATCATAGTAGTATCATTGATTTCCTCTTCCATTCCACTCTGATGCATTGAATCTCGTTATACCTCTGTACCTGCTCTTATGTTTCGTTAGAAATACCTCTTCTTTTTCAGTGGCATACTCAAACATACTACCTAATACGATCCTAGTAGTCACATTATGTAACTGCTTTGCAGGTCGGACGCAATCATCTAGCGTGATTTTTCGTGGATGAATTACACTTCTGTCAGCCTTGCTTCCCTTCTTCCTTATGCATCTATTCCATTTTATACCTGTTATTTCTAGATATTTTATAGTAACTACTGTTTCCAGAAATAGTTTAGCAGAAAGGTACTAGATTTTATTTTAGGGTAACTATTGTTTTCAGAAACAGTGTAATAGAACAGTGCTGGATTTTTTCCCTTATGTATTCACAGTTAGTGACATCCATTATCAACTCTAAGTCTCTTTCTGTAACAATCACTGGTTATTCAGCAGTTTGCTGCAGTGTACCAGCATTGCTATGTTCTTCTTATAGACAACTGCATCATCTGCAGCCAGCCTCTGTGTATCACAATCTTTACGTATAAAATTCTAGCGTCACAGTGTTAGTTGCCGTACTTCTCCGAAACGGCTCGATCGATTCTGACGCAATTTTACATGTATATTCGGTACGTCTGAGTATCGGTCGCAATCTGTTTTTACACCCCTAAGTGATAATGGTGGTCCACCCCAAAAATTTTTTCTTATTTTTTGGACAGAAGTTTTTATTTTTATTGGTGTGGCATTACAAAATACACGCAACCCTAAATTTCCACCCTTCGACCAGCAACCCCATTTTTTAATAGCGATTTTAGTAATTTAATAATTTGCAACCCCGGTCGATGACTGATGAATTATCACTTGACCAATTATCCCCGCCAGGTGTCTACTGGTGATAGTCTTTCACTATTCGATAGATAGGTGTATTGAAGAAAACGTACCAAAAGCAGTGACTCGAATATCCCTCTTTGAATCGACATAACTAGACCGAGAAGTTTAACTAGCTAGCACGCGTCATTCGCCAAACCGACATTTAGGCCTAGCGCACAAGCATCGATTTTTATCGTACGGAAATATATCGTACGATCAAATTCTTTTAGTAGAACAAAGAAGTTCCTATGCCTCCTTTGTTCCTCTAAAAGAATTTAATCGTACAATATTTTTACGTACGACAAAAATCGATGTGTGTGCGCTTGGCCTTATTCATAACGCTGGCGAACACGTTTCGACACGAAATTGCCGCTATGTGTGTATGCTCATGGACGAGCCGTGTATCGGCTGCAATTGTTAAATCCGCGCTATCTACCGTAGAAACGTTAGGACTAATAGTGGCCGATACTGCCGGTCTTCCCCCTAAGCCGTTTCCCACTCCCTACACAGTTTTCGTCCGTTATTATTGTTTGTGTCACGAGCTCCTGCCAACAACGGCTATTGTGTTACACGTTTATATTGTGTTACACGTATACATTGTTCTTATAGCCTAGCGATAATTTATATGGCAAAACAACGTTTGCCGGGTCAGCTATAACATACAAAGATTTTCAGAGGCTGGGTATAGCTAGGAAAAATATGTTATATTGTACAATGGTCTTTCCTTACAAGGCTTAAAGTGAACCACACCCACGCTATTATTTACATAGCATTGCCACCTTTGAACGCTCTCCCTTGCTCATAAAAGTAATTCATAACCTACTTGCATTTCTATTTTTAACCAATGGCATACTTATACCCACGACAGGTCCTTCATCCAGGAAATTCGGAACTCTTCCCATCACTCCACCCAACTTGCCGAACCTGGACTTATGGGCTTCAACTTGGTAGCCTTCTAGAGGAACGAAGAAGAAGGACTACGTTCTAAAGTTGCATTGTTTAACTTCGATTCTAGTAAGGCAAGTACCTATTACAGTATTAATTTTTAATCGTGATATGGATAGGCTGTCTGTTGATGATGCAGTTGACTATAAGAAGAATATACCAAAGCTGGTAGATTGCAGCGATCTGCAGTGTAGCCAAGGATTGGTACAGAGAGAGACTTGAAGTTCACACTGAATGTAACATAATGGAAGAAATCCAGTAGTATTCTACTATACAATCGCTGGAAACAGTCGTTATTGTAAAACATCTAGGAATAACCGACCTGTAGTGGACAGGTAGGTGGATAAGTGGGGTCAATATGCAGTGCTTTGCCTTCTCTGGAGTTTTCCGAGTACCAGTCAGAGCGCTAAAGGTCGTATGAGTGGAATAAGAAATTTAATACGTTATCTCTGCATGGAAAGCGAAAACGCGTCTGGAAACCATTGGAAAAATCATTTTGTAACTATTGGTATGTTTGAGTGCTGTAATTAATGCTGCCTACCGTTGTAGAGTGTAAATTCTAGATAATATATCACTTCCTCCCACATTCGTCTCGGGAAATTAGAGTTAATACACAGATTTACCAGCAATAATTTGTGTCACATGAATTGAGCAGTGTGTGAGCTGCATTTCGACTGGTAAATCCATCCTCTATTAATATGCACTAGTAGACGTCCAGATATAGCAGATCAGACAGTGGATGCACAATATAAACCACACAGCGCATTACAAGCAGCAAATAGGAAAGCAAATCCGTCCATGCGCACTGGAGTATAAACTGCTAGTGGAAAAACAGTGGACCATTGAAGACATGCAAGCAATGCTTATGAATTACACTGCTTGCCATAATGTACGTGTGTGATTATAAATAGCTGATTGCTAAAATAGTCGCAGCATTATGAAATAGATGGGGTAGCCTGAACTAAAATAACGTGGAATAATTGCTCAGTTCAATGTTTAAAAGTATTCTGCATTGCGTCCACTCGTTCAATAGTAATATACTAAAGGCATTACATTGATGCTTTGATATTATTTGTTTTAGCTCCAGAGCGGATAAAATAAATCAAGCAATAATCATTTAAAGCACTGATATGCATCAAATGGTTCAATGGCTTTAAGCACTATGAGACTTAACACCTGAGGTCATCAGTCCCCAAGACTTAGAACAACTTAAACCTAACTAACCTAAGGACATCACACACATCCATGCCCGAGGCAGGATTCGAACCTGTGACCATAGCAGCAGCGCGTTTCCGGAGTGAAGCGGCTAGAACCGCTCGGCCACAATGGCCGGCACTGATATGCACCCAGTAGCTCTAAACAAAATAATGTGAAATCGAATTCTTCCGTCGAAAATTATCTTCAAATTTAGTGTGTGGGTGCAGGTTTAATGTAATATATTGTGCTTGGTTTATCGGTGGTAGATCACAGGAAACAAGAGCAGTCGTAAAATACTACGAAGTAACCATCCAAAGCATCTTAAGTTCAATGGCTTGTATCATGTTATCCATAGACCTTAAGAATAAAAGTACCACAAACTGCCATTGTTCCTACAAATACTGTTACTACACTAGTCTTAAAAAAAGCACCATAAACAGTTACTGCTCTCGCAAAAACTGTTATTCCACAAAACTACAAAGAAAATGAAGTGATGCATCAGTTAGACTTGGGGAGATACCAACTAAGCCAATTACTTCATCCTTACTGCAGCAACCGGAAGAGATAACGATAGCCTATCATAAATCGAATATCAAAGTTATTGCAGTCTTGAGTAGCATGCGGGGGAATCAGCAGTGCACTAAATCTATTCATACGGATATTACTTTACAGTTACTGTGGTAGACGGATGAGATATGTGCTGCTCCAATATGAGAGTCATTCCCTGGAATAACATGTAGGAAAAATTAACAATACGCTAAATCTCTAAACATCTTGCTGCTGTGTGTGTAATATTGTTAAGTGCTGCCGACATAGAGACCACAGGTCACTGTACGTAGTGGAGGGTGTTTGGTACTGATTATAGTGGCTTTTTCCGCCTTATATGCGTATTGTCAGTTGGAATGGGCTCGTTTGTTGAGATGTTACTGTAAGCAATATCGAAATGGCAGTGTTGCATTGTGATTGAATATTACTCTAAAATACTTTGAAAAAAGCAATTAAAATGGATTACAATTCCTATGCGCATTTCGCGGTTTCTTTAATTACAGCATTCGACTCGACCAGGATGTAAACTGTACTGGATAGGGAATGAGAGGAGAAGAAATGGAGTGGCAATAGTGGTTAGAGAGGGTCTGCAGGAGGAGGTGGAAGGTATCAATGATCGAATGATAAAAGCCAGAGTACGGGTGAAAGGAAAAAGCATTGAAATCATCCAAGCATATGCCCCACAGGTGGGGTGTACAAAAAAGGAGAAGGAGGAATTTGAAGATGACATGCAAAAGCAGCTAAATGGAGGAAATAAGATTATTATAGGGGACCTCAATGCAAATGTTGGCACAGGCAGGAAAGGATTCGAGGAGATAATGGGACCAGAGGGCTGGGGGAACCGAAATAGAGAAGGAAAATTGTTGCTGGAATTCTGCAAGAGGAATGGGCTGGCGATCGCAAATTCCTGGTACAAGAAGAGAAGTAGTCACAAAATAACTTGGTACAGTGGGGACTGGTCCCAAACTTCAGTAGTAGACTATATACTAGTGGATAGGCAGATGATGAGCAGCCTCACAGATGTTAAGGTCATTCCATCTGAGGCCTTAGACAGTGACCATCGGCTGTTGGTAGCCACCCTGAGAGAGAAAAAAGATAGGAGGGCAACAGAAATACAGGAGAAAAGGTTGAAGACATGGATGCTGAAAGAGGATGAACGGAGGACCCAGTACCAGACACTGATCAGGAAGAAGCTGCCAAAGGAAGATCAGAGAACAGTGGAAGAAGAATGGGGAGATTTTAAGAGGGCTCAAGTTGAGGCAGCTGAGACTGTGTGCGGAAGAACTAGCACAAAGAGGAGAAGTAGGGAAACCCCATGGTGGAACAACATATGTAAAGAGGCAGTACTTCGAAAGAACAAAGCCTTCAGAGAATGGTTCCAGACCCGAACAGAGGAAGCTAGGGTAAAATATAAGGAAAGCAAGAAAGCGGCACAGACCATAGTAAGGGCGGAGAAGAAGAAGTGGTTGGAAAAATGGACAAGAATGTTAGAAGAGGACAGTGAAGGGAACAAAAAAGTACTTTACACCATGGTAAGAAATAAGAGAAAAGACAGAAGCGAGTGCCTGAGGATCATGGATAATAATGGAAGAGTTGTGGAGGAAATGCATGAGCTCAAAAAGATTTGGAAGGAGTACTTTGAAGATCTGTTGAATGCCGCCAAGCGGGTAACTAACAGCGATGGAGAGCCTAAGGCAGCAGACGATTAAAATAGTGGGGAAATTGATGATCTAACTTGGAATGAAGTGGAAGAAGCCATAAAGAGGATGAAAGGGGGCAAGGCACCAGGTTGGGACGAAGTAACAGTGGATATGATACGAGCAGCAGGAGAAGTAGGAACCCGGTGGCTATACAGAGTGCTGAGGGTGGTGTGGAAGGAGAACAGAATTCCTGAGGATTGGAAGAAAGGAATTATAGTCCCGATCTTCAAGAAAGGGGATAAAAGGAGATGTGAGAACTACAGAGGAATCACCCTGCTATGCCACTGTGGAAAAATCTATGAAAAGATCCTGGAGAAGAGAATAAGAAGCAGTATTGAAAGTAGACTGCAAGAGGAGCGGTACGGTTTCAGACAGGGAAGATCAACAACGGACCTCATATTTGTGGTAAGGCAACTGCAGGAGAGGCACTATGAGTACGGGAAGGACTTAATCATGGCCTTTTTGGATATTGAGAAGGCGTATGACAGTATCTGTAGGGACAAGCTCTGGGATGTTCTGAACGCAAAAGGGATAGATGAAGAGATAACACGCAAAGTCAGAAAAATGTATGAGGGAAGTGAGAGTTGTGTGAAAGTGGGGAGGGAACGTACTGCATGGTTCAAACTGGAAAATGGGCTGCGACAGGGAAGTGCACTTTCGCCTTTATTGTTTATTATTGTTATGGATGAAATCCTACAGCAAGTATCAGATGCAATTGGAGATCATAAAATGAAAGCAGTGCTTTTTGCCGATGACCTGATGTTATGGGGAAATTGCGAGAAGGAGGTGCAAGAGCAGTTAGATGCATGGGAGGCAACGGCAGCACAATAAGGAATGCATTTCTCTGCAAAGAAAAGTGAAATAATCGTCACAACAAGGAAGAAGAATAGGCCAAATGTGGATATAATTTGTGGAGGGGAAAAACTACAAGTGGTAGAGAACTTCAAGTACCTGGGATGCGTGATTGAAAGTAAGGGGGGAAACGCAATGGAAATAAATGAAAGGTGCAGAAAAGCAGGGCGGTTCTACAAATGTATTAGGGGGCTTATTTGGAGCAAGGAGGTGTCACAGAAATCCAAGGGAATTGTATACCGAACCTACTTTGTCCCCATATTGGCATACGGAAGTGAGACATGGGTAATGCACAAAAGCGACAAAAGTAGAATACAGGCTAGTGAAATGAAGTTCCAGAGGAGCAGGTTGGGTGTAATGAGACGAGACAGATTGCGAAATGTGTATGTGAGGGAAAGACTAAAGGAGGAACCAGTACAGGACAGGATAGAAAAATCAAGACTGCAGTGGTATGGACACATGAAGAGAATGGATGAGGGAAGAATTCCAAAGAGGATGTTTGATCTGCAACTGGAGGGGAAGAGGCCCAGAGGAAGACCAAGGGATAGATGGGTGAAGGGAGTGAAGGAATGTGTGATGAGAAGAGGAGAGAACTGGACGAAGGTGGAAGAGGGGGAATGGTGGAAAGACAGAACACGATGGAGAGGCTTGTGTTCCCGACAGACCTAGCCAGTGGCTGGAAACTGTCCAAGATGATTGATTGACTCGACCAGTAGACATATCTCATATATTATTCATTAGTAGGTGTTCGGATACTTTTTAGCACATAGTTGATACAATTTACACTTCACTACATGTGTATCAAATTTCCTCAAATAAGTTTTACAATTAAATTAGTGACCTGCATTGAAAGGCATGACCCGTCTTCTGGCTAGCTTGCTAGGACTCACCTTATATGGATGGGATATTCGGGGGCTTGACTTTTCCCGATAGCACATGATGCGTTATGCAGTTACGGGTCACAGGTGATGCTGGTAGTTAGGATTCACCTCTGGCCGGTGGGAGCCATTTTACATTCCGTTTCTTGCCGAGTCGGAAGGCAGCAGCATGAAACAGTTGCGAGTGCCATACTAGCAGGGCTGGACTCTCACACTGTGAGCCAAAGTGGTCCAGACAGGCAGCTCATAGGGGAACATGCAATTCCGTTGTGGGTCATGGAAGATATTTATTTTCCTTTTCTTAAATAAAGTGTGCTCTCCTCAGTTCAAAATGGTTCAAATGGCTCTGACCACTATGGGAATTAACATCTGAGGTCATCAGTCCCATAGACTTAGAACTACTTCAACCTAATTAACGTAAGGACAGCACACACATCCATGCCCGAGGCAGGATTCGAACCTGCGACCGTAGCAGCAGCGCGGTTCCGGACTGAAGCGCCTAGAACCGTTCGGCCACAGCGGCCGGCACTCCTCAGTTCCTATCCTAATGGTAGTAGTGGTAATAGCAGTGTAATTCAGCGATGTATTGTGCCTAGTTGAACTGATAGTGAAGTCATAGTGTGTTGGCCATTGTTTGTATCATACCTAAGTTCAAATGGTTCAAATGGCTCCGGCCGAAATATCAGTAGAAGAAATTTTATTTGCGCGGCTGCATGCCCGAAATTTAATGGATTATTCATTACGCCGCGAGAAGTTGGAAATGCACATCAAGTACCTCTTCGGGGAGGAGATGGTTTCATGGGTCCATAGTTTGGACAAATTAAGACACCAGAGAGCAAGACTATTGAGCTCCTTGAGTTTCTTACTGAAGTGCCGCGACCATGGAGTTGTCCCAAAATTTGCAAGGTTGGTTCACTTTGTTAAGAATGCTGCAGTAAATAGAATTTTACATAGAGCTGGTTCCGCTATTGTCAGAGAACGAATTCGTTTTACTCGTCGGAAGTTGGACATTGTTTCTGAACATCTGTATCATCTGCATCTGAAGGTTGCAGCTGTTTTATCTGCTGACTCCTGGGACTGGATCGATGGCACGACATGGGCTAAGTCTGACTGGGTTCGCGAAGTGGCCACGAAAAGGCAGATTACCAAGTATAGCCGATTGGACCAGCCTTCTCAGGTGGACTCAGTTATTCGACGCCCTGTCATAAATTTGACGGGTAAGGAATTGGACGAAGCTACGTTGTCTGTCTTAAGTAAAGGGCTAAATTTTGCCCCTACTCCCAAGACTTTGCCGATATCATCTTTCATCAGTGCCATTGAAGAAGCTGTCCGACCACTATCAGAGGATTCTGCGGAAGAAATCAGACGAGAAACCTGTCAAGCAATCACGAAGCATCGTCCACAAAGAAGCAACGTTTCCAAGGAAGAAAGACGTGCGATACGAAAGCTGTGTGAGGATACTGATACAGTCGTCCTGCGTGCTGATAAAGGTAATGCTACCGTCCTTTTGCCTCAGGAAGTCTACAAGGAAAAGATATGTGGTCTACTTAGTTCTGGTGCATACCGGAAGATTAACAAAGATCCTACTAACAAGATGACAATAAGGACTGCTGCCTTGCTGAACGCTTCATCACTACCGAAGGAAGTCATAAGAAGTTTAAAAGTACGAGGTGCAGTACCACCGAGATTTTATGGTCTTCCTAAAGTTCACAAGATGGGTAAGGATGAGCGTCTAGAGGACTTGTCTATGAGACCTATAACGAGCACTATTGGTTCACCAACATATTTTTCTGCCAAATATTTAGCTTCCTTATTAAAACCATTGGTAGGAAAATGTAGTCACCACATTCGTAATTCTATGGATTTTATTCAGAGACTTAGCAATGTCAGGCTAAATAGTATGGATGTTCTTGTTAGTTTTGACGTAGTATCATTATACACCAAGGTACCTTTAAAGGACTCTTTAGCTCTTATCAACCAACATTTTGATAAGAACATTACGGCCTTATTTGAACATGTGCTTTTATCATCTTATTTTCAGTTTGATGGTGAATTTTATGAGCAAATTGACGGTGTTGCCATGGGAATCCCCCTCTCCCCTCTGGTAGCTAATTTATTCATGGAAGACTTCGAGGACAAGGCACTGGACTCAGCATGTTTTAAACCCACGGTCTTCTGGAGGTACGTGGACGACACATTCGTGGTATGGCCCCATGGTATGGATGAATTACATCGATTTCTTCAGCATTTGAATTCTATCCATGCTAGCATTAAATTTACCATGGAAATAGAAAAAGACGGGTGCCTCCCCTTTCTGGATGCTGTCGTTCGCCGTAAAAGTGATGGCACATTAGGACATGCCGTACATCGGAAACCAACGCATACAAATCTATACCTTCATGCCAGTAGCTGCCATCACCCTTCTCAGAGCATGGGTGTCCTTAAGACCTTAGTGCATCGGGCGCACTGTGTATCCGATGAAGACAATTTACAAGGAGAGCTAACATACCTCAAGAGTATTTTTAAATCGAATGGATATTCTCCGCAACAAATTCGTAGAGCATTCGATGTAAAACCTAAAAAGAAGGTATACGATGCGGAAGAAGATAGTAATTTCTTCAGATCTAGGGCGTTTCTGCCTTATGTGGGTGCTCTTTCTTCAAAGATAGGCCGTATTCTAGAGAAACACTGTGTTAAGGTGATCTTCCGGCCCCCCACGAAGATTGCGGCTTTACTCGGCTCTGTAAAGGACGATTTATTGCTTCGTAAGGCGGGTGTGTACCAGATTCCTTGCGGAAATTGTGAGCAGTCATACATAGGTCAAACAACACGCACCGTTCATGATAGGTGTGTGGAGCACCGACGATACACACGCCTATTACAACCAGACAAGTCAGCTGTGGCCGAACACTGTATTGATACGGGTCATTCCATGAATTACAGTGATGTGAAGATTTCAACATCTACCTCTTCTTTTTGGGATTCTGTATTCAAGGAAGCCATAGAAATTCGATTAGCCAACAATTTAATAAACAGAGATAAAGGTTTCAATTTGGACAAAGCATGGAATCCGGCTCTTGGACTAATTAAATTGCAGAGAAGTCGTCACCGTGTCATCGCCGCCGATCAAACATCGATAAGCACATCGAACGTCCGTACGCTTTCGCCACAGGCGGCGCAGCATCTGTGACCCGCATGCGCAGTACCGCCGCGGTGGAGCATATAAGGCCGCGCTTGGCACCTTGTCATCAGTCTTGTGACTCGCTCTGAAGATGGCCGGACGATACGCGGCCGAAATATCAGTAGAAGAAATTTTATTTGCGCGGCTGCATGCCCGAAATTTAATGGATTATTCATTACGCCGCGAGAAGTTGAAAATGCACATGTGTTCATAGTAATTTATGAACACCAAGGTTTAAATTTACAACCCGTGACATACTTTTACAATATACGAAGTTGTTGCTGCATTTTTCGAGCAGTGTTTTTAAAACATTACCTTATCCAACATATTTAAATTGCAAGAAGAAAGGGTATGTCGTTGAAGAAAAAGGTACAAAAATATAATCAATGTAATTACTTTATATTTTTCTATCTGTAAATCGACAACTTGTAGAAATTTGTGGTCGCTGTTTACCTTCCGCTGCATGCATTACAGAAAAGACAAAACAAAGAACTTGAAATTTTGATGACGCTATGTAACTAATTATTTGTTGGCCCTCTAGTATATTGTAGAAATCTGGTCAGTATTTCGGCGTATTCATGGGAGGCACGCCATCTTTGCCTTCTTATTATCATTTCGAAACATCTATTACAGAATTTAAACAATATCAGAAATGTCCGAAAACTGTAACCACACTGCAGGAAGAAGCAAATGTACTTTCTTGGTCTCCCAACAGAAATATTGCTTTTTCTTCTTATCTTTACTTTACAGATATTCGTCGTGCAGTTATTATCCAATCCCTCTGTGCATTGAAAACCGCAGTATAGGGAAAGTGTAACGTTCAGATAACTATTACAAAATTTTGTGAATACGCCGAAAGAACAAAATTATGACCAGTACCACGCTACAATGCAGTAAATGTCATATTTAATTTTAATACGTGTTAACCATTCTAGTGAATGTAAAGCATCAGCTATCTACACTCCTGGAAATTGAAATAAGAACACCGTGAATTCATTGTCCCAGGAAGGGGAAACTTTATTGACACATTCCTGGGGTCAGATACATCACATGATCACACTGACAGAACCACGGGCACATAGACACAGGCAACAGAGCATGCACAATGTCGGCACTAGTACAGTGTATATCCACCTTTCGCAGCAATGCAGGCTGCTATTCTCCCATGGAGACGATCGTAGAGATGCTGGATGTAGTCCTGTGGAACGGCTTGCCATGCCATTTCCACCTGGCGCCTCAGTTGGACCAGCGTTCGTGCTGGACGTGCAGACCGCGTGAGACGACGCTTCATCCAGTCCCAAACATGCTCAATGGGGGACAGATCCGGAGATCTTGCTGGCCAGGGTAGTTGACTTACACCTTCTAGAGCACGTTGGGCGGCACGGGATACATGCGGACGTGCATTGTCCTGTTGGAACAGCAAGTTCCCTTGCCGGTCTAGGAATGGTAGAACGATGAGTTCGATGACGGTTTGGATGTACCGTGCGCTATTCAGTGTCCCCTCGACGATCACCAGTGGTGTACGGCCAGTGTAGGAGATCGCTCCCCACACCATGATGCCGGGTGTTGGCCCTGTGTGCCTCGGTCGTATGCAGTCCTGATTGTGGCGCTCACCTGCACGGCGCCAAACACGCATACGACCATCATTGGCACCAAGGCAGAAGCGACTCTCATCGCTGAAGACGACACGTCTCCATTCGTCCCTCCATTCACGCCTGTCGCGACGCCACTGGAGGCGGGCTGCACGATGTTGGGGCGTGAGCGGAAGACGGCCTAACGGTGTGCGGGATCGTAGCCCAGCTTCATGGAGACGGTTGCGAATGGTCCTCGCCGATACCCCAGGAGCAACAGTGTCCCTAATTTGCTGGGAAGTGGCGGTGCGGTCCCTTACGGCACTGCGTAGGATCCTACGGTCTTGGCGTCCATCCGTGCGTCGCTACGGTCCGATCCCAGGTCGACGGGCACGTGCACCTTCCGCCGACCACTGGCGACAACATCGATGTACTGTGGAGACCTCACGCCCCACGTGTTGAGCAATTCGGCGGTACGTCCACCCGGCCTCCCGCATGCCCACTATACGCCCTCGCTCAAAGTCCGTCAACTGCACATACGGTTCACGTCCACGCTGTCGCGGCATGCTACCAGTGTTAAAGACTGCGATGGAGCTCCGTATGCCACGGCAAACTGGCTGACACTGACGGCGGCGGTGCACAAATGCTGCGCAGCTAGCGCCATTCGACGGCCAACACCGCGGTTACTGGTGTGTCCGCTGTGCCGTGCGTGTGATCATTGCTTGTACAGCCCTCTCGATGTGTCCGGAGCAAGTATGGTGGGTCTGACACACCGGTGTCAATGTGTTCTTTTTTCCATTTCCAGGAGTGTAGTATCACATCTGTTCTACTTGGAATGAGCAACCAAAGTGTTTTTTGAACTCAGGCAACTCTTAGCAAAGACATTGCATTGAACAACACCTCTTCGCACTAATTTGACATACTAATAAGGATACTATTGCAGAAGAATTTGTTAAATGGAACATTATCTGATTTCGTTTGTAATACCTTAAAACATTATCTGTAATACGAGTGTTGGAACTTTAATAGTGGCAACTACACTCCTGAAAATGGAAAAAAGAACACATTGACACCGGTGTGTCAGACCCACCATACTTGCTCCGGACACTGCGAGAGGGCTATACAAGCAATGATCACACGCACGGCACAGCGGACACACCAGGAACCGCGGTGTTGGCCGTCGAATGGCGCTAGCTGCGCAGCATTTGTGCACCGCCGCCGTCAGTGTCAGCCAGTTTGCCGTGGCATACGGAGCTCCATCGCAGTCTTTAACACTGGTAGCATGCCGCGACAGCGTGGACGTGAACCGTATGTGCAGTTGACGGACTTTGAGCGAGGGCGTATAGTGGGCATGCGGGAGGCCGGGTGGACGTACCGCCGAATTGCTCAACACGTGGGGCGTGAGGTCTCCACAGTACATCGATGTTGTCGCCAGTGGTCGGCGGAAGGTGCACGTGCCCGTCGACCTGGGACCGGACCGCAGCGACGCACGGATGCACGCCAAGACCGTAGGATCCTACGCAGTGCCGTAGGGGACCGCACCGCCACTTCCCAGCAAATTAGGGACACTGTTGCTCCTGGGGTATCGGCGAGGACCATTCGCAACCGTCTCCATGAAGCCGGGCTACGGTCCCGCACACCGTTAGGCCGTCTTCCGCTCACGCCCCAACATCGTGCAGCCCGCCTCCAGTGGTGTCGCGACAGGCGTGAATGGAGGGACGAATGGAGACGTGTCGTCTTCAGCGATGAGAGTCGCTTCTGCCTTGGTGCCAATGATGGTCGTATGCGTGTTTGGCGCCGTGCAGGTGAGCGCCACAATCAGGACTGCATACGACCGAGGCACACAGGGCCCACACCCGGCATCATGGTGTGGGGAGCGATCTCCTACACTGGCCGTACACCACTGGTGATCGTCGAGGGGACACTGAATAGTGCACGTTACATCCAAACCGTCATCGAACCCATCGTTCTACCATTCCTAGACCGGCAGGGGAACTTGCTGTTCCAACAGGACAATGCACGTCCGCATGTATCCCGTGCCACCCAACGTGCTCTAGAAGGTGTAAGTCAACTACCCTGGCCAGCAAGATCTCCGGATCTGTCCCCCATTGAGCATGTTTGGGCCTGGATGAAGCGTCGTCTCACGCGGTCTGCACGTCCAGCACGAACGCTGGTCCAACTGAGGCGCCAGGTGGAAATGGCATGGCAAGCCGTTCCACAGGACTACATCCAGCATCTCTACGATCGTCTCCATGGGAGAATAGCAGCCTGCATTGCTGCGAAAGGTGGATATACACTGTACTAGTGCTGACATTCTGCATGCTTTGTTGCCTGTGTCTATGTGCCTGTGGTTCTGTCAGTGTGATCATGTGATGTATCTGACCCCAGGAATGTGTCAATAAAGTTTCCCCTTCCTGGGACAATGAATTCACGGTGTTCTTATTTCAATTTCCAGGAGTGTAGAAGCTAAATTATTGCCACGAGGCAATTTTTTGCGCCAATGTATGAAGCCCCTAGAAATCGTGGGCCTCCTTAGCCAATGCATAATCCTGTACTGAAGATAATCTGTCGTTCTACATCATGTTTAACATCCGTCACTTTAATCAGTTCCTCTGCAGAAATTCTCAAATCCTATTGAGCCCCAAATCGAACACACAGAATTTAATCATCTTTTATTACAAATGCTTAAACCTACCATGAATTACTAGCAACAAATAAACGAGGATCATGCCAAGCTTCTTCTCATTTACTGTACTATGTATAATCCAGAAAAATGTACTTTACAAACTAAAATGCAAATGTACTTAATTAGGTTCTGTACGGCAGCATCAAGACAACATCATTTTACGTGATTTCTAGAAGCAACGAAACCGTATAATTCAATTACTTCACTTACCAGAAAGGGGGAAGCCGAATTCCTAGCTCCGGTTTGTTACCCTTTTCCACATTATTCGGTAACAAACGTTGCACAGTATGTTTCATAGATAACTTAAGCTCCATCCCCGGAATCGCTTCGTATATGGTTGTTCTGTAAATACATTTCAGTTGGTGCTTCTTTGGTCCTGTTTCTATTTATTCCATTGCTACCACTGAAGTATGTCCTGTCCACATAAATAATACACTCACAGAAATCAGAGGGTCAAAAGTAGGGTCCCTAACCGTACTTCTTCAAACACTCAAACAATTCACTATACCTCAGTGAACCTGTCTATTAGTCATTGACTCCTGGAGCTATTTTCGTGGTCTCTGGGATATAAAAATTGCCAAAGCTCTCAGACCAAAATTGCCTCCTTTTGCTCCATAAAAACTAGATAAATATGCGCTTCATAGCCTTTAATATCAGTAAAACCAATGTACCCGATTTGCTTCTTCCCCATTGTCGTGCCTGGTGGGCTGACAGTAAAGTGCATGCCAGGAAACAACAATGTCGCGCTGTCGAATTCCGATCAACAACGGTACAATTCAGACTGCTTTTAACCCAGTCTTTATCTCTCAATGAAGTGAAGTGGTGCAGGTTAGGGACACAACAGTCACCAAAGTGGCATCCAATTGAAAAACCTGCTCCATGGCATTGAAACACGAAATTATATTATTCCTCAAGTGAAAATTCTCATCATTATCGTCACATTTTTGCCTCCACAGAGTGAAGTTTAGTAGCGTTATGCCGCTACAGAGCGAAACATTACCTGCTAACTCTCAACTAAACCCGTTAAGTCATTTTCAGTCTTTATCACAATTTATACCCTCTTTGATCATAAAACTGTCCACACAGTATTAAATTAGACAGCACGAAAGTTTCAATCCCAAGGGGCGGCAGTAGTACAGTAAAAGGGAGAGACACTACACGGTGGTCCATTGATCGTGACCGGGCCAAATATCTCACGAAATAAGCGTCAAACGAAAAAACAACAAAGAATGAAACTTGTCTAGCTTGAAGGGGGAAACATATGGCTCAAAATTTTAGACGAACAGTTGGTAACAGGTAGGTTTTTTAAATTAAAATACAGAACGTAGGTACGTTTGAATATTTTATTTCGGTTGTTCCAATGTGATACATGTACCTTTGTGAACTTATTATTTCTGAGAACGCATGCTGTTACAGCGTGATTACATATAAATACCATATTAATGCAATAAATGATCAAAATGATGTCCTTCAACCTCAGTGCATTTGGCAATATGTGTAACGACATTCCTCTCAACAGCGAGTAGTTCGCCTTCCGTAATCTTCGCACATGCATTGACAATGCGCTGAGGCACGTTGTGAGGCGTTGTCGGTGGATCACGATAGCAAATATCCTTCAACTTTCCCCACAGAAAGAAATACGGGGACGTCAGATCCGGTGAACGTGCGGGCCAATCCATCTGTCATGAAATATACTATTCAATACCGCTTCAATCGCACGCGAGCTGTGCCGGACATCCATGATGTTGGAAGTACATTGCCATTCTGTCATGCAGCGAAACATCTTGTACTAACATCGGCAGAACATTACGTAGGTAATCAGCATACATTGCACCATTTAGATTGCCATCGATAAAATGGGTGCCAATTGTCCTTCCTCATATAATACCGCACCATACACTATCCCGCCAAGGTCGCTGAAGTTCCACTTGTCGCAGCCATCGTGGATTTTCCGTTGCCCGTATTATGCCGGTTTACGTTACCGCTTTTGGTGAATGACGCTTCGTCGCTAAATAGAACACGTGCAAAAAATCTGTCATCGTCCCGTAATTTCTTTTGTGCCCAGTGGCAGAACTGTATATGACGTTCAAAGTCGTCGCCATGCAATTCCTGGTGCATAGAAATATGGTACGGCTGCAATCGATGTTGATGTAGCATTCTCAACACCGACGTTTTTGAGGTTCCCGATTCTCGCGCGATTTGTCTGCTACAGATGTGTGGATTAGCCGCGACAGCAGCTAAAACACCTACTTGGGCATCGTCATTTGTTGCAGATCGTGGTTGACGTTTCACATGTGCTGAACATTCCTGTTTTCTTAAATAACGTAACTATCCGGCGAACGGTCCGGACACTTGGATGATGTCGTCCAGGATACTGAGTAGCATACATAGGACACGCCCGTTGGGCATTTTGATCACAATAGCCATACATGAACACGATATCGACCTTTTCCGCAATTGGTAAACCATTTTAACACGGATAATGTATCATGAAGCAAATTCCGTCCACACTGGCGGAATTTTACGTGATACCACGTACTTATACGTTTGTGACTATTACAGCGCCATCTATCAAAAAGTGAAAAAAGTGGTCCAACTAAAACATTCATACTTCTTTAAGTGCTACACCAATATGTAATAAAAATGGGGGTTCCTATTTAAAAGAAACGGAGTTGGTATCCGTTTGACCTGTGGCAGCGCCTTCTAGTGGGCCAACCATAGCGCCATCTGGTTACCCGTTCAAGCTAGAGTTCTTTGTAGTTTTTTTCGTTTGATGCTTATTTCGTAAGATATTTGGCCCGCTCACTGTCAATGGACCACTCTGTATATCAGGAAAGGAAGAAAACCGTCAGCCATATCTATAATCCTGTACCTACTAAGTTTGTTCCTGCAATGGAGCAGCTGAATTTCTAGACATTATACCAGCTGTCCCTCTCTGAACAGACTGAATGTCAACTCTTTCTCAGTTGTGACATACACAACCGGAAAAAATTAGTACACTTGGAAAGACGACGTCAATTTTGATTTGATGACGGCATATGCCACCTGGGGGTCAGTAGATGTAACGATAATGGTTTCAACGTTGTCGGCCAACAGATAGCGTAGTGGCATAGCTGCCAGAGCGTCATCTGTGTCTACATTCTAATAGGGAATGCTCAGAGCCTTGACTTACGCCGGCCGGTGTGGCCGTGCGGTTCTAAGCGCGTCAGTTTGGAACCGCATGACCGCTCCGGTCGCAGGTTCGAATCCTGCCGCGGGCATGGATGTGTGTGATGTCCTTAGGTTAGTTAGGTTTAAGTAGTTCTAAGTTCTAGGGGACTGATGACCTCAGTAGTTAAGTCCCATAGTGCTCAGAGCCATTTGAACCATTTTGAACCTTGACTTACGGAAGGCGTTCGATACAGTTCCGCACTGTCGCCTGATAAACAAAGTAAGAGCCTACGGAATATCAGACCACCTGTGTGGCTGGATTGAAGAGTTTTTAGCAAACAGAACACAGCATGTTGTTCTCAATGGAGAGACGTCTACAGACGTTAAAGTAACCTCTGGCGTGCCACAGGGGAGTGTTATGGGACCATTGCTTTTCACAATATATATAAATGACCTAGTAGATAGTGTCGGAAGTTCCATGCGGCTTTTAACGGATGATGCTGTAGTATACAGAGAAGTTGCAGCATTAGAAAATTGCTGCGAAATGCAGGAAGATCTGCAGCGGATAGGCACTTGGTGCAGGGAGTGGCAACTGACCCTTAACATAGACAGATGTAATGTATTGCGAATACATAGAAAGAAGGATCCTTTATTGTATGATTATATGATAACGGAATAAACACTGGTAGCAGTTACTTCTGTAAAACATCTGGGACTATGCGTACGGAACGATTTGAAGTGGAATGATCATATAAAATTAATTATTGGTAAGGCGGGTGCCAGGTTGAGATTCATTGGGAGAGTCCTTAGAAAATGTAGTCCATCAACAAAGGAGGTGGCTTACAAAACGCTCGTTCGACCGTACCAGGTCGGGTTGACAGAGGAGATAGAGAAGATCCGAAGAAGAGCGGCGCGTTTCGTCACAGGGTTATTTGGTAAGGGTGATAGCGTTACAGAGATGTTTAGCAAACTCAAGTGACAGACTCTGCAAGAGAGGCGCTCTGCATCGCGGTGTAGCTTGCTGTCCAGGTTTCGAGAGTGTGCGTTTCTGGATGAGGTATCGAACATATTGCTTCCCCCTACTTATACCTCCCGAGGAGATCACGACTGTAAAATTAGAGACATTCGAGCGCGCACCGAGGCTTTCCGGCAGTCGTTCTTCCCGCGTACCATACGCGACTGGAACAGGAAAGGGAGGTAATGACAGTGGACGTGAAGTGCCCTCCGCCACACACCGTTGGGTGGCTTGCGGAGTATAAATGTAGATGTAGATGGCTCAGTGTGGGCTATTGTGTGTGTTGTGTTGGCAGAAGAGCTAACACGGTGTTACTAGTGCAGGCCGAAATGCACGCGTTTTAGCTCACGCAGGCTGGCGTGAGGAGGGAAGAACTATACTGACGTGAGGTCAGGAACATGACAAGGAATTAGAATTCAGAAAGTGGACGTAATTAGTTTGATACTTAACTTTAATCCAATAATGATGAACGTCGCTCTTGATGGTACATGATTCACAATTTATCTGTTCAGAATACATCCTTGAAGTAATTATATGGCGCCTTGCTAGGGCGTAGCAGATGACGCAGCTATAGGCTATGCTAAACTGTCGTCTCTGCAAATGAGAGTGTATGTAGACAGTGAACCATCGCTAGCAAAGTCGGCTGTACAACTGGGGCGAGTGCTAGGGGGTCTCTCTAGACCTGCCGTATGGCGGCTCTCAGTCTGCAATCACTGATAGTGGCGACACGCGGGTCCGACGAATACTACCGGATCGCGGCCGATTTAAAGGCTACGATCTAGCAAGTGTGGTGTCTGGCGGTGACACCACAGTGTGAAGCAAGCAGGCAACCATGCCAGAGAAATGCACTGTGCTTCCTAAAGCCAACTCAGCTAGTTAGAAAGGGGTCAAATCGTGGCCTTCCGAGTGGCGGGATGGTCCTTTCGGAGATCTGCCACACAAGTTGGACGTGCTGTGTCAGCTGTGCAACGATGCTGGTATCAGTGGTCAGCTGAACATTCTTACATCCGTAGACGATGTTCTGGACCACACACCACGAACGCCCAGTAGTACGTCGTATTGTAAGGGCAGCAGTGGCAAGTCATACATCTACCACATCACAGATAAGAGGGCTTGAGAGCCCAGACGTGTCAGCACGAACAATTAGCAGTGGGACTATGGGCAAGGACACCTCTAGCCCGTCTTCGACTCACGACACAGCATCGAAGAGCAGGCTCGACTGATGCCGTCAGAGGATCACTTGCAGGATGGAATGGCGACCCGTGGTCTTCGGCGATGAAAGCAGAGTCTGCCTGCAAGAAAGTGACGGTCATTTGCGCGTACGGCGTAGACTTGTTAAGTGCAGTCTCACAAAGCGCATCCGCCAAGACGCACTGGCCCCATCCCAGGCCTGTCTGGTTTGCAATAAGCTACGAATGTCGTTCACCTTAGGTATTTCTGGAGAGGACGCTAATCAGCGCTCGGTACATGCAGAATGTAATTAAACACGCCGGCCGCGGTGGCCGTGCGGTTCTGGCGCTGCAGTCCGGAACCGCGGGACTGCTACGGTTGCAGGTTCGAATCCTGCCTCGGGCATGGGTGTGTGTGATGTCCTTAGGTTAGTTAGGTTTAAGTAGTTCTAAGTTCTAGGGGACTTATGACCTAAGATGTTGAGTCCCATAGTGCTCAGAGCCATTTGAACCATTTTGAATTAAACAAGCTCTTTTGCCGTTCTTTCAACAGGAAGCGTATGTGTTGTTTCAACAGCACTGCCTATGAAACTCAACGTATTCTGCAAGATGTGCAGCAACTTTCCTGACTTGTCTCCAAACGAACATGTGCGGGATATGACGTGACTCATGTGGCTCATCAACCAACAACTCGTACAGAAATACACTACTGGCCATTAAAATTGCTACACCAAGAAGAAATGCAGATGATAAACTGGTATTCAGTGGACAAATATATTATACTAGAACTGACTTGTGATTACATTTTCACGCAATTTGGGTGCATAGGTCCTGAGAAATCAGTACCCAGAACAACCACCTCTGGCCGTAATAACGGCCTTGATACGCCTGGGCATTGAGTCAAACAGAGCTTGGATGGCGTGTACAGGTACAGCTGCCCATGCAGCCTCAACACCATACCACAGTTCATCAAGAGTAGTGACTGGCGTATTCTGACGAACCAGTTGCTCGGGCACCATTGACCAGACGTTTTCAATTGGTGGGAGATCTGGAGAATGTGCTGGCCAGGGCAGCAGTCGAACATATTCTGTATCCAGAAAAGGACCTGCAACATGCGGTCGTGCATTATCCTGCTGAAATGTTGGGTTTCGCAGGGATCGAATGAAGGGTAGAGCCACGGGTCGTAACACATCTGAAATTTAACGTCCACTGTTCAAAGTGCCGTCAGTGCGAACGAGAGGTGACCGAGACGTGTAACTAATGGTACCCCAATAACATCACGCCGGGTGATACGCCAGTATGCCGATAACGAATACACGCTTCCATTGTACGTTCACCGCGATGTCGCCAAACACGGATGCGACGAACATGATGCTGCAAAATAGAACCTGGATTCATCCGAAAAAATGACGTTTTGCCATTCGTGCACGCAGGTTCGTCGTTGAGTACACCATCGCAGGCGTTCCTGTCTGTGATGAGCGTCAAGGGTAACCGCAGCCATGGTCTCCGAGCCGATAGTCTATGCTGCTGCAAACGTCGTCGAACACTTCGTGAAGATGGTTGTTGTCTTGCGAACGTCGCCATCTGTTGACTCAGGGATCGAGACGTGGCTGCACGATCCGTTACAGCCATGTGGATAAGTTGCCTATTATCTCGATTGCTAGTGATACGAGTCCGTTGGGATCCAGCACGGCCTTCCGTATTACCCTCCTTAACCTACCGATTCCATATTCTGCTAACAGTCATTGGATCTCGACCAAAGCGAGCAGCAATGTCGCGATACGATAAACCGCAATCGCGATGGGCTACAATCCGACCTTTATCAAAGTTGGAAGCGTGATGGTACGCATTTATCCTCCTTACACGAGGCATCACAACAACGTTTCACCAGGCAACGCCAGTCAACTGCTGTTTGTGTATGAGAAATCGGTTGCAAACTTTCCTCATGTCAGGACGTTGAAGGTGTCGCCACCGTCGCCAACCTTGTGTGAATGCTCTGAAAAGCTAATCATTTGCATATCGCAGCATCTTCTTCCTGTCGGTTAAATTTCGCGTCTGTAGCACGTCATCTTCGTGGTGCAAGAATTTTAATGGCCAGTAGTGTACGGGACAACGTCGAATAGGTGTGACATAACGTATCCTGGGATAGTATTTGGGATCTGCACGATCAACTGGATACCAGAGTCAGAGCCTGCATTGCCACCAATGGAGGCTACACCACATACTGATATGGATGTTTCAGTGTGGTTTGTACCTCGTACCTCAGAACGGCCTGTGCTATTGATGTGTGAATATAATCGTTTCATGTACTTTATATACACTGTTGCACAATAAATCTTGAGTGAATTGGAAATATCTAAAAGCATGGAGTAATGTTTTTCCGGCAGTGTATGACCCAATAGTCATTTACGTGTGGCCGGCCGGTGTGGCCGTGCGGTTCTAAGCGTGTCAGTTTGGAACCGCGTGACCGCTACGGTCGCAGGTTCGAATCCTGTCTCGGGCATGGATGTGTGATATGTCCTTAGGTTAGTTAGGTTTAAGTAGTTCTAAGTTATAGGGGACTGATGACCTCAGTAGTTAAGTCCCATAGTGCTCAGAGCCATTTTGAACCATTTTTACGTGTGTTTTCCCTTCCATCTGAAAAAGACCCTGACAAATCATTCACAATTTCTGAATTTATTCGCTTGGATTTCTGTTTAGTCTTTTCCGGAATTAGGTTTCCTGTTTTAAATCTCATCTTTTATCCATTTTCTTTCACTAGTTTCCTTTTTCAAATGGTTCAAATGGCTCCGAGCACTATGGGACTTAATATCTTAGGTCATCAGTCCCCTTGAACTTAGGACTACTTAAACCTAACTAACCTAAGTACATCACACACATCCACGGCAGGATTCGAACCTGAGACCGTAGCAGTCCCGCGGTTCCGGAGTGCAGCGCCTAGAACCGCACGGCCACCGCGGTCGGCAGTTTCCTTTTTCAGTTGTTTTCTAAATAGTTTGCTCTTTTCTTGCAAGATAAGTTCACTAATCACTACGAACTGTTCTTTCTGCACAATAAGATCACTTGGTTTTTTAATGTAACGTAATTTTCCACAGGGCTAATGCTAAGGCTAATTAATATTTGCTGTAACTTTTTCCATTTCTGTTTCTATCTTCTAAGATGAGTGTCAGGGTCAGTACTGCTTCACGTGTTCCTACATTTCTCCCGTATCCATACTGATCTACGCCGAGGTCGGCTTCTACCAGTTTTTCCATTCTTCTGCAAAGAGCCTGATTTAGTATTTTGCAGCCATGACTTATTAAACTGACAGTTCGGTAATTTTCACACCTGTCAGCAACTGCTTTATTTGTAATTGGAATTACTACATTCTTCTGAGTTAGTGTTAATAATAAGACTCCATAAGTACCTGAAGCGATCATCGATCAACAAAGTGAACCCTTTTATAGTCAAAGTAGCACCAATTCTGATTTTCCAACTTTTTGCCACATATTCTGCATTCTTGTCGTTCACGCATAATCCTGTTTTGTCAGCGATTTTGTTATAATTTTGGCTCATGCTGCTTAATTCCATTTTGAAACTACTTATTAATGCCAGAATGAGATTTTCACTCTGCAGTGGAGTGTGCACTGATATGAAACTTCCTGGCAGATTAAAACTGTGTGCCGGACCGAGACTCGAACTCGGGAACTTTGCCTTTCGCAGGCAAGTGCTCAAGTCTCGGTCCGACGCACAGTTTTAATCTGCCAGAAAGTTTCATATCAGCGCACACTCCGCTGCAGAGTGAAAATCTCATTCTGGAAACATCCTCCACGCTGTGGCCAAGCGATGTCTCCGCAATATCCTTTCTTCCAGGAGTGCTAGTTCTGCAAGGTTCGCAGAAGAGCTTCCGTGAAGTTTGCAAGGTAGGAGACGAGGTGCTGGCAGAATTAAAGCTGTGAGGACGGGTCGGGAGGCGTACTTGGGTAGCTCAGTTGGTAGAGCACTTTCCCGAGGAAGGCAAAGATCCCGAGTTCGAGTCTTGGTCCGGCACACAGTTTTAATCTGCCAGGAAGTTTCGTTACTTATTAATGGCATATCACCTCCGTAGATAAGTCTAGTAGAGTTCACCCCGTACACTTGGATCTCTCTTAGATTTGTTTTAGTAAATTCTTTATCGATCGTCTCTAACCCGAGGCTATCTATAGTAGGTGAAATGGCGTCTCCTTGTAGCAGTCCAGGTCACATTTTCCTACAGGTGTCGGCGGATGCTACAGGGTGTTTCAAAAATGACCGGTATATTTGAAACGGCAATAAAAACTAAACAAGCAGCGATAGAAATACACCGTTTGTTGCAATATGCTTGCGACAACAGTACATTTTCAGGCAGACAAACTTTCGAAATTACAGTAGTTACAATTTTCAACAACAGATGGTGCTGCGGTCTGGGAAACCTTATAGTACGATATTTTCCACATATCCACCATGCGTAGCAATAATATGGCGTAGTCTCTGAATGAAATTACCCGAAACCTTTGCCAACGTGTCTGGCGGAATGGCTTCACATGCAGATGAGATGTACTGCTTCAGCTGTTCAATTGTTTCTGGATTCTGGCGGTACACCTGGTCTTTCAAGTGCCCCCACAGAAAGAAGTCACAGGGGTTCATGTCTGGCGAATAGGGAGGCCAATCCACGCCGCCTCCTGTATGTTTCGGATAGCCCAAAGCAATCACACGATCATCGAAACATTCATTCAGGAAATTAAAGACGTCGGCCGTGCGATGTGGCCGGCCACCATCTTGCATAAACCACGAGGTGTTCGCAGTGTCGTCTAAGGCAGTTTGTACCGCCACAAATTCACGAAGAATGTCCAGATAGCGTGATGCAGTAATCGTTTCGGATCTGAAAAATGGGCCAATGATTCCTTTGGAAGAAATGGCGGCCCAGACCAGTACTTTTTGAGGATGCAGGGACGATGGGACTGCAACATGGGGCTTTTCGGTTCCCCATATGCGCCAGTTCTGTTTATTGACGAAGCCGTCCAGGTAAAAATAAGCATCGTCAGTAAACCAAATGCTGCCCACATGCATATCGCCGTCATCAATCCTGTGCACTATATCGTTAGCGAATGTCTCTCGTGCAGCAATGGTAGCGGCGCTGAGGGGTTGCCGCGTTTGAATTTTGTACGGATAGAGGTGTAAACTCTGGCGAATGTGACGATACGTGGACGTTGGCGTCATTTGGACCGCAGCTGCAACACGGCGAACGGAAACCCGAGGCCGCTGTCGGATCACCTGCTGCACTAGCTGCACGTTGCCCTCTGTGGTTGCCGTACGCGGTCGCCCTACCTTTCCAGCACGTTCATCCGTCACGTTCCCAGTCCGTTGAAATTTTTCAAACAGATCCTTTATTGTATCGCTTTTCGGTCCTTTGGTTACATTAAACCTCCGTTGAAAACTTCGTCTTGTTGCAACAACACTGTGTTCTAGGCGGTGGAATTCCAACACCAGAAAAATCCTCTGTTCTAAGGAATAAACCATGTTGTCTACAGCACACTTGCACGTTGTGAACAGCACACGCTTACAGCAGAAAGACGACGTACAGAATGGCGCACCCACAGACTGCGTTGTCTTCTATATCTTTCACATCACTTGCAGTGCCATCTGTTGTTGAAAATTGTAACTGCTGTAATTTCGAAAGTTTGTCTGCCTGAAAATGTACTGTTGTCCCAAGCATATTGCAACAAACGGTGTATTTCTATCGCTGCTCGTTTAGTTTTTATTGCCGTTTCAAATATACCGGTCATTTTTGAAACACCCTGTATTATATGCTTTTCTGAAATATAGAAACAAGAAGCAGACTTCTACATTGAATTCCCATGCATCTCAGTTATTTGTGTAATGACTTAAGGTGGACCTATTTCTGCGAAAACCACTTTGGTAGTTCCAAATTAGGTCTCGAGTTACGGGGATCAGACTGAGTAATAGGCAAACGGATAGAGTTTTCCCCTGGGAAAATCAGTCTAGGCTGCAACGACAGCAGAAGATTTCTTGATGTATTTCGCTTTTTTGAGGTGTCTTTAGAATTCGACCATGTAAAGGCAAATTCTCGCATTCTAGCCTTTATAAATCAACATGCAGTGAACAGTCCTACGTCTTACATTGGACAAACTGGCCCCACGTTCAGATTTCAGGAGCATATGCTTAAGTTGTGACGTGCTTTCGTATGCCTTTTCTGGCCTGTCTCCTCTCATTTTTACCATCTTTATCATCATTTTTATTATGGTTCTATGGGAAAAGGCCGAATAAGTTCATTCCGGATAATGCAATGAGTACTGAGAACGCTAATCATCCTTGGTGTAGGACTCTGTATGCTTTATTTGCGGTACTGTTAGCTTTCATTTGGGTGGTCTGTGGCAGAGCCAGGATAACTGTAGGGGCTAGAGAAGGTAGAGGCGAACTGAGTCTCGGTTGGACTTCCTGTGAACTTTTTAGTGTCTGTGGACAATAGCAGCCGGCTCGTCCGTCTGCACATGCGACCAGAGTTGCATTCAGGTCTATTGTTCACACTGTGATGGGACTGGGAAGGAGAAAGCCCGGTGCCGGTGAATTGCTTTGCGTCTCGGCCTAACTTGGCTGACACCACCAGCGAGTGATATATTCCGATCTTCCCAGCAGCAGGTTCTAGACGACCCGCTGGGTGCGACTCTCTGGCGCCGGCAGTTTGATGATCTTGTGGTCTTACGAGTGTAGCGATGGTTGGAACTATTGCTCGTGCCAGCGTAGATGTAGGAAATCGATTGGGCAGTGCATAGTGACGCTCTGTTACATCAGAGAGACTTGCCCTGAAAAAGGCGTGACAAGATCCCACTGGATGCGTTATGTCAGCCGCCAGTTTAGTGGAACTTTCCACTTCACCGTGAATCTTACGATTGGCGCATGTTTCCACGACCGCGGTCGATGGGGAACTTTTGACAGTGGTGGGGTCGCGAACGGTTCAACGTGAAAAATGTGAGCGCAGGGTCTACCCTGGTACCGCATGGGTGCAAGATTTCGTGCCAGACGTTCTTCTGTGTCTCTCCTGCTGGAGACACTTTATCACGAACTAAGAAGGGCACTGTGTCGGTCACCTGGACAGAATAGTTTGGGTCAGGTTCGTCCTCAGGAACGGAGTATATTAGAAGAGTCAGAGGCGCGCATCTCAGTGACTAAACCACCTGTTTGCAGTTTGCCGACTTCGTATTGCCAAAGAAGTTTGTGATAACGTATCTTGGCTGCTCTGGCATTGTAGGGACTTCGTAAAAGTTTTTGCGCTGATGCAGTTAGCAGCATGTGTTCCAAAGTCACCAGTACCACCCAAATTATTTTTTCTAATTAGAGTTCTCACCACTGATAGGCATACTGTTAGATAGCAGGCGTGTAGCATTTAATGTGCAGACTCGAGTGGTTGATCAGATCACTCTTATCATTCAAGTGTGTGGCCAACCTTTTATCCAATATTAGAATTATCAGTCAGGCAGTAGTAGCCGAATGAGACAGTCGCAGCAACAGGGAAGTAACCGCTTTCGTGACTTTTACGAGTTCCTAACCAGGAACAAGTTGCATTATATCATCTGTGTGCTTTAATACTTCATGAGTTTCTACGTGTAAATTTAATATCTGTCAGCCACAGTTCTCGCGTTTTCGTTTGCCTCGGAACGTAAACCGATTTTGTGTCGTATTACAAGTTCCTAATCAGAGGCGAATTATTTAGTTTCACCTGAGTGCTTCGGTAGTTAGGTTTTTGAATATCTGCTTATTATTAGACACAGTCCTTGCGATTTCGTCAGGGTCTACAGTAGAGTTGCCAGCACGTACTGATAGTACGTTTATCTGCATAGTTTGGTTTTCCACGGTCTTTAGCATGGACAGGGACTGCGATTGTTGTTTGTGGATGTGAGCCGAATTGGTGACACTTCACTCTCGGCTTCAGGCTGTGATGGTTTCGGTTTCACAGCTTGAGGCTGCAGTGGAGGAGCACCACTGTTGTGGGCCGCCCGTGGGCATCCAACGGACGTCCAGCACGTCCGAGTCCTCCGATCGGTCCTCACCGGTGGCGAACCCAGTTACTGCTCTCACTTAGGTTGACCCCTCACCTGTGGTCAAGTGGAGGTCGCCCCAGGGCGAAGCAGGCGGCGAAAGACTTCCCAGGCGGCCGCACGTAAGGTCTCCCCGCTTTGTCTGACAAACAGGTTCCAGGTCTGTCTGTGGCTGTCCCCCTTAGGGACTTGGCTGACAAGAAGGGAAAGAAAACCAATGTGCACTCCTTGCGCATTCCAGATGTGGAAAGGGTCCTCCCGGATGCCATGAAGAGCACAGGGTGCAGCCAACTGTAAGTGGTTGCTCACGTCGGTACCAATGATGTGTGTCACTTTGGATCAAAAGAGATTCTCTCTGGTTTCGAGCGGCTCACAGAAGTGGTAAACGGTGCCAGTCTTGGTTGCAAGATGAAAGCAGAGGTGACCATTTGCAGCATAGCCGACAGGACCGATTGCGGACCTCTGACACAGAGCCGAGTGGAGGGTCTGATCAGAGGCTCAGACCGTTCTCCGACCGTGTAGGCTGCAGATTCCTCGACTTGCGCCGAAGGGTGGTTGGGTTTCGGGTTCCGCTGAATAGGTCAGGTGTCCACTATACGCAGGAGGCAGATACACGTGTAGCAGGGGCTGTGTGGCGGGGACCGGGCGGTTATATTTAGGTTAGAGGGTCTCGGAAGAACACAAGAAGGGCTTCAGTCACAAAGGGTGCAGGCTGAACACAGAAAGAACGTAGATACAGGTACTGTCGGTATAACAGTTGTAAATTGTCGTATCTGTGTTGGTAATGTACCAGAGCTCCAAGCGATAATAGAAAGCATTGATGCTCAAATCGTTATAGGCACTGAAAGCTGGCTAATGCCGGATATAAGCACAGCTGAAAATTTTCCGAAGAACCTAACGGTGTTCCGAAAGGATAGGCTAAACACGGTTGGCGGCGGCGTGTTTGTTGCTGTTACAAGTAGTTTAACTTCATTTCACTGCACACATTTCTGTTGGTCACAATATATGCACAGTATGTGAGAAGTTGGGACTGTTAGTGCTTGCATGTGTGTTAATAATTCAGCAAGGGACTGGTTAACAGCATTGCTGGTTCTAAGGACAATTCAAAAAACTTTGTGAGTGCACAAATGGTGGCTTATGGACTTGCTATATTCTCCACAAGGCTCTTCTATGGTGATTGTGCACCTGCACAGTCGCAACAGATGGCTGCTGGCCATCTCTACAAGGACTACAGTGGGTCTGCGTCTTTGATGGCCCACCAATACCATACACTCTACCAGGACTACAGTGGAAGGACAACACTACTTCTTCAAGACTGCATGGAAATCCACTACTTCCGTGTGCATTTTCTTTTACTGCTCAGACTTTGAAAAAAAAAAAACACTGCAATTTTACTGTGATGGATGATCAGGACTGTCTTTATGGACTGTGAGAAAATTTTAGCTTTTGACCTACATTATATCAATAAGTGTGTGCATTTGATATCTTTGTTATTGTAATTACGAAAAATTTTTTCAAATCTGTATTGGCCATTGCCCAAAACAATTTGTAAAATTTTTTGTGGGGAATATGGGGGCTATGTAAGTAGGCTGTTTAGGTTTTTATACTGGTAACGCCACGTTCCGCTCTGTATGAAACTTACTGGCTATGCTTTGTGCAGTCTGTGGCTGGTTAGCATTGTTGTAATATTCGCTATTGTAGTGTTGAGCAGTTGGATGTGAACAGCGTGTAGCGTTGCGCAGTTGGAGGTGAGCCGCCAGCAGTGGTGTATGTGGGGAGAGAGATGGCAGAGTTTTGAGAGCGGATGATCTGGACGTGTGTCCATCAGAGACAGTAAATTTGTAAGACTGGATGTCATGAACTGATATATATATATATATATATATATATATATATATATATATATATATATATATATATATACGCACATAATGACTTTTGAACACTATTAAGGTAAACACATTGCTTGTTCTTTATCAAAATCTTTCATTTGCTAATTATGCCTATCAGTAGTTAGTGACTTCAGTAGTTAGAATCTTTTGTTTAGCTGGCATTATTGGCTCTCGCTGTATTGCAGTAGTTTGAGTAACGAAGATTTTTGTGAGGTAAGTGACTCATGAAAGGTATAGGTTATTGTTAGTCAGGGCCATTCTTTTGTAGGGATTATTAAAAGTCAGATTGCGTTGCGCTAAAAATATTGTGTGTCAGTTTAGTGTTGATCAGAATAAGTAAAGCGAGTAATGTCTGAGTACGTTCAGTTTTGCTCAGCTGTTTGAAAAGCAAATAATGTAAGAGGTTTATCAGCACAGTCATTCATAAATTTTTCTAAGGGGACGTTACATATGTCGACCCTTAGCCGAGGATACCTCATTTGAATCTTTTGATTTTTTCTTGTAGTTTGTGTAATTAGCGTAGCTATTGTTTATTGATAGCGCGTAATGATAGAGAGAATTTCCTTTTTAGTTGCAGTCTTTCATTGTTGTACAGTAAAACAGTTGTGGCGTGCGTGTAGAGTTGCACCAAGTATTTCGCAGCTGCGCTTGCGATTAACTAGATATTATTTTCAGTGTTATGTTAATGTGTTTTCTTATTTTTGCTCTTCAAATTGCGCTTTTCTGTGTTATTGTGTGAAATATTGTGACAATTATGGCGTGTGAAAAACGTAATACTAGGCTCCAAAGTAAACTGAGAAATGACAGTGAAGACGAAAGCAGTGTGTTAGCGCCACCGTGTCATGAATTAACTAATGTTCAACGTAGTAATTTGGTAATTGTGCATAGGGAAATGGAGCGGGCGGCAAATAATGGTGTAGACAGTGAAACAATTAGTGAACAGGAACAGCATTATCGATCGATCGGTCGGCAACAGCTCGCCTCAGGAATCCGGCATGACAGGACACAATCTTGCAAATACTGCAGATTCAAGTTTTGGGTCCTCACCGTTTTCTCAAATGAGTCAAGACACATTTTCTGCTTGTCAAAATGTGAATGTTGCCGGTGAAAATGCACTGCCAAAATGCCTAGAGAAACAGATTCCAGACATTAATACATTATTATTGCAATTAATGCAACAAATGAAACAAAATCAGAGACAAACACAGCAAAAGTTAGACACAATGGAACAAAATCTTCAAAAGTTAGATGCAATGGAACAACACCAGAGACAAACACAGCAACAGCTTCAAAAGTTAGACTCAATGGAACAAACGCTTGAACAAACACGTGATGATTTAACTGCAGAGTTACTTAAAATCGAATATAAATGTCAAAAAGTCTGTAATGACGTAAAAACACAAATTTGTGAGCATTTTCAACCTATTTTTTCGCGTCATGAAAATGCATTACAGAATCACGAAGCAGCCATAAAAGAACTGCAAACTATTGTTCATGAAAATCACGACACCTTGCAAGCTAAAATTGACTCAGTTGCATCTACCGATTCGGTTACGCAACTTGCAAAAACTCAGGAAAACTTAAAGGACACAGTAGATACGATTTCAACACAAATGGACACTCTGAAACTTGGTTCAGAAAAACGCACTGAGGAAATAAGTTCACTATCGGAGAAAGTAGCCGAACTTTCGGATCAGTACACTAACTTATGTACAAAGGTAGATGATGATCTGAATGACACAAGACCTGTAGCCTTCACTGACACAGAAGAGTATGAACAAATTAAGAAATTCAAACAAAATCAGAATCAAATTAATACGCAACACAAAAGAGAAATCCGGGAAGTACAAGATCAGCTGGCACAAGTAATGCAAGAATTACATATTTCAGAGGACACTCGCGCTCCAACACGGGAAGAGGGGCTTGGAAATACGGAAAAGCCACAAAAAATAACACAGGGCATTTCTGAAATTATGAAAGAAATGGGCAAGGTGCACCGAATTTTGAGATGGAACCGCCGAAAAGAAGTAACAGTGACCGATGTGCGAATTGCCGACATGATGATTTTGACTATAAGCTGTTCATTACTACACGTAAATTCAAAACATTTAAGAATTCTGGCAACGACATTCATCACAAGCATAGCTCCATCAATTCTCTCATTGTTTTCCTTCCAACTGGTCATTGGAGCACAGGTTAGAATTTATGTGTAGCTACTTAAGAGAATGAACTAGCTGTAAGAATGCGATCGGTCATTCACGATTGTCACAGTGAAGGAGAATTTTATCATGCCTTCCTCTCAGCATATTGGTCTCAAGATACTCAAGACCGAGTAAAACATAGCATCATAATGATGACACATTTCGAACAATCTGAATTTTCCAGTCTTGTGAAATATTTTGAAGACATGTTGCACAAGAATCAGTACCTGTCAAACCCATACAGCCCCTCAGAACTCATCCGAATTTGTTTAATCAAATTGTCTGAACACTTACGACACATTATTTTGACAGGACGTTGCAAAGACGACATTAAAGCTTTTCAGGGACTCTTACAAGAATTCGAAATCGACACTGACAATCGTGGGACACGAAAGCAGAAACACAACAATTACAGGTCACATCTGTCACAATTACGGGATGAAAGAAATAATAACTGGACACGACAAGGCTATTCTTACAACGTAAATCGTGACCAAAACAGACACCACCCATATGACAGCCGTTGGCAGAGTATTAATAATTACAGGGAAAGATCACCTCTCCGCGGTGATGACTATGACAGAGACACACAGAGAAACAGACAATATGGGAACCAAAATAATTATTATCATGGGAGACAGAATAACTTCAGATGCAACGGTCCACCGTGCGTTTACGATTCCGGGAGAAATTCTCCACCACATGACCGACAAAAAAGGAACTATGTAAACTACCTACAAAACGACAGACCTGAATTTCATCGGAACTGGCGTGATTCAAACAGGGCAGGGCCCTCTCGACAAGGTGAATTTGTAGAAGTTAGGTCTCCAAATCCCAATAACGACGCGCGCCAACAAAGAGGCAGTAGGCAATGACTCACACCGCTGGCAGCCACAAAACTTACGCATGAAGCTGACGACGTAGCTGCCGTGGCTAGTAATTACGTAAAAATGGAAGCATTAGGGACATATTACTCCAGGAACACGACATAAAACATAACAACATTGCATATCCTGTAATTCACATTACAGTAAATGACGTAAAGTTTACGGCAGTACTTGACTCTGGCAGTCCCATTTCAGTAATTAGTGAAACAGCCTTTAGCAAATGCAACAAATCGAACGATGGCCCCACACTTCCGTTGTATAAGATTAAATAACAAGGTGCAATCGCTGGGAAAAGTGTAGGTGTACGCCAACAATCCAACTTAGAATTCTTTTGTCAAAGCCACAGTTTCTCTATGAACTTTCTTGTTGTTCCATTACTGTCGACGGAAATTATATTGGGAGTAGACTTTTTGAATGAATACAAAGCAATCTTAAACTTTCACGATGCTGAAATAAGTTTAGAGAAAGATGGTAAGTCAATAGCTTTGAAATTTGAAGATTGGCTCTCAAACCATGACGAGTAAATTAATCGGCTTTACCTCCTGTTTGACAACAGTTCGGAGTTTTCGACGGAACTTGACACTAACAATCACTCTGCAAGTACTGACAGGGATGATATCGACGGCGTATTTGATACTAATGAGTCAATTCAGAATAAAATTCAAACAATTGAGAATTGTAATGACACTGATGGGCAGGACCTTTTTGAGATTTTACAAGCACATTCCACAGTTTTTACTCACAAAACAGGAACAATCAAGGGATTTCAATACCAATTTCGTGTTCGTGAGCTTACTAAATTTTGTGTTAGACCATACGTAATTCCGGCACATTATAGGGACCGTGTTAGAACAGAAATACAATCTATGCTTGACGAGGGCATTATTGAGCCTGCAGTAAGCTCATACAACAATCCATTACATGTTCTTGAGAAGAAAAATGGATCGACCAGGCTTGTCTTAAATTCGAGACAAATCAATACTATCATCACTCCTGAAACAGACAGGCCACAAACGATGGAAGAACTTCTTCAAAATTTTAATGGTGTAAAAGTGTTGTCTTATATTGATCTCAGATCCGGCTTTTATCAGATCGAACTTCATCCAGAATGTAGAAAATACACAGCTTTCCTTTGTTTCGGCGTTTGTTATCAGTTTCGGAAACTTCCTTTTGGTTTGAACATTTCTCCGGCAGCATTCATTCATGGGCTAAATTCCAAATTACCTGAGTTCTTAAAACGTCACATCACCTTATATGTGGACGATATTCTGATAGCAGAAGCCTCATGGGAACAACATAATCGCATCCTCAACAGTGTGTTACGTATTTTTGCAGAATCTGGAATTACAGTTAACTTGGAAAAGTCTGAATTCGGTAGGTCAAAGGTGAGGTTTTTGGGACACATTATTTCTTCTGAAGGCATTCAGCCAGATCCTGAAAAGTTAGAAGCAATCAGAGCCATTCCAGTTCCATCCACAAAAAAACAAGTCCGCAGTTTTCTAGGTCTCGTAAATTTTTACCGTCGTTTCCTGAATACGCAAATTCTAGTTGCACCAAAACTTTGTTCTCTTACTGGAAAAAATACTATTTGGAACTGGAACGAACAAGTACAGTTGGAATTCAATTCTTTGAAAGAAGCGCTACTTAATGCGCCAATACTAGCTCATCCAGATCTGTCACAAGATTTCTGCATTAACACGGATTCTTCTAAAGTCGGCCTTGGCGCCCATTTATTTCAAGAAGCCATAGAAAATGACGCTACTGTTCAGAAAACCATTGCTTTTGCTAGCCGAGTGCTAACAAAACCTGAAAAAAAATATTCCGTTACTGAATTAGAAGCTTTAACTATTGTTTGGGCATTTAACAAATTCCGTTTCTTTCTTTCTGGTAAGCACGTAAAAGTATACAGTGATCATCGTGCATTACAATTTCTTATGTCTTCAAAGTTAAATCATGACAGGTTAAAACGTTGAGTATTGTTTCTGCAAGAATTCCACTTCACAATAGTCTACATTCCCGGCAAGCAGAACATTGTTGCGGACGCACTATCACGCGCACCGGCTGGGCTTGAGAAAAGTAACACAGAAGGCAACCTCGAGAAAAATTTCAGTATTCTTTACATTCAGAAAGTCGCATTTGAAAACTTCATCACCACATCTTTAAAGGACATTGCTCATGAAGAGGATAAAGATCCGATATGGAAAGACATCAAAAGTAAATGGCATGAAAGGCACACACACAAATTCGGCATTATTATCCGGTTAGAAACAACATACTCTTCAAACGCTGCACTGTTGATGACAAGCTATGGGTACTTCGCATTCCTGACGATTTTGTTAATAAGCTCATTTGGTACATTTATTTGGTACATTTTGGTCCACGAAAATGTTATCATATTCTTCGGACGACTTGTTATTTTAACAATATGGAAAAGAGAATTCGAAGAGTCTTGTCTATCTGCAAACTTTGTCAAAAAGGTAAACCATCTACCATCTCAAATCGTGCTCCGTTGTTTCCTATCATTCCTTCTAAATTAAAAGAATTTGCTGCTGTTGATCTCTTTGGACCCCTTGTCAGAACATGGAATGGATTTTCGTGCGTTCTAGTCGCTGTTGAACTTACTTCAAAATTTGTTTCTTTCACACCGTTACGTAAAGCCACTGGACGATCTGTATCCAACGCCTTTGTTAAAAATTTCTTACGTGAACACGTTAGTAAAGTCATTTCAGATAACGGACCGCAATTCAGGTCTGCTTGTTGGTCACGCATTGCTTTGTATATATATTTGCCTATTTCGTTTAATATCTAGTTTCTAGTTGCACTGCAGCATTGGTTAAAATAAAATTTAAAGGATGTACTAATATCACTATGTTCTGTCTACAGACCCAGTAAAGAATAATATTATGATGCACTTTCTTAGAAAAGAGAGCACAAATAAACATTTCCCTTCACAGGAATTGCAAACATAATTTTTTCAACGATTTGGTAACTTGTTTCGTAGAGCAAGTCAAGGTGATGCATCACTCTAGTGTTAAGATGTGACATAGTTATTAGACATTTCCTATCTTTACTGTAATATTTTTTCTGCTTGAGCTTTGTGACGTTTAGGTATAAGTTATTGCATTTGCTGCTGCTGTGTGCCAGGCATAGTGCTACTGAATTTCACTTTGTATTACTCTGTTAAGCCAGTTTTACTACTGATTTATTTTTCTTGTTGCTGCACATTGGCTCATATTAGTTGTAATGTTGCATTTGCTCTGCTAATTTAGATATACTGCTGCTTGCTTTGCCAATTTGTATTTTTTTGTCATTCCTGTTTGTGTTAATTTTTTGTGTGTTGCAGCATTGCCTCGTCCCTTAGGATATATATCTGAGCTCAGTAGATTTAAGTTAGCTTAAGTGGGGGTAGACTATGTAAGAAACTAACTATGAAGAATAGGGAAAGAATGCATTGAGAAGTTTTATGAAAAAGATTTGGGCAAAAATGAGTATTGTACAATGAGAAATATTTATTTTGAAACAGGATACGAACAAAACAGTAGGGTTTAGGGACAACAGGGTTAGATATGGCTCTTTTTTCTTTTCTTTTTTTTTTTTTTGCAGTAGCAAATGTTGAAGATTCTGTTCTGTTTCAATGCTCATATGTGAAATTAATGTTTCGAAAACTATTCTTATTATTTTATATATTTACTTATGTCATAATGCCTGTAACACTGATGTATGTGTTTATTTCTAATCTTTTGTAAAGCCTGTGTTACTACAAATGTTATCTGTACTGTTATGTTCTGTAATGATGTATTTTGTACCTTTGTAATTGTATTCTTATATTGTAAATTTATAATTGTATAGACACGAGTTCTTTAAATTGAGTTTCATTTCACTGCACACATTTCTGTTGGTCACAATATATGCACAGTATGTGAGAAGTTGGGACTGTTAGTGCTTGCATGTGTGTTAATAATTCAGCAAGGGACTGGTTAACAGCATTGCTGGTTCTAAGGACAATTCCAAAATTTTTGTGAGTGCACAAATGGAGGCTTATGGACTTGCTATATTGTCTGCAAGACTCTTCGATGGTGATTGTGCACCTGCACAGTCGCAACAGGACTACAGGACTACAGTGGATCTGCATCTTTGATGGCCCACCAATACCATACACTCTACCAGGACTACAGTGTGTCTGCTCTGTGATGACCTACCTACCAATATTCTTCAAAACTTCGACTGACTCTGCTGTGAGTTTGCTCTGTTGTGGCCCATTACCTGTCTGCATGTCAAGAGTCAGCACTGTCTTTCCGTTGGAAGGACAACACTACTTCTTCAAGTGTGCATGGAAATCCACTACTTCCGTGTGCATTTTCTTTTACTGCTCAGACTTTGTACATAAAATTGTAATTAATACTGTGATCAATGATCAGGACTGTCTTTATGGACTGTGAGAAAATTTTAGCTTTTGACCAACAGTATATCAATAAGTGTGTGCATTTGATATCTTGGTTATTGTAATTACAAATTTTTTTTTCAAATCTGTATTGGCCATTGCCCAAAACAATTTGTAAAATTTTTTGTGGGGAGCATGGGGGCTATGTAAGTAGGCTGTTTAGGTTTTTATATTGGTAACGCCATATAGCGCTCTGTATGAAACTTCCTGCCTGTGCTGTGTGCAGTCTGTGGCTGGTTAGCATTGTTGTAATATTCGCTATTGTAGTGTTGAGCAGCTGGATGTGAACAGCACGTAGTGTTGCGCAGTTGGAGGTGAGCTGCCAGCAGTGGTGTATGTGGGGAGAGAGATGGCAGAGTTTTGAGAGCGGATGACCTGGATGTGTGTCCATCAGAGACAGTAAATTTGTAAGACTGGATGTCATGAACTGATATATATATATATATATATATATATATATATATATATATATATATATATATATATATATATATATATATATATATATATATATAATGACTTTTGAACACTATTAAGGTAAATACATTGTTTGTTCTTTATCAAAATCTTTCATTTGCTAATTATGCCTATCAGTAGTTAGTGACTTCAGTAGTTAGAATCTTTTGTTTAGCTGGCAGTATTGGCGCTCACTGTATTGCAGTAGTTTGAGTAACGAAGATTTTTGTGAGGTAAGTGATTCATGAAAGGTATAGGTTATTGTTAGTCAGGGCCATTCTTTTGTAGGGATTATTAAAAGTCAGATTGCGTTGCGCTAAAAATATTGTGTGTCAGTTTAGTGTTGATCAGAATAAGTAAAGAGAGTAATGTCTGAGTACGTTCAGTTTTGCTCAGCTGTTTGAAAAGCAAATAATGTAAGAGGTTCTTCTGCACAGTCATTCATAAATTTTTCTAAGGGGACGTTACAGGTGATACAGTTGATGAAAGGTTGAAAGAAAATTTGAGTTTGATTTCAAACACGTTCCCGACTCATACGATAATAGTTTGTGATGACTTTAATTTACCCTCGATATTTTGGCGAAAATACATGTTTAATTCCGGAGGTACACATAAAATATCATCCGAAATAGTGCTAAACGCATTCTCTGAACATTATTTTGAGCAGTTAGTTCATGAGCCCACGCGAATAGTAAACGGTTGTGAAAACACACTTGACCTCTTAGCAACAAATGATCCTGAGTTGATAACGAGCATCAAAACCGATGCAGGGATTAATGAACGCAGGATTGTTGTTGCGAGATTGAATATTGTAATCCCCAAATTCTCCAAAAATAGGCGAAAAATATACCTATTCAAAAAAGCAGATAAAAATTCACTTGACACCTTCCTGAGAGATAATCTCCACTCATTCAAAATTAATAATATATAGGTAGACTAGATGTGGCTTGAATTCAAAGAAATAGTATCGGCAGCAATTGAATGATTTACACCAAATAAATTAACAAACGGCGGAGCTGATCCTCCTTGGTACACAAAACGAGTTAGAACATTGTTGCAGAAGCAACGTAACAAATATGCCAAATTTAAACAGACGCAAAATCCCCAACATTGACGATCTGTTACAGAAGCTCGAAATTTAGCATTGACTTCCATGCTACGTGCTTATAACAGTTTCCACAATGAAACTTTGTCTCGAAATCTGGCAGAAAATCCAAATTGATTCTGGTCGTATGTGAAGTATATTAGCGGCAATAAACAATCAATGCCTTCTCTGCGCGATAGAAATGGAGATATTGTCGAAGACAGTGCTGCCAAAGCAGAGTTACTAAACACAGCCTTCCGAAATGCCTTCACAAAAGAAGATGAAGTAAATATACCAGAATTCGAATCGAGAACAGCTGCCAACATGAGTAACGTAGAAGTAAATATCCTCGGATTAGTGGAGCAACTTAAATCACTTAATAAAAGTGTGTTCTGGTCCAGACTGTATACCAATTAGGTTCCTTTCGGAGTATACTGATGCTTTAGCTCCATTCTTAACAATCATATACAACGGTTCGCTCGACGAAAGATCCATACCCAAAGACTGGAAAGTTGCCCAGGTCACACCAATATTCAAGAAAGATAGTAGGAGTAATCCACTAAATTACAGGCCCATGTTGTTAACGTCAATATGCAGCAGGATTTTGGAACATATATTGCGTTTAAACATTATGAATTTTCTCGACGAGAACTGTCTATTGACATACAGCCAACATGGGATTAGAAAACGTCGTTCCTGTGAAACACAACTAGCTCTTTATTCACATGAAGTGTTGAGTGCTATTGACAAGGGATTTCAGATCGATTCCGTATTTCTGGATTTCCGGCAAGCTTTTGACACTGTACCACATAAGCGGCTTGTAGTGAAATTGCGTGCTTATGAAATATCGTCTCAGTTATGTGACTGGATTTGTGATTTCCCGTCAAAGAGGTCACAGTTTGTAGTAACTGACGTAAAGTCATCGAGTAAAACAAAAGTGATTTCTGGCGCTCCCCAAGGTAGTGTTATAGGTCCTTTGCTGTTCCCTATCTATATACACGATTTGGGAGACAATCTGAGCAGCCGTCTTAGGTTGTTTGCAGATGACGCTGTCGTTTATCGACTAGTAAAATCATCAGAAGACCAAAACAAATTACAAAACGATTTAGAAAAGATGTCTGAATGGTGCGAAGATTGGCAGTTGACCCTAACTAACAAAAAGTGTGAGGTCATCCCTATGAGTGCTAAAAGGACTTCGTTAAACTTCGGTTACACGATAAATCGGTCTAATCTAAAAGCCGTAAATTCATCTAAATACCTAGGTATTACAATTACGAACAACTTAAATTGCAAGGAACACATAGAAAATGTTGTGGGGAAGGCTACCCAAAGACTGCGTTTTATTGGCAGGCACTTAGAAAATGTAACAGATCTAAGGATGTTTAAGGAGACTGCCTACACTACGCTTGTCCCTCCTGTTTTAGAATACTGCTGCGCGGTGTGGGATCCTTACCTGATAGGACTGACGGACTACATCGAAAAAGTTCAGAGAAGGCCAGCACGTTTTGTATTATCGCGAAATATGGGAGAGTGTGTCACAGAAATGATGCAGTATTTAGCCTGGACATCATTAAAAGAAAGGCGTTTATCGTTGCGACGGAATCGTCTCACGAAATTCAAATCACCAACTTTCTCCTCCGAATGCGAAAATATTTTGTTGACACCGACCTACATAGGGAGAAACGATCACCACGATAAAATAAGGGAAATCAGAGCTCGTACGGAAAGATACAAGTGTTCGTTCTTTCCGCGCGCTGTACGAGGTTAGAATCATAGAGAATTGTGAAGGTGGTTCGATGAACCCTCTGCCAGGCACTTGAATGTGATTTTCAGTGTATCCATGTAGATGTAGATATGTATAAGAATTATTGTGCCTTTACTATGAGGACTGATTGTAATGTATAATATATATTCCAGGTCCTTATCTCAATATATCACTTTGTTCCACTGAAACTGTTCTTCTTTCAGTAGTCAATTAATACTGCCATTCCCTCCCACATTTGTTAATGACTGCTATGGAAACTAATTATTACATAATTTAACTAAATTGTCGCGTGTGTCAAGCTATTCGTACCTATCATTTACGGGTCACTTCGCTAATTATTTCCACTTGTATTTATGAACTTTAGTTAACGTGGTAGTTAGAATGAAAGGGGAGGGGGGAAGGAGGTTGAGTGTGTGATCAACCCATATGCCGATTCTTTAGATTGAAGGTGTCCACAAAACAGTTTTTAACCCCGGCTTCACGCATAATATGGTGATCCTTTATAACAATATTTGTTTATGGTTCATTTAAATTTTTCATAATTATCTTTTGCTTTAAAATTTTCGCATATTGGTACTATATTTTCTGTACATGTAAAGTAAAGTGTACTATACTGGAGGTTGAAGTTCTTTGTATCGTATGTGAGAAATGTAAGTAAAATACTATGTAAATTGTTTATTATGTCAAATAACTTTCTGATGAGCTTTCGTATTTAAAAATATTTGTGTGTTTAAATTGTTCATGTTGATGTAAATTTGACAGTTTAAGAAATAGTCACGCTTAGCAACAATATAAGAAATAGGTGTTATGTAAAAGCCTGGTACTTTTGTTTGAAACGTGGCTCTGGAGAGTGGTTCAAATGGCGCTGAGCACTATGGGACTCAACATCTTAGGTCATAAGTCCCCTAGAACTTAGAACTACTTAAACCTAACTAACCTAAGGACATCACACACACCCATGCCCGAGGCAGGATTCGAACCTGCGACCGTAGCAGTCCCGCGGTTCCGGACTGCAGCGCCAGAACCGCTAGACCACCGCGGCCGGCTCTGGAGAGTGGAAAAGGTGGCAAGGGCGAATTGGCGCTCTACCTAGAGCAAACGTGGGAAGAAAGTCACACAGTCTGTAGGCAGCAGTGATTGAGACATCACCTTTGTGGAGCAAGAGAAACTTTGCCTGCGAATTTGCACAGAATGCCTCGGATGGAGACTGCGAACGGATTACGGCATAGCTGCGAGTTGTTGGGCTAATGTGTGCAGAATTGGATGACGCCAAGAAGAGAAATTATGCCCATACAGCAAGAGACTTGCAGGCCGCATTGCGGGTAGTGTAGCCGCCATAATTTTAAGCCACACCCAAGCTCACAGCCACCAGGTAAGACTTTTGTATAATAAACTTACTTTTGTACAGCCTGAACTATTAATTTAAATTGTAATCAAAATATCCACGGGTATGCTGCCGGTCTATAGTGTCCAACGGGCACAATATTTCGGCGATCAAACATGTCGCCATCATCAGGTGAACTGACGGACTGAGCTCCTGTGAACGTGCCGGCACGGAGATCCGTACGCTATGGCTGCTCAGAGGGAACTGGGTTCGGTCGCGGCGGCGGCTGATTTAAGTACCCTCCGCCCGCGGCGCGCTCCCTCCGCCGTCCGCGCCCAGCGCCACGGTCGCGCGGTGGAACAGATTGCGACGGCGTCTGAGATGACGTCGGTGTGATGGCTCTGTCCGCCGTGGTCGTCACAACTATACGTCTGCTCGATTTACTCTTGATTAACCCGATCGCTGGTTCCCAAGCCTTGCTAAGATTATAGCCACAGTCCCGGTTTATGAGGTCGTCATTGGTGCGAATTTCGATGGCCTCTCTAACAACGCTGTCCCAGAATCTCGACGTCTGTACCAGAATCCTCGTGCGGTCATACTCCATGGCGTGATTTTCCGACAAACAATGTTCAGCGACCGCCGACTTGCTCGGATACATCAGTCGAGTGTGCCTCTGGTGTTCACGGCATCGATCCTCGACGGTACGCATCGTCTGACCAATATACGACTTGCCACATTGACACGGAATCTGGTACACGCCGGCCTTCCTCAAACCGAGGTCATCTTTGGCGCTCCCCACCAGTGCACGAGTTTTTATTTGGAGGACAAAACACAGTTCCGACCCGGTGTTTCTTCAGAATGCGGGCGATTTTCCCCGAGAGTGCGCCTGTGTATGGAATAAATGCAGTGCCTACCTCCTCCCTCGTGACTTCATCCATCTCAACAGGTTGTGCTGCAGTGGTTGGGCGGAGAGCACGTTGAATCTGCCACTCTGAGTACCCATTTTCTCGAAATACAGTTCTCAGATGTTCCAATTTCTGGGGTAGACTCTCTGCGTCAGAGATAGTGCGCGCCCTACGTACTAGAGTTTTAAGTACCCCATTCCTCTGTGAAGGGTGGTGGCAGCTGTCTGCATGCAAATACAGATCAGTGTGCGTAGCCTTCCGATACACCCCATGACCTAGGGTGCCGTCAGCCCTTCTCTTGACCAAGACGTCAAGGAAAGGTAATTTACCCTCCGTTTCAGTCTCCATAGTGAATTTGATGTTGGGGTGTATGGAGTTTAGATGTGTAAGGAAGTCAAGGAGTTTATCCATACCATGTGGCCAGATGACGAACGTGTCGTCCACGTAACGGAAAAAGCAAGTAGGTTTCCATATGGATGACGACAGGGCTTCCTCCTCGAAGTTCTCCATGTACAAATTCGCTACCACCGGTGAGAGTGGGCTACCCATGGCGACTCCCTCCGTTTGTTCATAGTATTCTCCATTAAAAAGAAAATACGTGGAAGTCAAGACATGCCTAAAAAGTTCAGTGGTCTTCTCATCAAACTTCTGACTAATCAATTCTAGTGACTCTCGCAGGGGTACCCTCGTAAACAAGGAAACGACATCAAAACTCACCATGATATCTGACTCATCCAACCTGAAGCTATCAAGGCGTTTAACAAAATCCACGGAATTACTGATGTGATGAGGGCATTTACCCACATAAGGACTTAATATTCCCGTCAGGTATTTGGCCAACAAATATGTAGGTGCCCTGATGTTGCTGACAATGGGGCGTAATGGTACCCCCTCTTTGTGAACCTTCGGGAGTCCATATAGTCTAGGCGGTACCGGACCTTGGGGTAACAATTTCTTAGCGTCACCCTCCGGTAAATCTGCGTCTTTGAGAAGCGCCCTCGTCTTGTTCTCCACCTTCTTTGTAGGGTCAACGCTGATCTTCCGGTAGGAATCGTCATTTAGCAGGCTCTGCATCTTATCAGTGTAGTCCTTATGGGAGACAACAACTGTAGCATTGCCTTTGTCAGCTGGTAAGACAACAATTTCAGAGCACTCCCTCAGATCACGAATGGCCGCCCTCTCTTTACTGCTGATATTTGACTTCATCGGCCTGGATTTCGTCAACGCACGACAAGTTTCACGACGTATTTCCTCGGCTGATTCTGGCGGAAGTCGAGCTGCAACCTGTTCAACAGCACTAACAATTTCTGCGACCGGAGTGAACTTGGGGGTGGGAGCGAAGTTGAGACCTCTCTGCAAAACCGAGACCGCATCATCACTCAACACCATGCCACTCAAATTGATGACAGTCTTGCACGGAACCTGCAGGGATGGTTTGTCAAGGAGACGTGAGAACTTAGCTGTTTGACGTCCTGTAGCCTTCTTATGGGCGGAATCAGCTGACACCCAGGTGACACCATCAATCCAATCCCAGGAACAAGAAGTGAACTTACTAGCCAGTTGCAAATGTAGTTTGAGTAATTCCTGTGAGATAAACTCAAGGCTCCGGCGGGTGAATTGCACTCTCTCACGTACCAATGCGAGGCTGGCTCGTTTCTTGATTCTTTTAGCTGCTGCAGAATCGATGTGATGCATAACCTTAGCAAAATTTGGAACAACATTCTCGGAACGACATCTCTTTAGAAAGGCAAGAGTACTTAGCAAACGACATCTACGGTGGCGCAACTTTTCAAATTTCTTCATGCTGCGATACATCTCCTCCCCGTAAAGGTGTATGATGTGATTCTTGAGTTTCTCCCGGCGTATTTGATAATCAAAATATCCACGGGTATGCTGCCGGTCTATAGTGTCCAACGGGCACAATATTTCGGCGATCAAACATGTCGCCATCATCAGGTGAACTGACGGACTGAGCTCCTGTGAACGTGCCGGCACGGAGATCCGTACGCTATGGCTGCTCAGAGGGAACTGGGTTCGGTCGCGGCGGCGGCTGATTTAAGTACCCTCCGCCCGCGGCGCGCTCTCTCCGCCGTCCGCGCCCAGCGCCACGGTCGCGCGGTGGAACAGATTGCGACGGCGTCTGAGATGACGTCGGTTTGATGGCTCTGTCCGCCGTGGTCGTCACAACTATACGTCTGCTCGATTTACTCTTGATTAACCCGATCGCTGGTTCCCAAGCCTTGCTAAGATTATAGCCACAGTCCCGGTTTATGAGGTCGTCATTGGTGCGAATTTCGATGGCCTCTCTAACAACGCTGTCCCAGTATCTCGACGTCTGTACCAGAATCCTCGTGCGGTCATACTCCATGGCGTGATTTTCCGACAAACAATGTTCAGCGACCGCCGACTTGCTCGGATACATCAGTCGAGTGTGCCTCTGGTGTTCACGGCATCGATCCTCGACGGTACGCATCGTCTGACCAATATACGACTTGCCACATTGACACGGAATCTGGTACACGCCGGCCTTCCTCAAACCGAGGTCATCTTTGGCGCTCCCCACCAGTGCACGAGTTTTATTTGGAGGACAAAACACAGTTCCGACCCGGTGTTTCTTCAGAATGCGGGCGATTTTCCCCGAGAGTGCGCCTGTGTATGGAATAAATGCAGTGCCTACCTCCTCCCTCGTGACTTCATCCATCTCAACAGGTTGTGCTGCAGTGGTTGGGCGGAGAGCACGTTGAATCTGCCACTCTGAGTACCCATTTTTTCGAAATACAGTTCTCAGATGTTCCAATTCCTGGGGTAGACTCTCTGCACGAGGATTCTGGTACAGACGTCGAGATACTGGGACAGCGTTGTTAGAGAGGCCATCGAAATTCGCACCAATGACGACCTCATAAACCGGGACTGTGGCTATAATCTTAGCAAGGCTTGGGAACCAGCGATCGGGTTAATCAAGAGTAAATCGAGCAGACGTATAGTTGTGACGACCACGGCGGACAGAGCCATCACACCGACGTCATCTCAGACGCCGTCGCAATCTGTTCCACCGCGCGACCGTGGCGCTGGGCGCGGACGGCGGAGGGAGCGCGCCGCGGGCGGAGGGTACTTAAATCAGCCGCCGCCGCGACCGAACCCAGTTCCCTCTGAGCAGCCATAGCGTACGGATCTCCGTGCCGGCACGTTCACAGGAGCTCAGTCCGTCAGTTCACCTGATGATGGCGACATGTTTGATCGCCGACATATTGTGCCCGTTGGACACTATAGACCGGCAGCATACCCGTGGATATTTTGATTATCAAATACGCCGGGAGAAACTCAAGAATCAATTTAAATTGTGTTTTAATATATATTCTTGAATTAAAAAAAATGGTACATCCTGTTATTTCATCCTAATCATTCACCTGTATAGGGTTCCTTCCTGGTGCTTGATGAACCCAAGTATCCTATATTACAGACTTACGAAGTGCCAAGTTAATATGAAGAGGCACCATCGAAATTGTTTTTGTGTTTTATCAACAACAGCAAAGTGTTATAGTAAAAGTTTGCTAACGTAAATTTCAAGCAGAGTGTAGCCAAGTTACTAGAATCTGGTAAATGACTATACAGAGTTAGTTCAAAGAATGAAAGCTTTTGAAAGTAAATTCCAGTAAGAAAGAGGTTTTCTTGAAGTGAAACGATCAGTATAAAAAGTGTGTGCTTAGTATCTAAGTATTTTAGTATTTAAGTTTGCTTGTAACAGCACTATTTGTTCTGTTGGGGTATAGTATACGTGAGAAAGCTTTTTCTGTTATTTAAGTAAAAGCATACTAAATTACAATAAAAGCGATAAGATTATGCCTTGACTAGAATCTTGACTGAGAACGCTGAGAGGCTGTCAGCAATCAAATTAAAATTGTTTTAATTTTTGAATTAAATATTCATAATTTAAGCAATCCCAAATTTTTAGTTTCCATTTTAGTTCTAGGCAGTTGCACGAATATATTGTAGGGTGATCACGCCATTTTTATTTTTGTATGTTATCGATGTGTACGTCATAAAGAGAGCAACGTACGTTACTTTTAAACGATCGTTGGTATTGTTGTGGCACAGTCTTTGTCTCTGCACAGTGTGTTTCGTTCCTAGTTGAAGTGCGTTAGGTAATGGATTATTTAGTAGTGCTGTGTTAGGATTGTATCTGTTAGATGAAGGAAGACTGATTGCAAGGGACAGCAAGGCTGAATAAGATGTATATATTAGATTGCGAAGGGAATACAACTTTTGAACAATGCTATTATTTTTTGAAGAGAAGAAATTTGAGGCAAGACTGCATCACTGCGCACCTAATTTATAGAAATGTTTATTGGGAACTAGTCGTGCGGGGTAGCCGCGCGGTCTTAGGCGCCGTGACACGGTTCGCGCGGCTCCCTCCGTCGGAGATTCGAGTCCTCCCTTGGGCATGGATGTGTTTGTTATCTTTAGCGTAAGTTAGTGTAAGTTAAAGTAGACGGATGACCTCAGCAGTTTGGTCCCGTAAGAACTTACCACAGATTTCCAAATTGGAAGCTATTTAACTTTATTCACTTGCTCAGAGCTGAGAGAAAGACCACCCCACTTCCCGGAGTCATGCATTAACATATTAATTAATTAAGCTGTTTGACTTTTGTAGAAGTTTTCTGTTAAAATTGTATCCTCTATTAATCATTGTTTACTTTCTTAAGCCTAGTAATGTTCAGAACTATGTTACGTGTGAAGATCATGCGAAGTTTTGCTCTGTCTTCTTGAGTACATACTTCATTCTAAAATCCTTGTCTTGGAGTATCATTTCATAGGAAAAGCTACTCTCTCCACCACACTGTTTAACATTACGCATTACCACACGTGGTATTCGAGAGTTGGAAATCTTATTTAGATATCGAAATCTAGCTCAGCTGCTTGCTGTTTACTGTTGTGCTTTCGTGAAGCCTGTAACAATGTTGTTAAGACGCGAGGTAAGGGAAAATTTTGATTAGTGTCAGATAACTGTTTTACTTCAGTTGCGCACTTAATATAAAGACAATTCGTGTTAGACCACTTACAGTTCAATTCAAATTAGGTTCTGTTTAGTCAAAGATTAGCGTACGAGTTTAATTTGGATACCAGTTTGTGGGTACATAGTGCTGGTAATACATACACTCTTATAGAGTGGAAGGTAAAGTTGGGCTAAAGTTCATACAGAAACAAATGTAGTGGGGAGGTTACCATATTAATTACTGTATTTTTTGTATTTTCTGTTTACCTACCTCACTGATTTGGTTCATGCGTGTGGTTTTTGTACCACGTCACAGTTCACAGGTTAATGTGTGTTGTTTCTGCACCGCACCACATTCTTTGTTTTTGTGACGATGTACGGCGTTGCAACTGTGCGGGAAATATTTTGGCAGGAATGAATGCACAGATTATGTAATAGTCAATTTTCAGTAGGTTACGAAGAGAGAATTTTTTTCTCTTGGCTACGCTTTAGATGTTGAATAGAAGAATTACCACTTCTTTAGTCTCGTGAACGTTCACGAGAGGCAAAACAGGGTTGGCAAGGAGTGAGTGTAGGGCAGCCAGACACAGCGCAGTGGAATGTGTACAGGTGGGAGTTAGTAATGGATCAGACCAGGAGATGATGATGTTTCCCGGGGGAGAGAAGAGCTTGAGGTAGATAAGAGATGTAATTCGGCAGCAAGTTACATGCAATATAATGACGTAGATAATTTGAGTGAGGGAGAGCAGGAAGTAGAAACAGATGAACACATACAGCCGAAGTCTATGGTCGCCAGGAGAAAGATGAAAGCAAGTAGAGGCCAATTTAGCCAAGACCAAGCAGTAACGCACACGTATCGCGAGTTACGTCACCAATTGGCGTAACTGAGCGTGAAGGCCACGCGAATTTTGTATCAGAATTATTACAGATTCTAAGAGAGTTAGAACTAGATAGGAAGCGGGAAAAGGAAGAGGCTGAAAGGCAGCCTACGCAGGAAAAGGGAGAAGGTGAAAGGCAGCGAGAAAAGGATAAAGAACCAAAAAGGGATGTACAGAAAATATTTTCATTTATGGATTAAATCCGTAATGAACTGGCAATTGTCAAGAAAGATAGCAGCGTGGCAAAAAAAAAAAAAAAAAAAAAAAAAAAGGCTAAATGCGTTTACCGGAACTACACAAAGAACAGAAAGTGTATAGCAGCGTTTAGGACAATAAGAGCGGTGTGCACAGATAGGTGCACCACGTTCTGATGTCGCAGAAAGAGTGTTCGGAGTTGTGTCTTCTGGTGAATGCTCGCCGGGCGTAGGGTCAGCAAAGCGGAGCGGAGTTCAGGCGGCATCCGCCTATATGGGTAGTGATGCGGCAAATAATTGCAGTCCGCTTAGAAGGACAAATGCCGAGTGCCATTACCATTGTGGTACTGAGCTTAGTCGTCACACCTCGCATCATGAGATACATGCTCACATAGAGCAAATGAAAGTATGCGCCACAGAAGTTAATACAAACTCAACAATGAAAGCAGACTTTGGTCACAAGCACTTCCTAATGGTGAGTAAGTTTCAAAAGTTCAAAGAAAATGAAGGATAGCTCCGCCCCAAAACCTGGTTTACGCAGTTCACTAATTCGTTACCAGTATCATGGCCGTTACAGGTGAAACCTGAGTTCCTTTGCGGGCACATCGAGGGCCAAGCTACAGAGAAAATGCGTGGTGTAGTAGCGACTTGCCGTTCCTATCAGGAATTCGCAGACACTTTTCTGAAGACCTATTGGTGAAAAGAATTATAGGATTGCATAGAAGAGGAAATTATATTTTGTCTAGACCTTGAAGCACCAGAATATAAAAGCCCTACAAAACTGTTCGAGAGGTTGATTAAAAGGAACCAGTTTCTGGATTGGCCGTGCAGAGGCGGGGAAACCATTAAATTTTGTTTCTCCACATCCCCAAGCAAGTACCAACTAGCCCTTATGCGAAACTGTGGGTCGGCCACTGAAGCGGTCAAGAGCATGCTCCGTCAGCTCGAAATAGTGTTTGAAAGACAGGCCAGGTGACTGAAGGAAAGGGAAAAGTAATAATTTTAACAATATGTTGCAATGTCCACCATGCAATAATAATGGAAGAATGAATGATCGCAATGAGCCCAATGGGAATCATAATGTGAGAGGACAAAATTCAGATAGACAAGGAAAATGGCAAGTATGTAATAATTGCATCGAGCAGATCGAATTCCTCAGAGAAATGAGAGACCGGTGAGAAATTGACGGCAGGCTTACGCGGATATGGCTGACGGGAAATCCACAGAACCAATCGGAGACGACCGCGTCGATTTACTTAATTATGAAGTCTTGTCAGAAATACTGTTCGAGGAACAACAAACAGCAACTCAACAGGATCTCCAACCAACAAATGCAGTGACAGCAGGGATGTTAAGGTGCAAGGGATTGTCGACAGTGGCAGCCATATAACGGCAATTTCTGAAGCAGCTTTCAAACGAAATTCTAGAAAGAGGAGTTGGCCCACTGTGTCTATAAAGAAGACAAAAATAAAGTGGGCTCTGGTTGGCAAATGCACTGAGGTCACCAAACAAGCCAGAATTGAATTCATCTGCCAAGGGTACAAAATTAAAAACAAATTCACAATAGTGCAAAATTTGGCTATTGATTTAATATTTGGGATAGACTTGTTAAACGAGCATTAAGCCATTCTCGATTTAGGCTGTGGAGATCTGATTCTAAGAAAGGACAAGGACATTTGTATCAGATTCGATGAGCATGCGATACAAGCACAGCTCCTGAGCAACTGTATTAGTCAGAATAGTGCAGATTATAATGAGAGAAAAGGACATGGGTCTGATTCAGAGATATTGAACATGCAGGGAATCCAAGAAATAACAGACAATTGAAGTAAATGTGGGGGTGGTGAAGAACATCGAGCCCAGTCAGCGTAGGTAGCTGGAAGAAAAGCTTGTGGAACACGCCGAAGGTTTTATACCTGAAACAGGGTGATTCAAAAGCCTTCAATATGAATTTAAAGTACGACCACACAAAATTTTTTGTGCCACCATACACCATCCTGTGGTATACAGAGAAGGAACAGGGGAAGAAATAGAACGGATGTAAGAGAGGGTATAATAAATCCTGCAAGATCCACGTGTAACAGCGCATGAAGAGTAATTGACAAGGTGGAAGAGGGCATTTATCTCGTGCTGGACACTCGTCAGATAAATACAGATCCTGAAACAAAACCTCCTGAGAGGTTAGAGGAGCTTCTTCAAAATTTTGGTGGAGTATCAGTTTTCTTCTCTGTTGACTTGGGATCCAGCTTCTGGCAAACTGACTTGCACCTCAACTGCAGACAATACACTGCATTCCTAGCTTTCGGTCGGTGCTACAAATTTTGCCGACACCCATTCCGACTTAAAGTTTCGTCTGCAGCATTTATTAGAGAGTTAGAAATGATACTGAGTGAGAACCTAGAAAGACATGTCATCAGTTACGTCGATGATTTATTAACTGCAGTAAACTCTTGGAGGGAACACAATACAGTCCTCAGAGAGCTTCTGCACACTTCCAGGAGTGTGGTGTGACGGTAAGCGCTGAAAAATCGAACTTTGGGACGTCGACAATTAAATTCCTGGATTCATTATTACGGATGAGGGGGCAAAGCCAAGTCCCGACAAAATAGAATCCATTACAAAATATGCTAGTCCAACGAACAAGAAACAGCTGACAGCGTTCCTAGGGGTCCTAAACGTTTACAGCCGGTTCATTCATGTGAAGACATACAGTTGCCCCGGATGAACAACTTACAGGACAAAAGATCATCTGAGACTGGAACGAAACCGCGGAGAGGAAGTTCCAGTCACTGAAATCTTCATAACTGCAAGCGCCAGCCCTCTCACACCCAAACTTTGCCGAAGACTCCTGTATTGGGAGTGACAGCTCGTACTCGATATTAGGAGTAATGGTATCCCAAAACTACACTAAAGCAGGGAATCGGGTCTGGAAAACTGCTTTCGGAAACAGGGTTCTCTCCAAAAGTTAGATAAACTATTCTGTAACAGAGACGGAGACGTTGGCTATCATGTGGGGGTTCGAGAAATTTAAGAACTTCTTGCACAGTAGGGAAACGAGGGCCTATTCGGTCCATAAAACACTATAATTTTTACTTATTGCAAAACTCAGCCACAGAAGACTTATAAGATGGGCGACTTGTCTGCAAGCAATTTCACCATAGAATACATACAAGAAAGTCACAATGTCATTGCTGGCGCTTTATCACACCCACCAATGGAGTGAGAATTGTACCAAAGAAGAACTTGAGGACAGCCACTGTAGCTTATGCGAAATGCGCAACGTGACATTTGAAAATTTCATAACTTCAGCATGAAAGATATTAAGAATGAGCGAGAGAAAGACCCTGACTTTGTGAAAGTGAAACAAAAGTGGAGAGACAGGAGTCACACACATTATGCAGATCTACCTTCTGAGAAAGGGTTGACTTTACCACCGAAGCACCGTAGGGAATGGAGAATGGTGCCTGTGTCTTCCCAATCACTTAATTAACAATGTGGTGTGGCATACTCACCTGAGCTACGTCCTTTAGGTCCACATAAATGTTACTTGAAGTTCAGGCCGAGGTGTCATTTCGGGAATATGGAGCGAAGAACTGTCAGAAGATGAAACACACCGTAGTTAACTTGCAGGCACTTTTGTTTGGGATAGTGCCAACCAAATTAAAGCAATAAGTGGCCACCGACCTGATCGGTACGTTGCAGAGGACTCATTGGGGTTATAGTTATATGTCTGTTGAATTAACTTCGAAATTCATCACGCTGACTTCACTCAAGAGGGAGATAGGATTAACGGTCTCGCGTGCCCCAACTTGAGACTTCTACCATAGAGAGGACATATGAAAAAGATTATATCAGACAGTGGTTCTCAGTATAGATCGAGTCAGTGGAAGGAGACGTTAAGACGGCACAAGATCGAGCCAGTCTTCATCTCCTCACACTATCCAAGCTCCAATGTGGCTGAACTTGGAAACTTATGTCGATTATACTGCCATAAGCAGTAAACTTCATGGGATGTTTTGTAAATTTGTGGTAAAGTCTTATGGGAACAAACTGCTGATGTCATCGGTCCTTAAGCCTACACACAACTTAATCTAACTTAAACTAACTTACGCTATGGACAACACAGACACCCACGCACGCTGGAGGACTCGAACCTCCGACCCTCCGACGGGGGGGGGGGGGGGGGGAGGGGGAGACTCATGGAGCGTGACAAGGCGCCTTAGACCGCGCGGATACCCCGCAACAATACCATGGGATGTCTTTTTGAAGGAATTTCAAGGTGTAATCAATGACGCACCCAACGGGATTACGAACTTACCAACGCGCTTCTTTGAGACACCAACAGGACAGGGCCAAAACGATTTTTCCTTTCCTTAGCTGAAGTCACGTAGACCTCTTGGAGCGAAAATATGAGAATTTCGTTGAAAGACTGCTCCGATGTAGTACTTTTCGGAAAATTATTGAGAAGTGCGCGACACTCTCCAGGCAGATTCGCAAACAGGATTTGTTCTTGTGTGGGAGGACGCTTCATCGAAAGTGGTCCTTGTCATCGGATAACAGCTTGTAAGACATTTTTTATTGGCTTGCCAAGAGGTGGCAGATGTTACAGGGAGGGACTAGTGATGCTAAAGAGAGATTTTGGCCTCTGCTTGCAGGAGAAACACGTCGACTTCTGTTCGTGGGCTTCGGTTTCGGATTTCACAGTGAATAGTATTTATTTCATTTTGCAGCTCAAGCCGCATCAACACGTAAAGGTAGGTAGGTTTTCAGGTTTTGTAGGCATAATCTTTGACAGAGTCACCGACTGGAGTAGATCTCCAATGGGGTAGTGGCTGCGCTTGTACAAATGCACATAACGACTCAACAGCAGTACTGTCAGTCAACACGACGCAGTTAAAAATGTAAGACCTGTAATCAGCTTTGGCGGGTATAGAGCACGAAGTACACAGTCAACATCAAGAGTTTTCTGTGAGTAGGAGGGCTACGCCAATAGTTAAGAGATGAAGCACCGAATGCAAGTTCGATATGAAATTGATTAATTAAATTGATTAATTGTATTTAACGTCAACACATCTATTAAAAAGGAGAACACAATCACAACGATAATAAATGTCCTCTTTCCACGAAAATAGGCTGCAGTCCATTTTCTTTTACTTTAATGAGCAAAATCGGTATAGTTTTTACATTCCACTGCAGGATAAAATTCGCATCTCCTTATTTTGCGATAGCCAACGAAGTGCACTGCCGCAAAATATAGATGACCAAAATTCAGAGCTCAAGCTATCAGGAAAAAGAACTTTCACTATTTTGCTGCGAAAACTACCTATTTATTTCGAAACCATCATCGAAGTAAAGAAAAAGTGAGAATTAAAACTCTGAAGGAAAAACATCTATGTTACACAATTCCTTTCAGCCTGATGGAAAAATTACATGTGAATGTCTCTCACATTTCAATTAGTATCTTTAAATAAACTATCATGCATGTGCGTATTACAAACATTTCAGACATGTAAAATAACGTTATAGAATACTGTCTTTCACGCCATTTGCTCACAAGTCGGAAAAAACACAATCATTTTACGTTCGACAACAACAAGCTATAATTCAAGAGGACATTACTGTTTGTATGTTATTGAAAGTCTCATCTGCCAGTGCAAAGTTATATCACACCAGCGGTTACGAAACAAATCGTGAGAGCCTGTCTTGTAAAAGAACCTCCTATAAGATTTTACTGCATCTCTCTCTCTTCCGTTACATCGAAACGAAATACCATCTGCATGCTTACATTTGTCATTTTTGCTCCATAACTCCCCTCTGCTGACCTAAGTGTAATTTTTTTTTCATCAGCAGACATTCATTTGCAATAGCAGTAGATTCTTGTGTTCTAGTTTTGTTAGCAATTTGATGATCACAACTTATTGCATACAGTCTGCTCACATGTTGGGAAAAACACTATCGTTTCGAGGTTCCATAATGAGCCATAATTCAAGTGGGGTCTAGTTTATAATTAGAGGTTATGAAGTAGAACACAATATAGGACTTGCAATAACAACTATTTTTCAACATGCAATCATGACAATAATAACAAAAACAGTCATGATTCCACGAGAATAGATACAGCCGATTCCTGTTAGTTTTATAAGCCAAATCAGTGTACGTCTGAGAAAACTATATGCACCCAAACTTTAACCAGTTATACCACACCTTGTAAGAGATGTTTTAACATGTTTGTCTCTTTTCCAACATATCAAAAAACAATTACCATCTGTGTGTTGACAACAAGCATATTACATATACTTATATCATTCCATTGGAGCTGGCGGCCAGGGGTCAAACTGGCTTGCACATATCTGTACAAAGTTCTGTTGACTGTACTGGAGGAAAACCATATCCGACAGACTATCAACCACAAGAGAAGATTCCTGTATTGCTCCTCCATAAGCACTTTAATGCAATGTTTTTTGGCTGTAACACATCCAAGCAGTGTATGACTATCGCTTTGTACACCACCAAATACTTTATTTTTCTTCCATGACTTTGAGCTCTGTGTCAGGTGCTAAACCAGCATTAACATGTTTTGATCCATTGGCTCTCAAATGGCTCTGAGCATTATGCGACTTAATTTCTGAGGTCATCAGTCGCCTAGAATTTAGAACTAATTAAACCTAACAAACCTAAGGACATCACACACATTCATGCCCGAGGCAGGATTCGAACCTACGACCATAGCGGTCGCTCGGCTCCAGACTGTAGCGACTAGAACCGCACGGCCATTGGCTCTCAAAGAAAGCTGAACATTACATGGGGAAAACTATACAGCTCCCACAACACACATGTTGGTAGAAATAAAACATAGATGTGGTGTTTCTCATTGACAAAAACGTGAAATATATCGCAATATACGGAAACTGGAAGAATCTGCAGAACTGTAAAGGGTCCCCAACAGACATCTCAAGGTGATGACCTATACAGGTGATTTTAAAGGGTCCCCAACAGCCATCTCAAGGTGATGACCTATACAGGTGATCTTATCTTCCACAGCAATGGGTTGTGGATGTCTCATGTCCCATTTCAAGGAGCATTGTTTCCTCATTTTGCAGTCACGTACATGTTTACTGTTCTGGTGATGACCACTGCTAGGATGTGTTATTCGCAACACCAATGATGCAGTAGAAATAAAGAGATGCCCTGTTATCTTGTCATTAAAAAAGAAATACATGTGGAGGGTATCGCAACATATGTAAACAGAACGAGTCTGAAGCATTGAGGAATGCTTACAAACAACTGTCTGAAGGTGATGATCTCTACATCTAATCCTGTGCTCCACAGTGACAAGTAGCAGATATCCAGTCTTCCTCCAATGCTCCCTCCATCTCAACCAAGTTTTTTCAGTCATTCATTATGTGGTAATCAGCAGCTTACCACTGGACAGATGGGATGGGAAAGACATCGTTGATATGGGAGGATGTAGTGTAATATGCACTGCAGTTGATAGCGCGATCACATTTAGAAGTTTTACCAGTTGTTGTGTATTTCAACGCAAGCCAGTGACACTGCAGAATGCTTCCCAAATTCTGTATCATCGCTATATCATCCGTTCATTACTTTGTAAGCATCATATACTAGATTGTGAATGTAGATAGATGACTGTGCAGTACGTCTATTTGGCCATATGTATCAAAGTATATCAGACAGCATCCTATGCCGAGGTAATTGTGAGGGTTATCCGGAAACTAAGGTTACAAGGCATTTAGCTTTACCATGGAAAGGCTGAGGAGGAAGTTGGTACCACTGCTGTGTAGCGAGATGCCAGTGGATTGAACGAGCATTCCCAACAATTAGTAGCTCGTCGATTAGTGTTGCGGTGACTTAGAAATCGGTGTTCTCCTTGTGGCTCTCACCAAGTGCGAAGTGCGCGCTGTAATTCGCTACCTAAATGCTAACGGCATGAACACCACTGCGATTCATCGCGCTATTGCTTTAGTTTATTCAGAGGACGTAATGTCAGGGCATCATGTGACGAAATGGGTATGGAATTTCAATTTTGCAAGGACAGAAATTCATGATGAAGACAGAAGTGGAAGGCCGTCTGTTATGACTGATGATTTGGTGCAGAAAATTGAAGACCATTTTCTCTCTTACCGCCATTTGACAATTGACGACCCGCATGCAGTTTGTCCAAACATTTCATGAACTGTGGTTCATAAAATCGCAACTTGTGTGCGCGATGGGGGCTCAAGAGGTTTACTGAAGCACACAAAATAAACAGAGCCAGTACCATACACGAATTTCTTGACCGTTTTTAGACTGAAGGCGAGGCTTTTGTCAACGCTATAGTGACAAGAGGTGAAAGTTGGGCTTATCACCATACAGCAGAGAGGTAATGACAATCAATGCAATGGTGCCAAACTCATTCTCCTTCAGCAAAAAAATTCGAAACTCAATCAACAGTGAGGAAATTCGTGGTGTCAATGTACTGTAACAGAAAAGGAATTATGCTCCGTGATTTTTTTGAAAGAGGTAAAACAATAAATGCTGCAAGATATTTTGAGGCCATGAGGAAACTTCACAGAGCCATACAAAACAAACATTGCAGGATACTGACAACGGGCATCTGTCTCCTGCACGACAACACGCGTCCACACACTGCTCATGTAACTCAAGAATTGTTGACTTCTTTTGGTTGGTATGTTTCATGCAACTTCTCCCACAGCACCAATCTGGCATCTAGTGACTATCACTTGTTCACAAAATTGAAGGAACACCTTCATGGGAAACACTTTTCTGACAATGACGGGGTGAAAATCGAACTGGCTGATAAAGGCGGTGGGAGATGTATATGATACAGGAATCAAAAAACTCGTCCCACGGATGATAAAATGTATTGAGGTAAATGGTGATTATGTGGAAAAATAATGCAAGACCTATACTAAAACACATGTAAATTTTATTAAAATAAATTCAATTTTTGTTCTTCATAAAATTCTTGTAATCTTACGTTCTGGATTAGCCTTGTAGGTTATCTACATATTTCCAGGACATAGATAATAGTGCAGAATTTTTTGATTACGACTGGCCATCTTTCCCTGTGTGGATGGGCGTCACAGAATATTCTCGTATTCATAGGATAAAGTTGGAGGCTGACAGATCCGAGCCGGCCACGCTGGCCGAGCGGTTCTAGGCGCTTCAGTCCGGAACCACCCTGCTGCTACGGTCGCAGGTTCGAATCCTGCCTCGGGCATGGATGTGTGTGATGTCCTTAGGTTGGTTAGGTTTAAGTAGTTCTAAGTCTAGGGGACTGATGACCTCAGATGTTAAGACCTTTAGTGCTCAGAGCCAACTGACAGATCCCTCCCACATTGTCCTTGACCAGTTCTTCCTGCAACACGATCGCCAATATAATATGAAACTGACTAGAAGTATGAGGGTCCTGCACCCACTACATTCCAAGTCTCTGTTACTGCTGTAAGTCCGTTACTTCTGTTCAGCAAAGACTGTTCCACACCAGACTTACCCATGGCACCCATCCAAATCCACAGTATCTCTCAAGATGTGTGCATGTCGAGGAGGGTAGTACCTCTTATCGGTGTATAGTAAACATCGTAGAATCGTGGTGATGTAACAGACGGTTAAGAAGAAATGTGTGGTTTATAAATGCTGGAGCTCCAGACAAATGGAGTTTGAAACATTTCACGTTTGTCAACTGTGCTATCAATTCTGAACTATTATTTCATCGTCTGGAGTCAGTACCAGGAAGGTACCAGCATGAGAGAAATGATCGTAGAGTCTAAATACACACTCCTATGCCTACACAGTTCTCCACCTAAAAATTCTATATTGTTAAAGCCATATGCTTTCCAAAGTATTAGTCTTCCAGAATGCAACTCTTGTGTAGGATATGTTTGTCCAACATCAGACATACTACCACCCTGCGAGTTTCCTACCCCAATCACTAGCGTGATAAACTTTCTAATGATAACACTACTTCCTTCTGCACTATTCTGATTTCCTAAGAAGCCATCGCCAGGGAAACACCGCCTCCATGTTTTACTTCTACCAACTGTGTGTTGTGGGATCTGCATAGTTTTCACCATGCAATGTTTAACTTTATTTGAGAACCAACGGATCGAAACATGTTAATGTTGATTTACCACCTGACACAGACCTCAAAGTCTTGGCAGAAAAATAAAGTGTACAAAGGTGTATGAATACACTGCTTGGATGTGTTACAGCCGAAAAAACAATGTATTAAAGTGCTTATGAAGGAGCGATACAGGAATCCTCTCTTGTGGTTGAAAGTCTGTTGGATATGGTTTCCTCCAGTACAGTCGACAGAACTTCATGTAGATCTGTGCAACCACTTTGACCACTGGCCGCCAGCTCCAATGGAGTGATATGTGTGTATGTAATATGCTCGATGTCAACATACAGATGGTAATTGTGTTTCGATATGTCAGAATCGAGAGACACATGGTAAAATCTTATAGGAGCATCTGTTACAAGGAGTGGTGTAACTGGTTAAAGTTTGGGTGCATATAGTTTTCTCAGGACTACAATGATTTGGCTCATAAAACTAATAGAAATCAGCTGTACCTATTCTCAAGGGATCATGACTGTTCTTGTTATTATCATCACAATTGTATGTTTAAAAATAGATGTTACCGCAAATCCTATTGTATTTCATACTTCAAGCCTCTAAAGTAAAGTAGATACCACTTGAATTACAACTCGTGGGACCTGAAATTATAGTGTTTTTCCCAACATGTCAGCAGACTGTGTGCAACAGGCTGTGATGATCAAATTGATAATAAAACTAGAATGCAAGAATCTGCTGCTATTGCAAATAAATGTCTGCTGGATTTACACTCAGGTCAGCAGAGGGGAGTTATGGAGCAAAAATGTCAAATGCAAGCAGTAAATCTTATAGGAGGTTCTATTACAAGCCAGGCTCTCACAGTTTGTTTCGTAAAACCTGGTTTGATACAGTTTTGCACTGGCAGTTAGAGCTGGCCATAGTATACAAAACAGCAATGTCCTCTTGAATTACAGGTTGTTATTGTTGAATTTGAAATGATTGTGTTTTTTCCAACGGGTTAGGAAAGGGCGTGAAAAATTGTGTGTGTGTGAATTGTTAAGAGACCAAATTGCTGAGATCATCGGTCCCTAGACTTACACACTACTTAAACTAACTTATGCTAAGAACAACATACACACACACATGCCCAAGGGAGGACTCGAACCTCCGGCGGGAGAGGTCTCGCAGTCTGTGACATGGCGCCTCAAACTGCATGGCCTCTCTGTGTGGCATGAAAAATTGTATTCTCTAATTTTATTTCATATGTCTGAAATGTTTGTAATACACACATGCATAACAGTTTTCTTACAGACACTGATTTGAATGCGAGACACTCTCAGGTCGTGTAATTTGTTCATCAAGCAGAAAGAAATTGTTTAATGTAGATGTTTTTTCTTTGGAGTTTAAATTCTCGCTTTTTCTTTACTTTGATGATGGTTCCGAAATAGTGAGGTCATTCTATGGTGATCGGTAGTTTTCGTAGCAAAATAGTGGAAGTTCTTTTTCCTGATTCTATGCAGGCTGCAGATAGTAGCACATGTCGGAACGAATGACGCCTGCCGCTTGGGTTCTGAGGCCATCCTTGGTTCCTTCCGGCGGCTGGCTGATTTGGTGAAGACAACCAGCATCGCACGCGGAGTGCAAGCTGAGCTTAATATCTGCAGCATAGTGCCCAGAGTCGATCGCGGTCCTCTGGTTTGGAGCCGTGTGGAGGGTCTAAACCAGAGGCTCAGACGACTCTGCGACTATAATGGTTGCAAATTCATCGACCTCCGTTATTGGGTGGAGAACTGTAGGGCCCCCCCTAGACAGGTCAGGCGTGCACTACACACCGGAAGCGGCTACTAGGGTAGCAGAGTACGTGTGGCGTGCACACGGGGGTTTTTTAGGTTAGAGGGACCCCCCCTTGGGCGAAACGATAAAATACCTGACGGCTTACCAGAGAGGACATTATCATCGTTGATAAAGAACGTCCGTCCTCAGAGACCAAAAACAGGAAAAGTTAACGTAATATTGGTAAACTGCAGGAGTATCCAGGGCAAGGTTCCTGAATTAGTATCTCTTATTGAAGGAAATAGTGCGCATATAGTATTAGGAACGGAAAGTTGGTTAAAACCGGAAGTGAACAGTAACGAAATCCTAGACACAGAATGGAATATATACCGCAAGGATAGGATAAACGCCAATGGTGGAGGAGTATTTATAGCAGTAAAGAATTCAATAATATCCAGTGAAGTTATTAGCGAATGCGAATGTGAAATAATCTGGGTTAAGCTAAGTATCAAAGGTGGGTCAGATATGATAGTCGGATGCTTCTATAGACCACCTGCATCAGCAACCGTAGTAGTTGAGCGCCTCAGAGAGAACCTGCAGAACGTCGTGAAGAAGTTTCGTGATCATACTATTGTAATAGGGGGAGACTTCAATCTACCAGGTATAGAATGGGATAGTCACACACTCAGAACTGGAGCCAGGGACAGAGACTCTTGTGACATTATCCTGACTGCCTTGTCCGAGAATTACTTAGAGCAGATAGTTAGAGAACCAACTCGTGAAGCTAACGTTTTAGACCTCATAGCAACAAATAGACCGGAACTTTTCGACTCCATGAATGTAGGAGAGGGTATCAGTGATCATAAGTCAGTGGTTGCATCAATGACTACAAGTGTAATAAGAAATGCCAAGAAAGGAAGGAAAATATATTTGCTTAACAAGAGTGATAGGGCAGAAATCGCAGAATATCTGAGTGACCACCATCAAACGTTCATTTCTGAGGAAGAGGATGTGGAACAAAAATGGAAAAAATTCAGAAACATCGTCCAGTACGCCTTAGATAAGTTCGTACCGACTAAGGTCCAAAGCGAGGGGAAAGATCCACCGTGGTATAACAATCATGTACGAAAGGTACTACGGAAACAAAGAAAGCTTCATCATAGGTTTAAGAGTAGTCGAATCATAGCTGATAAGGAAAAGCTGAACGAAGCGAAAAAGAGCGTAAAGAGAGCAATGAGAGAAGCATTCAACGAATTCGAACATAAAACATTGGCAAACAATCTAATCAAGAACCCTAAAAAGTTTTGGTCATATGTAAAATCGGTAAGCGGATCTAAATCCCCTATTCAGTCACTCGTTGACCACGATGGCACCGAAACAGAGGACGACCGAAGAAAGGCAGAAATACTGAATTCAGTGTTCCGAAACTGTTTCACTGCGGAAAATCGTAACACGGTCCCTGACTTCAGCCGTCGCACGGACGCCAAAATGGAAAATATTGAAATAAACGATATCGGAATTGAAAAACAACTGCTATCACTTAGTAGCGGAAAAGCATCCGGACCAGACGAGATACCCTTAAGATTCTACAGTGATTATGCTAAAGAACTTGCCCCCTTTCTATCAGCAATTTATCGTAGATCGCTGGAAGAACGTAAAGTACCTAGCGACTGGAAGAAAGCGCAGGTCGTTCCCATTTTCAAGAAGGGTCATAAATCAGATGCGAATAATTATAGGCCTATTTCGCTTACGTCAATCTGTTGTAGAATAATGGAACATGTTTTGTGTTCTCGTATTATGACGTTCTTAGATAATACAAATCTCCTTCATCATAACCAACATGGATTCCGCAAACAGAGATCATGTGAAACTCAGCTCGCCCTATTTGCCCAAGAAATTCACAGTGCCGTAGACACTGGCGAGCAGATTGATGCCGTATTCCTGGACTTCAGGAAGGCATTTGATACGGTTCCGCACTTACGTTTAGTGAAAAAAATACGAGCTTACGGAATATCGGACCAGGTTTGTGATTGGATTCAGGATTTCCTAGAAGAAAGAACACAACATGTCATTCTTAACGGTTCAAAATCTGCAGATGTAGAGGTAATTTCGGGAGTACCGCAAGGAAGCGTGATAGGACCTTTATTGTTTACAATATACATAAATGACTTAGTTGACAACATCGGTAGCTCCGTGAGGCTATTTGCAGATGACACGGTTGTCTACAGGAAAGTAGCAACATCAGAAGACTCGTACGTACTCCAGGAAGACCTGCAGAGGATTAATGCATGGTGCGACAGCTGGCAGCTTTCCCTAAACGTAGATAAATGTAATATAATGCGCATACATAGGGGCAGAAATCCATTCCAGTACGATTATGCCATAGGTGGTAAATCATTGGAAGCGGTAACGACCGTAAAATACTTAGGAGTTACTATCCGGAGCGATCTGAAGTGGAATGATCACATAAAACAAATAGTGGGAAAAGCAGGCGCCAGGTTGAGATTCATAGGAAGAATTCTAAGAAAATGTGACTCATCGACGAAAGAAGTAGCTTACAAAACGCTTGTTCGTCCGATTCTTGAGTATTGCTCATCAGTATGGGACCCTTACCAGGTTGGATTAATAGAAGAGATAGACATGATCCAGCGAAAAGCAGCGCGATTCGTCATGGGGACATTTAGTCAGCGCGAGAGCGTTACGGAGATGCTGAACAAGCTCCAGTGGCGGACACTTCAAGAAAGGCGTTACGCAATACGGAGAGGTTTATTATCGAAATTACGAGAGAGCACATTCCGGGAAGAGATGGGCAACATATTACTACCGCCCACATATATCTCGCGTAATGATCACAACGAAAAGATCCGAGAAATTAGAGCAAATACGGAGACTTACAAGCAGTCGTTCTTCCCACGCGCAATTCGTGAATGGAACAGGGAAGGGGGGATCAGATAGTGGTACAATAAGTACCCTCCGCCACACACCGTAAGGTGGCTCGCGGAGTATAGATGTAGATGTAGATGTACAGGGGATGCATAGCCCATGCTCCGAATTTTGGTCATCTGCATTCGGTGGCGCTGCACTTCTTTGGATGTCGCAACATAATGAGAAACGAATTGTGTCACGCAGTCGAAGGTAAAAAATATACCAATTTTGCTGATAAAACTAAAAGAAAATGGACTCACCTTTTTTGTGGAAAGACTATATATACTATCGTCACAACTGTGATTTCCTTTTTAATAGATGCTCGATTATAAGAGATGCTTCGACACTGAACGGAATTGTTCCCGTGCACAGTGTGTTCAAATTCAGGATGGCACGGACTTGTGGAGGCAGTGTGTGTGGTTGCCCTAGGCAGCTGTGCTCCGAGCAGGGGGCTGCATGAGGGATGGGGTGGTGCCGCTACACTTTAAACTAACAAACAAGTTGCACTTGGGGCGGCACTCATTTATCTCATATTGTTGAGTCGGCTGTACTTTCTCTTGTGTTGGAGAATGACTGTTCCCTCAAGGAGGGGTTTGTGCCGCTCGTCCTCTGGCGGAAGGGCGGTATTCTGCAGGAAACCCACAAGGCACTTTTGGTAGCAGTTGACTGTTTACAAAGGCCTGTGTCCCCGCATATGTGGAGGGAGGGAGGGGGAGATATGAGGGGAGGTAGGAGTACCTAGAATTCCACTAGTTCTTGGCCATAGATCAAGGAGAACACATGTTTAGCTGCAGCCGTCTGCTATCTTTTGGGACTACAATTTTCTCCTGTACATGTGCTGCACTATGACTGGTTCGTTATGGACGTTGTTTTCTTCACGACAATTTTAATGTGTAATTAGAGCAGTGAAGCATTTTCCATCAGTTGTGGTAGCGTGTATTGGATTCGATTAGCTGGGCTGTAGGGCGATTATCAAGCAGGCGTCTGCAGCGAACTATAATGTCAAACAGCAATAGATGCAGTCGTCAGCTGTATGTTTCCAAGTAATACACTTATTAAACTCCTTCCTGTCCAATACCAGCCCTCGTCAGTTGAACGTATTTTCTGCCAAAGAATTAAAGGTAGTACCTCCCACTCCAGCCTTTATCCCCATTAGGGGACTTTTTCCCACCAGGATAACATCAGTTGTAAGGCATCGTGAATTTTTGTACTGTATTGTGATTTTAGGCACTCCTTATGTAGCAGTATGGGTATAGTTGTGTAATTAGGACCGATCTTTATGATTAATTATGTTATTAGGGCCGATCTTTACTTCACTTTCCCAACCAAAATAAATAAAGTACTCTAACTTAACCTTCCTCACCTGCATGTGGACAGCTTCCATGTTTTTGCAGGTGCGCTTGAACTTTCTGTTCACAAGTACCGAGGTTCAAATCCTGGAAGAGGCACTGTCATTTTTAATTTTCCGCCATTTCCTGCATTATGGGTGGAGTATGACGTCAGCACAACCCTGGGACTAAGAAATTCCCTCCAAACTTCGGAATTCCCGCCAAAATTCCGAATTCCTTCCAAAATTCGAATTCGGAGGGGAGGAGGCGGCATCCACATGCTGGCTGAGGAAAAAAGAAAAAAGTTGACGTCATCTGGGAGTGAAGGTGGCTAAGGGTGGGTGGGGGTGGAGGTGGGGGTTGGGAGGTTAATTAATTGACCAATTTAATTGACTTGCTTATCAATTTGATATCAAAATTGTGCTCAGAGCCCCATCTCCCTTCTATTTCACCCTTCTGGCATGCATAACATAAGAAATTCAAATTTTTGGCAGTCACTGTTGTCGGATCACAGAGATTGATCAGTCATCCTAAGAATGCAGTAACTTTACCTATGAGTTCGTCATCTTGAATATCCGCCAACGATAGCTCCTTATAATAGTTTACTGCAGTGAATGGAACAATTAAACATTTATATTGGAACGTATCTTGTAAATACGAAACTGTACTAAATTTCTTTTACTGCCTGTGCTGTGATGAAATGATTATGCTGCATGAGAGCTATGTCGTAAAATATAAATGTAATGTTACAGTGAAAACCAGCAAAGATTATGTGTAAATGTAAAAAACTTTTTTTAAAAAAGTAAGAAAGCGAGGTCTTCTTCTTGAGATGTTCAGTTCACTACTTGTTCTTGTGCTTCATTACGGAACAGGGGTATGTGTAATTGCTCTGTGTAATTTATTGTTATTATTGAATTATACGTTAATTTGATTATAAATGTGTCTGCAGCCATTTGTAGGATACTTTAGGATCGCTTGTGCTGATGTGGTTTATGAGTTTTAATATTTTAGGTCTGTCTGTCAGGATTGTGCTCACATTGTTTGGAAACAAAATGGCCAAGAGCTTATCGTGTCAGAACATTTCACGATTATGTACATACAAAGTCGAACCCTTGAATTATTTTTCTACGCAGTCCGAAATCACACTTTTTGACACCTTCTGCGTGGTAGTCAGTATATTTTCATGGTCAATGCTTTCAAAAAATGACGATATATAATATCCACCAATGCCTGATACATCGAGAGGACTCAAAATTAAGATGGCGTACGTTAATGAAAAAGGTGAATGAGAGTCAACCAAATAATTAAGTATATTTTGTGATATGTATTAAACTAGTAGCTGCAACGTGGCATCTCGCACTTGTGACGTGTCCTTTCTGAGGAAAACGTTTCTTAAATCATTGCAAAAATGTTGGTAACAGCTGAATTTTTATCTCCAAATTTTATTCTGTCAACAAAGGACACTAATATATGTTGTACTTCATGCAATTACTACACACGTTTATGTCACGTTTTATAATAAACAATAGAAAGTATGGTGACTTTGACTTTCATTACATAAACATCTTACCTGGTCACAGTATTAAATTGTAGTTTCATTATTCCAACATTCCGTGCAGTCATAATTTAGCTTTAAATAAATACACTTGTGTAACAACTAATTACACTGGGCAGCAAAAAAATAATTTTCGAATCTTTCGAGCACTTCATGAGGCAATTCCTACTAATTTTGGGTTGAGTAAAACAAATATGACAATTAAAAATTTTTATTAGCTCTAGTTTCTATGATATACACAAGGTGGAAGTATTACATATTAACGGATTGAGAGAAAAGGATACATTTTAATTACATACATGCTAACAACAATGGAAGTGCATTTGATTTTTTAACTGGTAATTACATGCTAAGAGTTCTCAATTGATGGAAAAATACTTCGCAGATGGTTGAGTCTGAAGAGAATCATGTGGTGCCCTATTGACGCCGTCGTCTTTTAGCTTGCCTCTTGTAATGGAGTTCCGCAGAATCCCTACACAAAAATCAACAGTAATCCGCAAGCATTACTTCATTCCAACGGTCGTGATATCTTTGTTCCATAACAGAAATGTCCTGATGGAATCTCTCACCATGTTCATCACTAACAGCTCCACAACTAGGAGGGAAAATGTCTAGGTGGGAGTGGAGAAAATGGATCTTAAGGGACATGTTGCATCCAAGGTTAGGGTATTTTTGCAGGAGCACTGTCACCAAATGCTTGTAGTTGGCATCTCTTTTGTTGCCTAAAAAATCCATGAACAACGTCCTTGAAGGCTTCCCAAGCTTCCTTTTCTTTCCCCTCCAAAACTTGGTCAAATGCAGTATCCTTTACAAGTTCTCTTATTTGTGGTCTGACAACAATGCCTCCCTTAACTTTTGAATCACTTAATTTCGAAAATTTCTCTCTTATGTACTTAAAGACCCGTCCTTTTCGGTTCATAGCTTTGACAAAGTTTTTCCTCAAACCCAGCTTGATATGAAGGGGTGGAAGAAGAACGTCTTTTGGGTCCACAAGAGGCTTGGCAACGACATTTTTCTCGCTAGGGTGAAGATTTCTTGCAAGCCAGTTTTCTTTAATATAATGCAGTTTCCTATCTCTACTGTCCCACATACATAAGAAGCAGCAATGCTTTGTGTAACCCAGTTGCATTCCTAAGAGTATGGCAATGAATTTTAGATCACCACAGATTTTCCATTTGTGTTCATGATATTTGAGTCCAAGAGACCTGACATATTTGCATATGTCTCCTTCATCTGAACAGCATGACCAACACGGATAGATGAAAGAAAGTTACCGTTGTGAAGTAACACAGCTTTCAAACTAGGCTTGGAGGAGTCTATGAATAGCCTCCATTCAGTTGGACCATGGTTCAAATTCAAAGATTTCATCAAGCCATTAATGTCGCAGCAAACAACAAGATTATTTTTCTTCTCAAAAAAGGAAAGCAGTTCCATGTGACGTTTTCTGTACTGTGGGATTTTCACATCACTTTGGAGAAGATTCCATTGCTGTAGTCGAGATCCAAGAATTTCTGCATTCTCCTCTGACAGGCCAAGATCTCTAATGAGATCACTCATTTCCGCTTGACTCAGTCTGTGCGGTTTATCATCTTTTCCCTCAAAATCAGGGTCATGGGATGTGGAAGGCTTGTTTGGTTCTTCTTGTTACACACTATCTTCATTTTCTACTTCAAAAACACAATTTTCGGGTGACGTAGGAACTGGTAAACTATCTGAATGTGGAGAATGTGGAATGGGTCGAATAGCAAATGGAAGATTCGGGTACTGAACTGTTCTTCTTTTCTTCATAGACAATCCTGCCTTTATAGGTGGAGGAGTCAGGCAGGAATAGCAGTCATCTGTATGGTTTGTAGGCTCCCGCCAAATAATAGGCACAGCGAAAGCCCTAGATCGTTTCTTCTTTTTCAGCCATTCTCGCAGGGTAACTGAACATGCGTTGCATATATGTGGAGCCCAAGACTTATCCTGGTCCCCTACTTTCATGCCGAAATAATACTGATAGGCAGTCTTTACAAGAGGCGTGAGATTGCGTTTCTGTGAGGCATATGTTATTTCACCACAAATATAACAAAAGTTAGTGACAATATTTACACATTTTCCTGGCATGTTTACAAATGTTACACTAAAAAAGCACTCGCGAACCAGAAATTTTGCATTACTTTCAGTAGAAACTACATGTAATCACAGTCACAGCAACAGTATCTGTGTTTATGACGTACAAACAGCTGAAGAGCATTTGTGTTTTGTTATGTGACAGGTGTGCCAACTTCCAAACAAATTCCCCCAAATTTAAAATCTTCACTCTAAAAAATGAAATGTCACTTTATCTTGAAACAAGAGCTAATCTGTCATTTTTATGGCAATTTTTGAATTCAGCAGATGGAAATACATGTAAATTTACTATTTTTAAGCCAGAAACATTTTCATTGTTGCCCAGTGTTATCAGTAGTCTTCGTTCAGTACCTACATACATATACAGGCTCATGTATAAAGGTGTAGGGGGTACAGTAAAAGAAAAATATTAAATACATTGGACAGTGGCGTTAAACTTACGTGTTCTTGTTCTTACTTCTATATTGGACAAACAGAGAAAAACTTTGCAGGCACGCTGCAGAGAATAAATGTATGGCGTCTTACTCAAAACCTTAACTAAGCCCTGTTTTGCGTCACAAATTGCCTGTCAGGAATATTCCGTTGATTATTTCAATGACAAATATTTTGTGTTACTCATTGCTGAAAAAGGTTTACAGATGGATCTCCTCGAACATTTAAAGATATACATTCACAAGCGAAAATCACCTGAAAAAATCTTTCATGAACCCCAGACGCATCCATGCACCAAAGCACTTTCTAAAAAGGCAATAACAACATGTATTCTTCTTCTTGCATAAATTATTATTCTCTTGTTCATGTAACAATTACTGCGCTCTCTTTGTTTACTCATAACTGCTATGCTATTTATTGACTATACTGCGATAAACTCATGAAGAAAAGCTCCATCACATATGGTAGAAAGTTACTCACTCTTTAATTATAAGGTTAATATTTCACTCAATTTCTTTACCTTTTATGTAACGATTGATCCATAGTGCATATAAACTGTCGGCGTGTGAAAACACCTGCAGCTTGCAATGTCCACTTCATCCAGTATGTATGCTTGTAAATATTGTATCTGTAATACAATGCATCTCAAGTCAAAGGGCGCGATGCAGCAAAGTGTGATTTCTAGCACATTCACATTCATTGTACTTACGTTCTCGTCTATTTCCTGTCAATGAGTGTGAAATCAAGAGTGGGTAATGCTGTGTGTGTGTGTGTGTGTGTGTGTGTGTGTGTGTGTGTGTGTGTGACCTGCAAAATGTACTTTATGAGAATGAATTTCCCATGGAAACCACGAGGTAGTGCAATGTAAGCCAAAACATTACACCCTTTTCGTTGAAACTTTTCGTTAGCGGTAGCCAAATTCTCGTTGTTTCCGCCAGCAAAATGTCCACAGCGTCAACTGGACATGGTCCAGATAATGTTTGTGTAACGCCTCCATCTGACGATGAGCCTACAGGAGTGTCTTAAAAACTAATTTAATGGTGCAGAAAATAAATCGTTTCAAGAACTGAAAAAAGTGTTTGGTGTCATGTGACATACAAATAAATCGCCAAAAAGTATATACGTATTTAAAAGCTCTGTAACACTGAAAGGTTAGCCTCCATCGGCTATTGCAAAACATAAATCCCTTTTTAGTTTTTGGGCCACTGATTTTTAAAAACATCTGATCCGTCATAAGTGGGTTATTATTGTAAATCTTTAAAAACAAACTGTTTTAAAATAATAGCTGAGACTGAAAAATCAAACAAAACAAGTTTTTTTGTGTATTTCAGTCGTTTAGATTTTGTAGAACCTGTACGTGAATAACATATCCGATTGAGTATGTAACTGAGTTAATCAGTGTAAGGATAGGCATCACCAATTAAGGTCATGGAGATTATTAATTTCTGTCGTAAAGCGGAGGTGCTTCACTATATAAGGCAAATTATTTTGGGGAAGAAACATTCAAAATATGAGTAGAGTAGATACAGATTGTTTATTATATTTTATTTTTCACGTCAACGGTAAACATTAGAAATGTAAACTTTACAACACCTAACGACACGACAGAAGTCCCCTTGTCTTTTTATATTCAGAAAGAGATGTGCGTTCCATTGGTAAATAGAAGACCGTCAAATACACCAATAATCAGTATAAACATGCAGTAAACACCCGACGTACAAAAATTGCTTATTGAAACTGTGAGAAAGAAATATACATCGAAGCAGATAGGAATTACATCAAGATCACAGAATTTTACTGCACAATGTATAAACTGTCAGATCAACTGAGAATAAAACATCAAATGTCTAAGGTTTACACATTATAAAGAGAAGCAATATTTAACTTTTACAAACAGGTGACAAATACGGCGTTATTATACATGAAACACATATACCACACATATCGGTACAACAGTAACGTCTAAAACTTGTCATTAGACAGAATGGACACAGAGAACATTGAAATATACGTTACACATATCATGGCAGGGTTCAATGTCATATCATACAGGCCACAATAATGATGTGGTATTATTGTTTACTTGTCTGGTCATATTATTTGCATTTTGGTTTCTTTTAGCAGCATCCCCTATGTTTTGACTTCATTCTGTTAAAAACGTGTACCTTTATTCTCAAGAATAAGGACTGAGGATGATTCAGAGTGTCTGATTCATTTTCTGCGGAACTTTTCAACTATGCATAAAGGGAGAAAGGTTGTTTTGGTTGGAAATTGTATAAATAGAAGACCACAAATTTATAGTCTGTCCTGTCTCTGAGGCAGTTACGTCAAAATGCTTTATGGCGAGGGAACAGGAATGGCTGCATGGAAAATGCTCATAATAAATGAGATAGCTCTACAGAATCTGATTCCAAAATATTTTCTATTATGTGTCGTAGCTCGTGATACGTATACCTTGGGGAATGTCACCATATTTCCTTCCAGATCAACAAAGACTTTTTTATGTATGCTTCGCTCTCTCCCCTCCTTTTCCCTCTCTTCACCTCCCGTTTAAAGAAGACTAAGGATCTCTAGAGCTTGAGGATGGTTATATAGAGGGGTGGAGGCAGTGTTCGGTGGGAGGGGGGAGGGGGGTTGAGAAGGTGGACGTGTGGATCCCAAACTGCTGTCCTGCACAAGATATTTTTCGAAATCGTTTGCCTTTGCCTTCTTCCTATCACGAAGTGTCAAGCATATGACTATGGTCGTTCGAAATTAAGGGGAGAGCGAAAACCTGGTAATTATACGTAAATTATTTCACTCCAAGAAAACCGATGTCCCCGTCCAACGTACAGGTCATCAAGTGTCCTTCGAAAGAGACTTGGGTTTGGTATTATTCGTTAGCTGAAAACTGCTCAGTCCTTACACTGCACAGGTCAATGAGTATTTGAACAGGAAATATCGCATTATGTTTCTCACTTGAGAGAAGCTGAGCCTTGCTAGCCATCGAATGTTTTAACACACACATGTTTGGTAGACCGTTTCTGTGTCTCTTAAAAATATAAATAAAAAACACAACGTAACCGTCCAGCTGTTTACTACATTGCATAAATGTTTGTTATTCGTAATCCACTGAAGTCATTCATAGATCAAAATTGAGCAATGCACATGAGTTAATCTCCTGATCTACCACCAAATGATGGGGCATAGCCTCTAAAACGCGTGATAAATGAGAAACACATTCAAGTTCAGTGGCTGGCTGCGTTATGTGTTTTATTTTCGTTAATCAGACGTTGTATTCAGGGTGCTCGGAAATTCACGTTACAAACTTCTAGTACTTGTAGAGGAAAATAGTATGTAACATTCTGAATAGGAACCCTTGTCCGGAAACGTATCGTTTCCGTTCTACTACGTTTTGATGATGATGATGATGATGATGTTTGGTTTGTGGGGCGCTCAACAGCGTGGTTATCAGCGCCCGTACAATTTCCCAACCTTTGCGCAGTCCAATTTCGCCACTTTCCTGGATGATGATGAAATGATGAGGACAAAACAAACACCCAGTCATCTCGAGGCAGGTGAAAATCCCTAACACCGCCGGGAATCGAACCCGGGACCCCGTGCTCGGGAAGCGAGAACGCAACCGCGAGACCACAAGCGGCGGACGCCTAATACTACGTTTTCAACTCAGATATGTGGAGCGTCCATGCCTGCTGAGGGAAAGAGAAAAGTCTAGAGTTGCTTGTCCAGGTATGCAGTACAGCAGACTCATATGGACTATTCCTTGTGGAGTCATATGCAAAGTTTAATTTACGAGACTCCTGTACAGAGAGAGGAAGGTCTGATGGTACGATTTCTGGCCGCTGCAGTAGAAATTGAAGAGATCTCAGGTCGTGTGGAGAGTGTGTATCATAACATGTTTCGCAGGTACAATGTCTTTTCTGCTTTGTTTTTGAATAATGTAAACAGGTAATGTGCAAGTGTTAATACAAACAAATGTGGTTAAGTGAAAAATGGATGCTTCATTGTGTTTACTTTCGAGTTGTTGCCTAATAACTGTACTGCGTCACACCTAGTTCAGTTCTTCAGTCAGAAGCGGATGAGTTAAAGGTTTGAAGTGGAACCGTCTAGAACGCAAACGGTAGTTCTCCGGATGTGGGTTGCTATTCAAAATTTTATGTACTCAGTTCCCTCTACTCGCCTGTCTACGACGGTTGCCCAGAAAGTAAGTTCAGATCGGTCGCGAAATGGAAACCACTGGGAAAATCCGGTAAAGCTTTGCGCAGATGTGTTGGACTGTGTGTCTAGTATGCCCGTCAATCGTGTCGCTTCGCTGTTTTCAGTTTTGAGTTCCTTCTTCATGCCAATTCTCGGCCGCGCACTGCAGGGGCAATGAAGGCGCTCCGGCAGCGTTTTCGATGAGATGTGTTTGATCACCCACAATATAGTCCTTAATAGGCTCCCCCTGAGTCTCATCTCTGCTCACAAGAACCGCTGACTGTGAAGACAACATTTTGCCACAGACAACGAGCTGAAGACCAGTGCAGATAACTGGCCGAAAGCACAAGCGGCTGCTTTCTATGATGAAGATATTGGAAAGTTGATACAAGACTACGACAAAACTCGAAGTTGGGGCGGCCACTATGTAGAGAAGTAGGTGGAAGTTGTACCTAACTGTTGCAAATAAAACGTTTCTGGTTTTCACTGTGGTTTCCTTTTCGTTACCGATCGGAACTTACTTTCTGGACAAACCTCGTATTAAATACACCCATTTAGTCACATCGAATAATTGGTCGTATTTAGGAGAATATGGAGGCGTATAGAGACAAATAATTGTGCAAATAGTATTGGAAGCGCTATTTTAAGCCATTAGGAAAAGCACTGGTGTGTGTACTTGCCTCTCCCAAAGAAACCTCTTTTGTAACAGACACAGTTAAGTGTGCTTTTCATCACTGAATTTATTCACCCATTCGGCGAACAAATTTACGTTGCTACTGAGAGGAACAGCACACAATTAGTTTTTCCGACAGTTGTAAAGGCTTAATAGTACTAACACTCTGTTTACAGAAGAGGTAGATCGAAAACTGCACTTTTACACCTCACAAGCTGACTTTCGCCGGTCACTACACTCAGGTACTGAAAGAGATCACACTCAAGAAATGTGTTACAAGTCACCAGTGGAGGGCTGGCGTTCAAGTGTACTGCTGAGGGTTGCAGTGGTAGTGTGTGATGTTCTTGAGGTTCTTGCGAACGAGCTGCCAGAGGCAGCGCCGGAAGGTGATGCCGCACATGGAGTAGAGCAGGAAGTTGATGCTGAAGTTGGTGTAGTAGAGCATCATGAAGAACTGCTGCAGGCACCACAGGGTCAGCGGCGTCGCCTCCTGCCAGAACGAGAAGCAGACGAACGCGTACAGGCGCGCCACGTAGCTGCAACAACGCACAACACACAGCGGCCTCAGTGCGGCTGACCGAAACAACTTTTCCAATTAGAGCTACCCCTGCAAATACAAAATACTTATTGATGTAGGAATATACAGTGCCTGACAAAAAGAGTGAAGCAATCAGAGGATATGATCGGGCACCAAAGTGCACTGACGGTGTAAGAGTTCATTAGGGGTTCATTATTATTCGCTAGCGTACTTGAGTAGATGTAATTTCAATGGATAGTTCAAGCGCTGCCTGCGATATGGAATATCTATGCTACAATAGAATCGCTGGTCAGAGCAGCTTTGGCAGTAAGTCGAGTTTAGTAGCTCGCAGAGAGCAGTCGTGTTTTGTAGCTCGCACAGAGCACTTGAGTTATGGAGTTCGGACGGGGGAGTGCAGCGGTTGACTTGTGTTGGGCCGGTCGTGCAGAACGATGGCAGTGCCTGAGCGACGTGATGTATATATAATTGTTCTTTGTTGCTGCCTGCATATGTTAATTGCCACAACTGATTTAACCGCAATTGTAATGTTAAAACCCCATGTAATTCCTTGCAGAAATGTTTCAATAATAACCTTTGTTCTGAAGAAAACTTTTGCCAGTCATTTATCTGAGTTTAAGGATTTTACGAATTTTTCCTGTGCATACTCATGTTGATTAAGCAAAAGAAAATCAGTTGTTTTCCTACAAATGAAAATCTAGTGGCCAGCATTGCACTGGGCTGTGTCAAAAATTTCTTATAGGAGCAGATATATAGGTAGCGTTATCCGGCGTCATCACTGTGAAGTAAGAATTTTTCAGTTTATACAGGTTGATTTCACAGAGCCATGACGCAGCGCTGCTGACGTCAAAACTTATTAATATCGATATGCAGTTAGTCTTTAGTGGAAGGTCACATTAAAGGTTGTAATTTTATTATTGGAAAGACATTTTTCTATTGGGGACTTAAACGAGATTTTTCTGTTGGGGGGTTACACTAAATGTGAATATTATAATTATTGTTTCTGTTGGGAGGTTACAATGGGAAAAAATTACAGCACAAGAAAGAGTTGTGTGACATAAACGGAAGTTGGTAGGTTTGTTTGTACATCTGAAAGATCACGTCTGTTCAAATGTCGTGCCGTTCGCACAAGTGTGGCGCTAGTAGCGCCGTTATGAGGATGTAAATCACGTTTGCTTTAAATACACGCTGTAACGATCTTGAGCATTAGTTACCGTTGAACGCGGATATGGCGAGTGAATATTAGTCAAGAATTTGTTTAAGACGGCAAAGACGCCATTATCAACACGTCGTTGAATCTGAACAGGGTCGTTTCATAGGGCTTCGAGAAGCTGGCTGTTCCTTCTGTAATACTGCAGAAGGTTTTGGCAGCAATGTAGTCACTGTAAATGATTGCTGGCAGCAGTGAATATACGTTGTCCTCGATGGAGAGTGTTCATCGAAGGTGAGGATATCATCTGGAGTGCTCCAGGGAAGTGTGGTAGGTCCGCTGCTGTTTTCTATCTACATAAATGATCTTTTGGATAGGATGGATAGCAATGTGCGGCTGTTTGCTGATGATGCTGTGGTGTACGGTAAGGTGTCGTCGTTGAGTGACTGTAGGAGGATACAAGATGACTTGGACAGGATTTGTGATTGGTGTAAAGAATGGCAGCTAACTCTAAATATAGATAAATGTAAATTAATGCAGATGAGTAGGAAAAAGAATCCTGTAATGTTTGAATACTCTGTCAGTAGTGTAGCGCTTGACACAGTCACGTCGATTAAATATTTGGGCGTAACATTGCAGAGCGATATGAAGTGGGACAAGCATGTAATGGCAGTTGTGGGGAAGGCAGATAGTCGTCTTCGGTTCATTGGTAGAATTTTCGGAAGATGTGGTTCATTTGTAAAGGAGACCGCTTATAAAACACTAATACAACCTATTCTTGAGTACTGCTCGAGTGTTTGGGATCCCTGTCAGGTCGGATTGAGGGAGGATTCAATATTCTGGCGATTACACCTATTATTAGTGTACCAGCATTTCATATTTGCAATGGCTTATCCCGCGCTTTTATTACCCTGCGATATTGCTATATTAATCAGTTAAATGTGTTTTCTAGACGAATGTCTTCCCGAAGTTTCATTACTTTGCACTAATTATTTTTTGTTGTTGCGATTTTTTCCGGCAGTGTAACTTGGTAATCGTACACACCAGCGGCGTATGTAAATGATTAGCGATGCAATTCTCTGTGACAAGTAGAACGGCCACGAGAGTGAATTAACGTTTTTCGTGTTTAGCGTTGTTTCCAGACCTAGTAAGGGGTTCGTAAGGGGCGTGAACAGCCTTCAACTGTTGAGTGTTCACAGTGAAGGCGACGGAGTTGCCACGTATTCGTATAAGATAACGTTGTCAGCGTTTGACAGAGTTTGACAGGCGCCTTATTGCGGGTCTCCATTCATCCAGCTGATCCAGATTTTTAGTGCATTTGTACGTGATTGTAGTCCGATTTTGGACTCCATGGAAACTAGAGGGCAGGTAGACTCGTCATAATTCCAGTGGACAACGTCTGAGGACAAGGAAGGATCGCCGCATGGTGCACCAAGCACATCTTAACCCCTTGACGTATGTGCCTGCTATTCGAGAATAGATAATGGACTCCCTGAAACATTCTGTGTCATACTGCATCACTGGTCGAAGACTATCAGCAGCCCGTCTAGGGAATTTACCGTCATATGCGTACGCTGCCATTAACACCACATCACGGAAGGCTGCTTCTGGAGTGGTGACGTAAGAGGAAGGCACTGACTGTTTATGAACGGCGTCCCATTGTGTTCAGCGATGAATAGCGCTTCTGCACTACTCTTGACGAACAACATCGGCGAGCATGGTGGCGACCTGGGGAGAGGTCCCATTCTTCTATTGTTTTGGAGAGGCACAGCGGTGTTAATATTCTCATCACCATGTGGAGGGCCATCCTCTATGACTTCAGTCACAACTGGTAGTGATTGAGGGAATTCTGAAGGCACAGTGGTGTGTCACAGAGATCCTGCATCCTCATGTGGTACCCCTCATGCGACTATAGTGCGGTGCCGTGTTTCAATAGGACAATGCTCATCCAGATACGGAACGTGTCTCTATAATGTCCCCACGATGCTGAGGTACTCCCATGGCCTGTTAGAGCCCCAGATCAGCTCCCGATAGAACATATGTAGGACCAGCTAGGAAGTCAACTATGCCCCAGGCACGTATCACTGATGCCAATGATCTGTTACAACAACTGTGAGCCAGCTCGCCAGAACAGGATACAATAGCTTAATGATACCCTTCCCAACCGAAACAGTGAATGCATCCAGGTCAGAAGGGTGCAACGTCATAACGATAACTTGGTTCACACTGCAAAGTTCTTTGTACATTTTACTCGATTTTGTGGTCACTGCGGTAACAAAAGAAACCTTCTCAACCTGTGACGTTTCACTTCGTTTCCTTCTCTCCTTCCGGGTGCTTCATTTTTTGTCAGGCGTTACATAGAGGGAGATCATTTTAACTGAAGGCATTGAAATATCTTGAAAACTGCACTTCGGATTTGCATTTCCAATTTGTTTGTATTGTAGGGGGACATCCAAAGATATCACACTTGACCTCCCACCCCATCCTGTGCGTGGCTGGTGGGGTGCAACTTTGAAATCTTCAATGGGGACCGTCTTTTATTGCAGATTATGATTCTATGCCAAAATCTACATACGTTTTGTCTGAAGCATTTTCTTCGTTTCGCCACAGATGGCGCTGTAATCGGAGAAATAGAAACGGGTGCACAATCGTAACTTACGACATGCTACTAAATGGTCATTGAATATCCAACGGCACGTTGGACCCCACTTCCATGCTGAGAGGGCAGGCCAGTATTTCGTAACTTCTAATTGGAAACCCCATTCGTAACGTTGTATTTCTCCGATAAATCGAACAGGGGACTACACTGAGGACGTGTAGCCAACTATGACCTATAATAATAGACAGTATCACTGTGACAGGAACTCTCGTATCGAGCAAACGTAGAACAGATAGCGGCTCTAAACGTTACAATACTTGCGCAGTGTTTATCGGCTGCACGTCTTCCTATCATTTGGAGAACAGATGTGCAAGTGGGCGACGAATGGTGCAATCACAGAAGAAAAATTTGAAATGATCCTGATTTACGAAGACTGTAGCGGATTGGTTGAAACTTCCGTTACTTTGTATGCCGAGCGTTTTCCAGAGAAAGCTTGCTCTCCTTCGCTCTTTTACAAGTAGTGAACGCCTTTATGTCTGATGGCAGCGTACAGATCGGTAAAAGAAAACGGAGCAAACGTGTTACAGCGGAAGCTAATGAAATAGCTGTACTAGCGGCAGTACACCACAACTCACGGATACGCGCCCGGCGATTGCAGTATTTTGTAAATGGGCACGCCAATAAACGCAAACGACCCCCCCAGTTTTCGCCGAGATACTCTTTTCGGATGAGTCTACATTCACACACCATGGTAGCGTTAACCGGCATAACATGCACTACTGGACTGTAGACATATCCCACTGGTCACGGCAAGATGACAATCAACGTCCTTGGCAGCTAACGTATGATTCGGCATCATGGGGAAGAAATTTATTGCTCTGTATTTTATCGATGGCGCGTTGAATGGACGCAAATATCGAACGTTTTTGGAACAAGAACTACCGGTACTACTGCAGGATATTGCCCTGTACGTTCGACAACATATGTGGTTTCGGCATGACTGTTGCCCAGCGCATTACGCAATTGAAGCACGGCAGTTATTAGACAGTATATACACTGGTCGGTGGATCGGCAGAGGCGGCCCTGTTAATTAGCCCCCTAGGTTACCGGATTTGAGGTCGCCAGATTTCTTTCTGTGGGGGTATTTAAAATATAAGGTGCACCAGCAAGCGCCAACAGGCAGTGAAGACGTAGTCGACCGCATCAGAAACTCCTGCGCTGACATTCCAGCAGGTACGCTTTTGTCCTGTGTACGGTCATTTGAAAAACTGGTCACTAAGTGTACTGAAATTGGCAGTACAACGTTTGAACACTTGCTGTAATTGCAAAAGTAGAGCAGCGTTTGCCTCGACCCTTGGGCACAGCAGCGCTGTTCGATATGTCGGAGGACTACAACGTTGCGAATGTATTTTCCAATTAGAAGTTATGAAATTCTGGCCTGTCCTTTCCTCTCAGCATGGAGGTAGGGTTTCAAGTGCCATTGGATATTCAAGGGTTGTTGAGCAGCATGTTGTAAATTACGATTGTGTACCCATTTCTGTTCATCAGATTACAGCGCCATCTGTGACGAAAAACTACTTCCGACAAAACATATGTAGATTTTGCCGTAGAATCATAATCTGTAATAAAAAACGAGGTGTCCCATTGAAGATTTCAAAGTTGCCTCCGCCACCCGCGCACGTTGTGGGGGGAAGAGGGATCTAGTTTGGTATTACTGGATATGTTCCTCCGAGACAAACAAATTGGAATTGTAATTTTGTTTTATCCGAGGTGTAGTTTTCGTGATATTTCCATGTCTTCAGTTAAAATTAACGCCCTGCATATTGTTGGAACTAAATTATAAATGTTATCGAAATAAGTTAATCATCTAACACAAAATAATGTACATCATACTCCGCAAGCCTTTAATGGCGGAGGGTACTTTCGGTACCATTATCTGATGCCTCCAACCATGTTCCACTCGCGAATAGTGCGTGGGAGGAATGATTGTCGGTAGGCCTCTGTATTGGCTCTAATTTCTCGAATTTTCTCCTCGTTGTCAATAGGCGAGATATTTGTGGGGGGGGGGGAAGTAATATGTTGTCCGACTCCTGAAAAGTTCTGTCCCGAAATTTCAATAGTAAATCTCTCCGAGATGCACACCGCCTCTCTTGCAACGTCTCGTAGTGGAGTTTGTTTAGCATTTCCACAACGCTCTCTCGCCAGCTAAACGATCCCGCGACGAAACGCGCCGTTCCTCGTTGGATATTCTCTATCTCCTCTATCAGTCCTACCTGACAGAGATCCCAGATAGGCGAACAATACTCAAGAATTGGTCGAACAAGCGCTTTATAAGCCATGAAATGATAATTAAATCAAGACCCTAAGCTGTTGACAGGCGTTGATATACTTCATTGGGGACTGGGACTCGAACCCGGGATTTTCTGCTTACATAGCAGGCGCTCTGTCCATCTGAGCCACGGAGGGCACAGAGGATATTGCGACTGCACGGATTTATCCTTGTAACGCTTCCCGTGAGACCCACATTCCCAACTTAATGTCCACACACTACATTCGTAGTGCCCCTGCCCATTACACTCAGTACTCGCGGCAGAGTCCCGTAAGAGTTCGGGCAATGCGTGTGCATCCAGCACAGAATGAGGTCAATGGCCGGTTAGCCTTAACTGTACGAAGATGGTATCTGTTCTTTCGGACATGTCCGAAACAACAGATACCATCGGTGACCATGCAGCTCTCTTAGAATGAAATGATAATTAAATTAAGACCCTAAGCTGCCGACAGGCGTTGATATACATCAGTGTAGTGTGTGGACATTCATTTGGGAATGTGGGTCTCGCGGGGAGCTTGCAAGGGATAAATCGCTGCAGTCGCATTATCCTCTGTGCCTCGGTGGCTCAGATGGGTAGAGCGTCTGCTATGTAAGCAGGAGGTCCCGAGTTCGACTCCCGGTCGGTGCAAACATTTCCAACTGTATATCAACGCTTGTAGACAGCTTAGGGTCTTGATTTAATTACCATGTTATTCTAAGAATGTCCGAAAGAACAGATATCATCTTCATATACTTTATAAGCCACTTCTTTCGTGGATGAGTTACGTTTCCTTAAGATTCTTCCAATGAATATGAGTTTGGTATCTCCTTTTCCCACTATTTGTTTTATGTGGTCACTCCACATACGGTCGCTCTGGATAGTCACGCCTAGATATTTTACGGCAGACGCTGTCTGCAGTTGTTTGTCACCAACAATGTAGCTGTACAGTAGTGGATTTATTTTCCTATGTATGCGCAATGTGTTACATTTATTTAAGTTCAGGGTCAACTGCCAGAGCCTGCACCATTAATGTATCAAAGTTACTCATAATTAATGATACAATTAACACAGAGCTAACTGCTGGCACATTAAGTGCTTCATTATCACAATCTTTGATCAGGCCTCCGAAATTTGTCGTGAAATGCGTTAAAGGCACACCTTTGTGGACGTATTAAATACACAGTGAACGCATATTACCTAAATTCCTCTGTGAACGAAGGGAAAGAGAACTCTCTTCAGAGTGATAGATGGAGAGATAGTACGAAATAAGTTTCATTTAGACAGGTCTCTCAAAACTGAACCATTTTTGTCTGAACAGCTCTTTTGATTCGTAGTGTGCTTCAGAGGTAGTCTGGAGTCACAACGCAAAGCTTCTTGTCAGACAGTGGCGCTGCAGGAAATTTCCGGAGAGGTGTACTGTATGTGATAGGTTCAGGAACTAGATCCAACGATTATCGCTGGCTTGTATGGCAGTGATAATGCACGGTGTGTAAGCTCAGGTCATTGAGATTCACGACTCACAGAGCTTACAGATTTTTCAGAGATATCAGAGAACTATGTGTTACTGAGGAGTGAATAATTTTGGCAGATGTGTGTTATTCATAGAATGGGAAATGATAGAATTGCTCAAGAGTAACAGAAGTTAAGTGCAAACTGAAAATTGTTGATTTGTGAGACAAAGAATCTGAGGAAGCCCAATAAATGTAAGCCTTCTGCAGCTTAGCAGTGTGTCAGCAGTGCGCAAGTAGCAGCAAGCAAAGTGGCTTATTTAGCGTTCATATAAGTGTAGTAGTCAAGTTGAAAATTTGTTTGAGTGTTCTTAGCGCACTTGTTTAGTTAAATCCGTCAAATCGTTGTGTAGTTTCGTAATTAGCAGGGGCAGATTTGCATTTTAATATCTGTGATGTGTAAAGTCGCGTAGTCGTCTGTCATTTGTTTATTTCTTTCAAATAGTCTTTGTACGTTACTGACAGTAAGGTTAGCCTTCTGCCGCCTAGCAGTGTGTCAGCAGTGCGCAAGTAGCAGCATTACTGCATTTACTAGGCAGGCTTGTATTGTAATAACCGTTTAAATTTTGTGTCGAATTGTTTGTGCTCTCTGTAGATTAGTTCAGACGTTCTTTGCACAACAGTTCTTAGCATGGATAGGGACTGTGACTGCTATCTTCGGATGCGGGCTCAGTTGGCATCCCTTCGCTCCCAGCTTCAGGCAGTGTTGGATTCCGTCACACAGCTTGAGGCTGTTGCCAATGGGCATCACTGTGGGGGTCCGGATGGGGGTTTGTCGGGGACGGCCAGCTCGTCCCACGCATCCCCTGATCGGACTACGACTGTGGCTGCCCGGGATACTGCCCACGTTGAGGCTGACCCCTCACCCGTGGTAGAGTGGGAGGTCGTCTCGAGGTGTGGCAGGGGGCGAAAGACATTCCGGAGGGCTGACCGGAAGGGCTCTCCAGTTTGTCTGACGAACCGGTTTCAGGCTCTGTCTCAGGCTGATACTGATCTTCGGTTGGACATGGCTGCTTGTCCTGTTCCAGAGGTTGCCCCTCAGTCTGCAAGATCCAGGTGGTTGCAGAGGGTGGGCTTACTGGTAGCTGGGAGCTCCAACGTCAGGCGCGTTATGGCTGCAAGGGAGGGGAAGAAAACCTATGTGCACTCCGTGTGCATACCGGGGGGGAGTCATTCTAGATGTGGAAGGGTCCTTCCGGATGCCATGAAGGGTACAGGATGCATCCATCTCCAGGTGGTCGCTCATGTCGGCACCAATGATGTGTGTCGCTATGGATCGGAGGAAATCCTCTCTGGCTTCCGGCGGCTAGCTGATTTGGCGAAGACTGCCAGTCTCGCTAGCGGGATGAAAGCAGAGCTCACCATCTGCAGCATCGTCGACAGGACTGACTGCGGACCTTTGGTACAGAGCCGAGTGCAGGGTGTGAATCAGAGGCTGAGACAGTTCTACGATCGTGTGGGCTGCAGATTTCTCGGCTTGCGCATTAGCGTTGTGAGGTTTCGGGTTCCGCTGGATAGGTCAGGAGTCCACTACACGCAGCAGGCGGCTACACGGGTAGCAGGGGTTGTGTGGCGTGGACTGGGCGGTTTTTTAGGTTAGATGGCCTCGGGCAAGTACAGAAAGGGCAACAGCCTCAAAGGGCGCGGGGCAAAGTCAGGACATGCGGGGACTAAGCAGCAATCGGTATCGTAATTGTAAACTGTCGAAGCTGCGTTGGTAAAGTACCGGAACTTCAAGCACTGATAGAAAGCACCGAAGCTGAAATCTTTATAGGTACTGAAAGCTGACTGAAGCCAGAGATAAATTCTGCCGAAATTTTTACAAGGGAACAGTAGGTGTTTAGAAAGGATGGATTGCATGCAACCAGTGGTGGCGTGTTTGTCGCTGTTAGTAATAGTTTATCCTGTAGTGAAAAAGGAGTGGATAGTTCCTGTGAATTAGTATGGGTGGAGGCTATACTCAACAACCGAGCTAGGTTAATAATTGGCTCCTTTTACCGACCTCCCGACTCAGCAGCATTAGTGGCAGAACAACTGAGAGAAAACCTGGAATACATATCACATAAATTTCCTCAGCATGTTATAGTCTTAGGTGGAGATTTCAATTTACCAGATATAGACAGGGGACACTCAGATGTTTAGGACGGGCGGTAGGGACAAAGCATCGAGTGACATTATACTGAGTGCACTATCCGAAAATTACCTCGAGCAATTAAACAGAGAACCGATTCGTGGAGATAACATCTTGGACCTACTGATAACAAACAGACCCAAACGTTTCGACTCTGTAAGCGCAGAACAAGGAATCAGTGATCATAAGGCCGTTGCAGCATCCCTGAATATGGGAGTAAATAGGAATATAAAAAAAGGGAGGAAGGTTTATCTGTTTAGCAAGAGTAATAGGAGGCAGATTTCAGACTACGTAACAGATCAATACGAAAATTTCTGTTCCGACACTGAAAATGTTGAGTGTTTATGGAAAAAGCTTAAGGCAATCGTAAAATGCGTTTTAGACAGGTACGTGCCGAGTAAGAGTGTGAGGGACGGGAAAAACCCACCGTGGTTCAACAACAACACTGCAAATTTAAACGCAGCCAAAACGTCTCAGACAAACAGAAGCTAAACGATGTCAAAGTTAGTGTAAGTAGGGTTATGCGTGAAGCGTTCAGTGAATTCGAAAGTAAAATTCTATGAACGGACTTGGTAGAAAATCCTACGAAGTTCTGGTCTTACGTTAAGCAGGCCGGAGTGGCCGTGCGGTTCTAGGCGCTACAGTCACGAACAGAGCGACCGCTACGGTAGCAGGTTCGAATCCTGCCTCGGGCATGGATGTGTGTGATGTCCTTAGGTTTAATTAGTTCTAAGATCTAGGCGACTGATGACCTCATAAGTTAAGTCGCATAGTGCTCAGAGCCATTTGAAACATTTGAATCTTACGTTAAATCAATAAGTGGATCGAGACAGCATATCCAGACACTCTGGGATGATAATGGCATTGAAACAGAAGATGAGACGCGTAAAGCTGAAATACTAAACACCTTTTTTCCAAAGCTGTTTCACAGAGGAAGACCGCACTGCAGTTCCTTCTTTAAATCCTCGCAAAAACGAAAAAATGAATGACATCGAAATAAGTGTCCAAGGAATAGAAAATCAGCTGAAATCACTCAACAGAGGAAAGTCCACTGTACCTGACGGGATATCAATTCGATTCTACACAGAGTACGCGAAAGAACTTGTCCCCCTTCTAACAGCCTTGTACCGCAAGTTTCTAGAGGAACGGAAGGTTCCAAATGATTGAAAAAGAGCACAGGTAGTTGCAGTTTTCAAGAGGGTCTTCGAGCAGATGCGCAAAACTATAGGCCTATATCTCTGACATCGATCTGTTGTAGAATTTTAGAACATGTATTTTGCTCGCGTATCATGTCATTTCTGGAAATCCAGAATCTACTCTGTAGGATTCCGGAAACAGCGATCGTGTGAGACCCAACTCGTTTTATTTGTTCATGAGACCCAGAAAATATTAGATACAGGCTCCCAGGTAGATGCCATTTTCCTTGACTTCCGGAAGGCGTACGATACAGTTCCGCACTGTCGCCTGATAAACAAAATAAGAGCCTACGGAATATCAGACCAGCTGTGTGACTGGATTGAAGAGTTTTTAGAAACAGAACACAGCATGTTGTTCTCAATGGAGAGACGTCTACAGACGTTAAAGTAACCTCTGGCGTGCCACAGGGGAGTGTTACGGGACCATTGCTTTTCACGAAATATATAAATGACCTAGTAGATAGTGTCGGAAGTTCCATGCGGCTTTTCGCGGTTGATGCTGTAGTATACAGAGAAGTTGCAGCATTAGAAAATTGCAGCAAAATGCAGGAAGATCTGCAGCGGATAGGCACTTGGTGCAGGGAGTGGCAACTGACCCTTAACATAGACAAATGTCATGTATTGCGAATACACAGAAAGAAAGATCCTTTATTGTATGATTATATGATAGCGGAACAAACACTTGTAGCAGTTACTTCTGTAAAATATCTAGGAGTATGCGTACGGAAGATATGAAGTGGAATGATCATATAAAATTAATTGTTGGTAAAGCGGGTGCCAAGTTGAGATGCATTGGGAGAGTCCTTAGAAAATGTAGTCCATCAACAAAGGAGGTGGCTTACAAAACACTCGTTAGACCTATACTTGAGTATTGCTTATCAGTGTGGGATCAATACCAGGTCGGGTTGACAGAGGAGATAGAGAAGATCCAAAGAAAAGCGGCGCGTTTCGTCACAGGGTTATTTGGTAAGCGTGATAGCGTTACGGAGATGTTTAGCAAACTCAAGTGGCAGACTCTGCAAGAGAGGCGCTCTGCATCGGGGTGTAACTTGCTGTCCAGGTTTCGAGAGGGTGCGTTTCTGGATGAAGTATAAGTATCGAAGATATTGCTTCCCCCTACTTATACCTCCCGAGGAGATCACGAATGTAAAATTAGAGAGATTCGAGCGCGCATGGAGGCTTTCCGGCAGTCGCTCTTCCCGCGAACCATACGCGACTGGAACAGGATAGGGAGGTAATTGCAGTGGCACATAAAGTGCCCTCTGCCACACCACATTGGGTGGCTTGCGGAGTATAAATGTAGATGTAGATGAAAACACCCAAGACGACTAGAGATTTATTCCAACTGTGGAACAATTTGCTGCAAGACCTGATGTGAAGCACTTTAGCGTCAGCTGAAAGGTCACTTAAGACTTTGGTTCTGAGCATAAGTAGTGACCATCAGTCAGAATTACTGTCGCTAACAGCTTGTTCACCGTCTTCAAGCAAGACCGCTGCTCTGAGATGTACGCACGCAAGTCTCTGGGTGCTAGTATTCGGGGCACACACTTCCTGAGAATGAAATGCATTTCACGACTTCTATAAATAACTAACAGCCAGTAGAGTGCCCCTGAGATAACTATTAACGCAATGGAGATATTATTGTTTTCTTTCTACTCTTTGTGTGACAGAAAGAAACTCACTGTTCCAGAATGAGTTCTGTATAAGAGAAAATGCAATAATTGAAAGGGTGGTCCAATATAAGAAAATGAATTGTAGAAGCGAAAACAATTAAATACACATTGATAATTCTGACGCATATAATATGTTGATAAATGAGTGCAATTTCTGCACTGATGAGCAATTTTTGTAGTAAATGAATGTAATTGTTATAAATTAGCATCTCAAGCTGGATAGTACGAGGTGCATTCAAGTTCTAAGGCCTCCGATTTTCTTTCTAATTAACTACCCACCCGAAATCGATGAAACTGGCGTTACTTCTCGACGTAATCGCCCTGCAGACGTACACATTTTTCACAACGCTGACGCCATGATTCCATGGCAGGGGCGAAGGCTTCTTTAGGAGTCTGTTTTGACAACTGGAAAATCGCTGAGGCAATACCAGCAAGGCTGGTGAATGTGCGGCCACGGAGAGTGTCTTTCATTGTTGGAAAAAGCCAAAAGTCACTAGGAGCCAGTCAGGTGAGCAGGGAGCATGAGGAATCACTTCAAAGTTGTTATCACGAAGAAACTGTTGCGTCACGTTAGCTTGATGTGCAGGTGTGTTGTATTGGTGAAACAGCACACGCACAGCCCTTCCCAGACATTTTTGTTGCAGTGCAGGAAGGAATTTGTTCTTCAAAACATTTTCGTAGGATGCCCCTGTTACCGTACTGCCCTTTGGAATGCAATGGGTAAGGATTAAGCCCTCGCTGTCCCAGAACATGGACACCATCATTTTTTCAGCACTGGCGGTTACCTGAAATTTTTTTGGTGTGCTTCCATTGAGCTGACTGGCGCTTTGTTTCTGGACTGAAAAATGGCATCCACGTCTCATCCATTGTCACAATCGATGAAAAGAAAGTCCAATTCATGCTGTCGTTGCGTGTCAACATTGCTTGGCAACATGCCACACGGGCAGCCATGTGGTCCGCTGTCAGCATTCGTGGCACCCACCTGGATGACACTTTTCGCATTTTCAGGTCGTCATGCGGGATTGTGTGCACAGAACCCACAGAAATGCCAACTCTGGAGGCGATCTGTTCAACAGTCATTCGGCGATCCCCCAAAACAATTCTCTCCACTTTCTCGATCATGTCGTCAGACCGGCTTGTGCGAGCCCAAGGTTGTTTCGGTTTGTTGTCACACGATGTTCTGCCTTCATTAAACTGTCGCACCCACGAACGCACTTTTGACACATCCATAACTCCATCACCACATGTCTCCTTCAACTGTCGATGAATTTCAATTGGTTTCACACCACGAAAATTCAGAAAACGAATGATTGCACGCTGTTCCAGTAAGGAAAACGTCGCCATTTTAAGTATTTAAAACAGTTCTCATTCTCGCCGCTGGCGGTAAAATTCCATCTGCCGTACGGTGCTGCCATCTCTGGGACGTATTGACAATGAACGCGGCCTCATTTTAAAACAATGCGCATGTTTCTATCTCTTTCCAGTCCGGAGAAAAAAAATCGGAGGCCTTAGAACTTGAATGCATCTTGTATAAAAAATCTACCCGAGGTATAGTGTGTCCCAGAAAAACGCCGTAAAGCTTTATAGACAGATTCCTTGTACAAAAACAAGAAAAAATTTCTAGTAAACAAGGGTTCTAAAAAGCATACCTTGAGAGCTATGAACACTTGCTCACCTTTGATGCTATGAAACAAATGTCTTCTACTGCAATGACATTGCTTTCCGTATTTTGGGAGGACGTAGTAGGGACCAAACAAAGAAGTCCAGTAAACTTGGGATCTAAAATGCATACTTTAAGAGCTACTAGCACTTATTCATCTTCGCTAGTTTGAAACACATCTCTTCTATTGAGCAAGTACTCATAGCTCTCCAGAGTATGGAGTGATCGCAGGCACGTGGGCAAACACCACGGTCTTACTCCAGCAGCGATGTACGTGAATGCGACAGTTGTATGGCATATTCTCCTAACGTTACAGGCAGGTTTAGTCACCTGAGTAGCGAGTCATTCAGATTTCCCAGCGTGCTTTGATACTGGTGTGACATGTGATACATTCAACTTTTGCTGAATTAATGCCGTTGCATGAATTTAAACACTAGTCAATTAACAGTATAGGTCGCGGTGCGTCAAAGCAAGTACAGGATCAATGAAGTGCATACAATATGCGTTAGGAGGAAAATTACTCGCTGTAAGCATCGAAACAGGGTGAAATCTAAAGAACTTTGGCTACGGAGGGACGTTCAATTGGAGTAGGGAAACGTCGATTCTGGAATAAGCTTCTCTAGCGCCCTTGAGGCGGTCGTGATGTAGTGCACGGCGCTGGGAGTCTGCGGTTGATGCCTGTCGACACAAACCAGTCGACGCAACGCCATTGGCGCACGAGGAAAAAAAAAAAAAGAAAATGTAGCTACGCCATCGTTGTCCACCCAGTTACATGGGTCCACTGTGCGGACCTTATAAGTAACACACAGTCTGGTTCAAAGAAGTCGTTTTTGTAACAAATAATTACAGTAGTAACATTGAGAAGTTTTTCTTGCAGTTTGTAACTGGCAGCAAACTCAGTAACACTGATGTAGACGCTACTGCTTTTGTACTATTTAATGCGACACACATAAAATTTTGGCAACAGAATTTTGTTACAGTTAGTGCAAATTTTCGGAAATGTGGTTAAGCAAATTTATAAATTCCTATACCATGCATTATTGCTGCATTTTAGCATCAAACTCCCTGTGTTACCCTCGTATAACGGCCGTTTCAGATTAGCTATATCATATGGCTCTGAGCACTATGGGTCTTAACTTCTGAGGTCATCAGTCCCCTAGAACTTAAGACTACTTCTAACCTAAGGACATCACACACACCCATGCCCGAGGCAGGATTCGAACCTGCGACCGTAGCGGTCGCGCGGACATACCTACTTGCGAAGCAAGTGTGATGACTGTGCGCTATGGGACGGACTGAGGATTGAACTGCGTACCAATATTGGTAGCCAACAGCAAAATAAGAAATTACGACTACAGACTAAAAAAATATACAGGTGATTCAGCTACTCCTACCGCTGTCTTTATCCGCAATGTTATAGCTGGTCTTCAATAAACCAGGCGCAAGATTTCATTAGTCTGTCGCTTACTATGCGCAAAGTAGTAGTTCCACAGAAAAAATGAGCAGGACCTGTTTGTAGAAAATTTAATGTAGTTAAATTGTGCACAGGGATACATTTTTACTGATGGCCATGACATTCAAATGCAGCCCCACTCCCACGCACAACCCTCACTGGTCAGGCTTTCTAATTGTTGTTCATGGCATTCCCTCCTACTACTGCACAAATATTTGTGAGTGCATGGATTATTTCCCACATTGGACCTTTTTGATCTTCACTGACTGGCCTTATTATGCCGCCGGCTTAGTCTGGCACTTATAAGTGTTAAAATTGACGTTTGTGTACATTTTACTTAACGATTTTGCGTATTTTATAGCATAAAATGAACAATTACATCTTTGTATTCGTCAGGGCTTCTGACTGCAAACTATTGTACTTGTAAAGGTTAAGTTTGGATGGAATTGTCAGGGTAATTAGTTTTAGTGGAACGTTTACAAAAGTAGTTTCTCGTTCATTACCGTCATAGGCACGTTTAAATTAATGATGTTATTGTGCTGGTGACGTAATAGCTCAATCAAAAGAGACCAAGAAACGTCCAGTATCGGAAAGCGTTCGTGTAATCGGAAATTTTTGTACAGTGGCAGGAGGCTGTGGCACAAACAACATATTAGAAATCCTGACTGGTAAGGGATGAGTGTTGCAGTGGGGGTGTTTTTAAAGTTCCTTTTTGTACATTTTTCTTGAATAAATTGAAAACCATGGGCTTATGTGGAAGCGTACCTCAGTAGAAAATTTTACATTAAATCTTCTACAAAAATCCTGTTCATTTTTTTCTGTAGGACTAATAGTTTCAGGGTAGCGAGCGAGAGAATATGAAAATTTCGCTCATGGTTTATGAGGGCCAGCTGTAATATTGTGGGTTGCACGAAGCGACAGCGGTAGGGGCAGCTCAATAACACAGCTTGTCTTCTGATTGGGTTGGCTGCTGTTCCTACCAACAGTATGTCGGGAATGTGTAGTATGTGGAAGCTAATTGAGTGGCAAGTGAATAACATGGAAGGGGTGGTGGTGTGGTCAGTAGAGAATTTCAGCGAAACGTTGGAGCAGGAGTGGCGAAAACTTCGGCTCGTCGGCCATGTCCAGGCCCAGCTGCCAAAGCCCTCAGCCTCGCTGCACATTTCCCCCACAGCCACGCCGCTGCCTGAGCGCGAGGAAGCAGAAGAGGCGAAAACAGCGAACGCGCCTCATTTGAATGACAGTGCAGTCGTACTGCATATGACTTGGTTTTATATTTCACATTTTTCAACAACATACAACACAAACAAAACAAATTTTCAGTATTAATTAATTTATCTTGCACAAATAAGTTCATCTACATCTACATCCATACTCCGCAAGCCACCTGACGGTGTGTGGCGGAGGATACCTTGAGCACCTCTATCGGTTCTCTCTTCTATTCCAGTCTCGTATTGTTCGTGGAAAGAAGGATTGTCGGTATGCCTCTGTGTGGGCTCTAATCTCTCTGATTTTATCCTCATGGTCTCTTCGCGAGATATACGTAGGAGGGAGCAATATACTGCTTGACTCTTCGGTGAAGGTATGTTTTCGAAACTTCAACAAAAGCCCGTACCGAGCTACTGAGCGTCTCTCCTGCAGAGTCTTCCACTGGAGCTTATCTATCATCTCTGTAACGCTTTCGCGATTACTAAATGATCCTGTAACGAAGCGCGCTGCTCTCCGTTGAATCTTCTCTATCTCTTCTATCAACCCTATCTGGTACGGATCCCACACTGCTGAGCAGTATTCAAGCAGTGGGCGAACAAGCGTACTGTAACCTACTTCCTTTGTTTTCGGACTGCATTTCCTTAGGATTCTTCTAATGAATCTCAGTCTGGCATCTGCTTTACCTACAATTAACTTTATATGATCATTCCATTTTAAATCACTCCTACTGCGTACTCCCAGGTAATTTATGGAATTAACTGCTTCCAGTTCCTGACCTGTTATTTTGTAGCTAAATGATAAGGGATCTTTCTTTCTATGCATTAGCAGCACATTACACTTGTCTACATTGAGATTCAGTTGCCATTTCCCTGCACCATGCGTCAATTCACTGCAGATCCTCCTGCATTTCAGTACAATTTTCCATTGTTACAACCTCTCGATATACCACAGCATCATCCGCAAAAAGCCTCAGTGAACTTCCGATGTCATCCACAAGGTCATTTATGTATATTGTGAATAGCAACGGTCTTACGACAGTCCCCTGCGGCACACCTGAAATCACTCTTACTTTGGAAGACTTCTCTCCATTGAGAATGACATGCTGCGTTCTGTTATCTAGGAACTCTTCAATCCAATCATACAATTGGTCTGATAGTCCATATGCTCTTACTTCGTGCAGGTCAATCAGTTACATCTGCACATGCACAGGGTGCTTTCAGCTTAAACGGCAAACGCTCCCCAAAACAGTTTCAAAACAGATATAGAGTGACAATGTCCTCAAAACCTTTATAAAACTCTCCTTTTAATTCTTGCAAGACCACAACGAACTCTTCAAGTTGCCACGTCATCTTGACTTTTTTAGTTTCATAATTGAAAAAAGGTCTTTCACACAAATGATGATCGAAATATTGTAGAACTTTTGCAACCTCATTACGGAGACGGAAAATCTACCTGAGAAAAGCAATGTAGACGACAGTTTTACCGCAAAACGATTTGCTATTAAAAGTGGAATTACACAGCAGGCCAATCAGTTACATCTGCACGTGCACAGGGGTGCTTTCAGCGGAAACGGCAAACGGTCTCGAAAACAGTTTGAAAACAGGCATAAGAGTGACAGTGTCCTCAAAACCTTTACAAAACTATACTTGTAATTCTTGCAAGGCCACAAAGAATTCTTCAAACCTCGCGCTTTCTTCAACGCCAGTCAGCTTTAGGGAACTGGATTGTCTTTATTAAAATATGTCCCTTGTGCAACGCGATTTTCTTCTTAAACGCATCACCATCAAATCAGAAAGAAGTTACCTTCCTACATCTTACTGTGGGCAGTGTGCAGTCAAGTCCACTTAAAATGCGCAGTTTTCAATCCATTCGTTCCTGCACTCCTTTTTGATTCGTAGAATCAACGATAGCGAGATTTAAATAAAAAAAAAACCTTTCGTGAGCCGTGGGAAACAATGCTTCCCACTACAATGAACTCGCTCCTAGTCCCGTGGGATTCACAGTTCCCACCTCTGTACGGTGCTATCACCTAGTGAACATTATAGGGTACTGCTTCCAATCGGAAGTTCCCGCCGTTTTTGCTGTACCTTAGCGCAGAGGCATTGTATAGCTGAGTGTTGCTCTGTAGAGGAGCCTTTCAGTGCTGTTTGCGTGACATTTTGTGATTTTTTTCCTCAAAGCAATAGTATAACGTAAATACTTTTGATTTACCAAAATTTATGAAGGAAAACGTAAAATTGGAACGAGGAGAATTCCAGTTTGAAACAAAAGGAGCCATTTGTACAGTAAAATGGATGGATAACCGTCCAGTGACTTTCCTGTCCTCAATTCATGACCCATGAGAAACAGCAACAGTGAAAAGGAAAAACAAGGACGGTACTAGTACAGAGATTTCTTGTCCTGAAGTTGTGCAGAATACAACAAAATAATGGGTGGTGTCGATAAGTTTGATCAATTACGAGAAAGGTATGCTATTGGCAGACGTTCTGTAAAATGGTGGCACAGAATATTTTATTTCCTGGTGGACGTTGCTGCAGTGAACAGTTTTATCCTGTGGAAAATAAGTGAAAGAGAAAGTGGACAGCATGATCAGCTCACATACAGGATCCATCTAGCCAGACAATTGATCGCTGGCTTCTCATCCCAAAAAAGGCGTGGACAAAAACCTGTCTTTCTGGCAAAAATGGGTAAAGTACCTGAAGATTTTCGTCATGTGGCTGTAGGGGAGCATCAACCCATTTTAGGAGAAACCTACTGGATGTGCCGTCATTGCCGGCCAGTGTGGCCGAGCAGTTCTAGGCGCTTCAGTCTGGAATCGCGCGACCGCTACGGACGCAGATTCGAATCCTGCCTCGGGCATGGTTGTGTGTGATGTCCTTAGGTTAGTTAGGCTGAGAGGTGACATGAGCCCCCTCTCATATTTCTATCTTACGATTTTCCTCTCTAATTGAATGCAGTGAAAAGTCGCTATTCCTTCACACGCGGACTTCCCACACAGCGTCTCTCGTCACCCGGGTGGTCTGGTGACAGGCAGGCTCTGCTGATCTGAAAAGCGTTAAGCCGACGGGTGTGAGGAAGTCGAGTGAATGCTTTGCAGACGCCGACATTGTCAAAAGACACGCCCGGAGGGGTCTGAAGTAGCGGCTGGGCTAGAGGTTCCGTTACTTCGCAGAAACTTAGCGAAAACACTTTCTGGCAGGCTACCAGCGAGGCGTGGGAATGACTTGTGTACCAAGGCAGCTGTGGCGGGAAAATTCCCGCGCTTTCTGAAAAATAGTAACTGTGATTGGCTTGCTCAGGGCATAGCTCCGTGACGTAGCAAAATCAGCGCAGAAATTGGCGCCAAGAATCTCCATTGGTGGAATGGTAGTGCTCCGGCAATAGAGGGGAATTTTCCGCCGGTTTTCGAGTTGCTGATTGGAACGTTAAACCACAGCCACTGTCGTGGGGGCGGGAATGTTGTGTGTTCGGCCTGTACGGGTGCTCTAGGTAGTCGGCTCTCGCCTTTTCGGTCGAGGACGTCGAAGCATCCAGCCATCGGCTCTGGTACGCCAGATCGTGTTCTGGCAGTTAAGAAGACAGTTTGGTAAGGTATGTCCGCAGCACCGGCAGACAGGGATTTTCCTAGGTGATAATCAGAGCTCAGCAGAGCGTGCCTGTTCGTCTTTTTCTAACTTTGTTCTGTCTTGGGTAGCAGGAATTAATGTTGGGTTGGCTATGTGTTTTCTCGAGGATTTGAGTTGCAAGGAATTGACTGCACATACCACTTCGTCATAATCCTCAAAATCTAGTTTAGGGACAACTTCACATTCACAGCGTTTGTTTGAGTCTCCAATTTGAGCCAATTTGATGTATTGTAAAATAATTCATGTGTTTTTGTTTATTACTTTGTGTTTAGTCTTAATAAATCATATTGTTATTTTGGACAGAACTTTCATTCTGTTAATCGGTAGAGCAACCCTATCATTCCTCACTATGTTAATGAAACCTTCGTTTATTTAACTTAACTATCAAATTAAATTATTGCAGGTGCCAAACTCTCTTCCACTCCACTGGCAGGGTTGATTAGAGTCAGTTCGCATATTTTTTTTATCCTTGTGCAACAGCAAAAGTCGGAGTTAGAAAAGGGGGGGCTTAGAGCATCATTTACATATGTAGATTCTAGAAGAATTTAATGTTAAATACACTGCTAGCCCTGGCACCTCGCATAAAATGGCGTCCCTGCCAGGATCTTTCCTGAGAATCACTGAATAACAAACAGTATTCTTAGTATGAACATTCAAATTTTTTTCTCTAATTTTTTTATTGATTAATACCCAAGTTTTTTTCTGGTAGTTCCGCATTTAGTTTTAAGTAGTGGCGCATGATTACAGTTTTTGTTTTCAGTGTATATTTTTTTGTTCATTGTTTTTGTGTTCCTTTGATGGTGTGTCCGTATCACATCACACTTTGTTGGGTTTGTGTGCGATTTCTGTACCACAACAAATCGTGCGTATAATTACAGCGTTGGAGCGGCGTTGTTGAAACTTTATGTCTATGTGTAAAAATATATGGAGTAGATTAATTTTACTGTGCATTTTAGATAAATTTGTTTTTCATGAATGATAACGAGAAGTAAGGCACGACTATTATCGAGCGACGCTAAAACAAAAGAGGATACCATAATGGATAAGGGGCAGTTTACCGACGGGAATAGGTTCGGAGATGAGATGGGCACATTTTTAGCAGGACAGGACGCCAGGGTCATTGATGAAGAAGGTGATTTGGACGCGATCTTAGAGCAGCGTTGCAGCCGTGATTATGATAGTGCGGTAGAGGATGAAACAGAGACAGGTACACAGGTCGAGACGGTAGCAGAAGTTTATAATCAAACGAACGAGAGCAGACAGGGGCCAGCTCGGCCACGTCAGAGCTCTAGCGCCCAGGTGTCCAGAGTTACATCACCCATGTGTGACGAGGATCAAAATGATGACATTAACCCAATACTGAGCTTCCTACGATCAATGAAAGAAGAAGCTGACGAACAACGTAAGAAGGAGAAGGAAGAAGATGAGAAACAACGTAAGAGGTAGAAGGAAGAAGCTGACGAACAACGTAAGAAGGAGAAGGAAGAAGAGGAGAAACAACGTAAGAAGGAGAAGGAAGAAGATGAGAAACAACGTAAGAGGGAGAAGGAAGAAGCTGACAAACAGCGTAAGAAGGACACTGAGGCAATAATGTCGCGTATAGGGGAAATTCGTGGGGAATTACTAACAATAAAGAAAGAATGTGGAGAAGCAAAACAAATGTCAATGGTAGCACAAAAAGTAGCAGGCCTAGCCAAAACGGCAGCAACAGGGGCAATGAAAATCGCAAAAGTAACTTCTCAACTCGCAGGGCGCTTGCGACGTGCGACACAAGCACACTCAAAATCCCTAGCGGTCTTAAAGACTCAAGGTAATATTGTGGTTACGAACATCACAAAACGAATGAAAGAAGTAGAGAGTCGGATAGCAAAACTAGAGCGAAACGGGCACACGAGCACTGCGCGTTCGGATACCAATGATGGAGTTCACGGAATTGTGTCTCCGAGGAAAAGCCCGCCGTGCTCTAGCCCAGTGACAGAGTGCGGAACTAACAATGCACACGCAGAAACAGAGAGTAATAGCTCCAATAATTGCAGCCCACTTAGAAGAGTGAATGCTGAATGCCACGTCCACTGTGATACAGAGGTAGCACATTACAGTTATCACCAAGATAGAACAGGACACTCAGCAGACGTGCAAGTATCGGAAACGAGTGACAACACCAGTGCGAGGATCAGACAGGATTTTGATCACAATCACTTCCTGTCGATACTAAAATTCCAGAAGTTCAAAGATAATGGAGGGTCGATGCATCCGAAAAGCTGGGTGATGCAGTTTACAAATTCATTACCGTCGTCATGGCCAACTCAGGCAAAATTATAATTCATGTGTGGACACATCGAAGGCCAAGCAGCGGAAAAGATGCGGGGCGTGGCAGCGACGTGTCGGACTTATCAGGAATTTGTTGGTGCATTCCTGCGGATCTACTGGTCAAAGGAAACGCAAGATAGGATTAAAGAGGAAATAATATTTTGTCCTGAACTGGAAGTGTCCGGGCATAGGAGCGCAACCAAATTTTTTGATGACTTACTCAAGAAGAATCAGTTTTTAGATAGTCCATATAGCAACGGAGAAATCATTAAATTTTGCTTTTCCAAATTGCCAGTTAGGTATCAACAGACACTTGTCGGGAAGTGTGGATCTGACATAGATGCATTCAAGAGTCTAATGCGCGAACTCGAAGTAGTCTTCGATAAACAAGACGCAAAGGACAGGAAGAAGGCGCAAAATAACAAATACCACGGGCCAGCATGGGAAGACGACAACAGATCGCATAATCGCACTGGTCAGTTAGGAAACCAGGGTTACGGAAATCAAGGTTACGCTATTCAAGGTTATGGAAACCAGAGACACAGAAAACAAAACGTCAGGGAACAGGGTCAATCTAGACAAGCAATCTGGGACAGGAGGAATGACGAACGGCAAAGAGACCGTAATTGGAGAGAGCGAAATCAAGGACAACAGGAGAACCAGGAGATTGAAATTAGACCTGCAAATCCTAATGCACATCAGAGGAGGGGGAGTCTAACAAGGGATTGGCGCTAGTCCATAGGATTCCACCACATCTCTCACACAAAGAAGTTCGTGGAATAATAGTAGTTTAAGTGGTGTACATAGTAGAATAGGCAAATATATGAACCTTTCTTCGGGGAACAATAATCGTTGCATTAATAGATTAAGATTGTTAAATTATTAGCACGCTGCGTTTTCTCGCATAAGAATTTATTGCTGTTAACTTTTTTGTCTATGTTCGCGATCTCCTCTGTCGTTGCGATAAGAGGCACTACCTTTCCATGAGCAATGTTTGTGTCCTTTCCTATCTGGTGTCCATGTTAAGGGGTAAAGATGAGTGACGAGATGTCGCACAAACGGGCGCATACAAGAACGTGCTCTTAGAAGCGTTCTGAGAAGTCGTGATACGCTCCATAGCGGCCACAACCAGTTCGTGAGACGTTCATACCAATGCTTGCAGACACGTGTCAGTGCACTGCAAGATTGTGGTATATTGCGTGATTTCGAGGATGAATATGGGCAGTATAGTTTCTGCAGAGCTGCGCCAGCATCGTTGTCTTGCAAGTCGGGGTGAACCTGTGAGCGTTTGACTCCAATGGTGCCCTAGACGAAAGAAATGCGGGCATAAAGCCTACCATGCCAGTGTGCTGGTTGGGGGTTTAGCGTGCTGCTCATGACTGTCACATATGAATAACCAAGGAATTATACTTGGAGATTCGTGACATACTCTGTAGCTGGCGTGTGTTGGGCGACGGAATCCTCAACAGGAACCAGTCCTGGCTTGGTCATATTACATTGCCTCTGGAAAGGTGTGCTTTGATCGCGAAAACAGCATCACATAGAGAAGGAAGTTGCAACTATAAATTTATTGTCGTGTATAGCCATGGCTAACCCAGTCTCTGGAGTTTCAGTGAGGCGTAATGAAAACTCGGAGGTCATGTCGTACGGCACGCACATCACTGTCGGCAATAGCGGCGAGCAGCGAGACATCTCAACGTAACAGGAATTATGTAAGAGTACTGTATAAGTCAAACAAAAAAAATAATAGAGAGAGTACCATATACTAGGATAAATTAAACTTTAGGATTTTACAATAACTAGATCCTTAATAGTGTGGCGGTTTTCTACCACTAGTGTTCAGCAGAGCGCGCCTGTTGAGATGCTATTTTTCAGGTCACCAAACCACAGACCCGAGATGGAGGGAAGACTGGCGAGCGAAAGTAGCATAGTTGCATGTTCTTTATAGCACAGTAAAACTTAGACCTGCATAACAACATAATTTAATTAAAAGACATAGAATGTAGATCGTTGGCAAATGGTAGTTAATTCTTGAGCATGTCTACTGTCGATCTATATAATTAATAGTAATATTAGTGCGGGCCCACACATTTAGCTGTTCATTCAGGGTAGCGTCACACACCATGTACAGTAGTGAGACCGGTCTCTATTTTGTTATAATTATAGCCATAGATTAATAGCTATAAAAGTAAAATAAGAGTGTCTGAAATGACAGACCATCAATGTGTCATTATGTAAATTTATTATAACATAGAAGGTCATGAAAAAAAAGTTAGGCATAAGATTTTTGTCAGGACTGTGCAGATGACGGGTATCGTGGCAATGCAGAGGCCAGCCAGCGCAAAAACAAGAGGTCTTCGGCCACCTGACGCGAAGGGTGCGAGAGCATCCGGTTCTACAAGCTGACAGTCACCGGGCCGTATACCTGAGGGATTAGGCGGCAGACAGCCCTCGCCGGGCCACAAGCGAAAGTGAGGCTGGCAGTTGACACTGACACACGACCCACACGCGACAGCCAGCTAGCTCTCCGGACGCGGCAGCCGTTTGGAGGGATTCCCTGCGGCAGACCACGTTGTCGTGAGTACAGAAGAAGATCACATATGGTGTCATAACCGGCGTCTCATGTGCCTCAGGACAGAAAGGGACGCTATATACTCACCTGTTTGGGTTTTTACAACTCACTAGCATTGGCCGATCTGCATACACAAAGCAGTATCATGCCACACTAACAAATGTATGGTCTCATTTCTAACTTCTCTTCTCTATTAGAGAGCAGTTTTAGCAATCGTCGCTCCTAGTTCGATCCTGTATGGATGACCTCACACACTTGTAGAGTCACTCCATGTGCCATCATCCCTCGTCGAACTGCAATATTGGGAAACGTAAAGTACTGTCCAGCGAGAGAAGAGACCTAGACTAGTGATGTATCCCAACAAGTAGACCTCAGAGACAATTAATCGACGTGAGGAGAGCCTATCACTGTGTCTTCCTACCGTACTGCTGTGATCATATGCGTGGGTCTGACTACAATCTCAACAGCGTACTGCAGACGCTCCAGCACTCCCTATTGCTGTTGCAACAACGTAGCAACAACACCCGATGTTTAGCCCTATGTGATGTCAGTACTGTGGCCCCATCCCAAAAGCCCCCCTCCGATACTCAAGACATGGAACCACGTGCATCAATGCATATGACTCAACATACCAAACCCCTCAGAGAAACTAATGAATTTGTGAAGTGCTTCGAACATTTCTAACAATGTGATTTAGTGCCTCATTCTCAGCACAGTCGTGAACAGTGTGAAATGTACACGCACAACTTAATGTCCCATGAACCTTGTTTTTTTTCTTAAATTTCTTTCTCTAGTGTTGTTTTTGTAATGTATGTGATACCTTGTATGTGTTTGTTTTACACTGTAATTCTTATTACAAATTACTGTATTGTTCTCCACACCATGTTTTTTTTGTATCTTGTATTTATTGTTGTGTGTATGCAAACAGTGTGCCTGAAGTCCCCATAAACTGAAGCAGATACCACCACTGTCATTGTGAATGGACCATCAGTTCAGGGAACATTTTGTAAAGGTTATTCTTGCTGCATGGAGACAGAATGAATCAGAGGTTGTAATTAGATTCTGAAAGCTCACAAAGAGATTGTTAACTTAAATAGTATCATGTGTGAGTGAGTTCAGGTTAGTTGAATGATTAAAATTGTTGTAACATCTTGGGCATTTAATTGCGGAGCACTCCAACTATGATTGTAAAGAATAAATTGCTCCATATTTGGCTCACATGCCCGGGCCATATTTAGAGAGTGAATGTCTGTGTGAATCGGTGTTTGGAAGGGGCTCCCTGGGTATGGATGTGTGATGTGAGTGTTAGTGTTCCATATTATGAAGGTGAAGTTGGCTGCATCATAAATAATCCTCCCTCTATGAGCTGCATTTTTCAGTTCCAGTGATTTTCTTTATAGAGTGCGGCATGTGCAGCCAGTTTGCGAGATTGTTCTTGGGCGATTGACTCACTACCTTGCTCCTAAGTGAGCCAACCGCTCACCAATTACAATCTCAAATGGCGTAGGGGCTATGAGAGGTGACATGAGCCCGCTCTCATATTTCTATCTTACGATTTTCCTCTCTAATTGCATGCAGTGAAAAGTCGCTATTCCTTCACACGCGGACTTCCCACACAGCGTCTCTCGTCACCCGGGTGGTCTGGTGACAGGCGGGCTCTGCTGATCTGAAAAGCGTTAAGCCGACGGGTGTGAGGAAGTCGAGTGAATGCTTTGCAGACGCCGACATTGTCAAAAGACACGCCCGGAGGGGTCTGAAGTAGCGGCTGGGCTAGAGGTTCCGTTACTTCGCAGAAACTTAGCGAAAACACTTTCTGGCAGGCTACCAGCGAGGCGTGGGAATGACTTGTGTACCAAGGCAGCTGTGGCGGGAAAATTCCCGCGCTTTCTGAAAAATAGTAACTGTGATTGGCTTGCTCAGGGCATAGCTCCGTGACGTAGCAAAATCAGTGCAGAAATTGGCGCCAAGAATCTCCATTGGTGGAATGGTAGTGCTCCGGCAATAGAGGGGAATTTTCCGCCGGTTTTCGAGTTGCTGATTGGAACGTTGAACCACAGCCACTGTCGTGGGGGCGGGAATGTTGTGTGTTCGGCCTGTACGGGTGCTCTAGGTAGTCGGCTCTCGCCTTTTCGGTCGAGGACGTCGAAGCAACCAGCCATCGGCTCTGGTACGCCAGATCGTGTTCTGGCAGTTAAGAAGACAGTTTGGTAAGGTATGTCCGCAGCACCGGCAGACAGGGATTTTCCTAGGTGATAATCAGAGCTCAGCAGAGCGCGCCTGTTCGTCTTTTTCTAACTTTGTTCTGTCTTGGGTAGCAGGAATTAATGTTGGGTTGGCTATGTGTTTTCTCGAGGATTTGAGTTGCAAGGAATTGACTGCACATACCACTTCGTCATAATCCTCACAATCTAGTTCAGGGACAACTTCACATTCACAGCGTTTGTTTGAGTCTCCAATTTGAGCCAATTTGATGTATTGTAAAATAATTCATGTGTTTTTGTTTATTATTTTGTGTTTAGTCTTAATAAATCATATTGTTATTTTGGACAGAACTTTCATTCTTTTAATCGGTAGAGCAACCCTATCATTCCTCACTATGTTAATGAAACCTTCGTTTATTTAACTTAACTATCAAATTAAATTATTGCAGGTGCCAAACTCTCTTCTAGTCCACTGGCAGGGTTGATTAGAGTCAGTTCGCATATTTTTTTTATCCTTGCGCAAAAGCAAAAGTCGGAGTTAGAAAAGGGGGGGCTTAGAGCATCATTTACATATGTAGATTCTAGAAGAATTTAATGTTAAATACACTGCTAGCCCCGGCACCTCGCAAGGCTTAAGTAGTTCTAAGTTCTAGGGGACTGATGACCTCAGATGTTAAGTCCCATAGTGCTCAGAGCCATTTTTTGTGCCGTCATTGTAGTACCAATTCTACGGAAAAGAGCACTCTCTGTGTTTGTACATATTGTCAAATTCCACTTTGCATAAACCCATGTTTCAGAAAATTTCATGGCAAGTAATTGTGAACAATCATTGTAACAAGAGAAGTAAATTTATCAAATAAATATGACATATATTGAAAAAGTTGTTTTTGTCATTTAACTCCAAGGAAGGGCAGTGGGAAGAATACTTCCCACCTTGTTGTGTGACCTCACTTTCAGAGTTGGAGCAAATTTGATATTCTGTATGATAAATATACCTATCTGTTAACTACTATCTGCTCTCCATTCATTAAAAAAAACTGCTCAATAATTTTGCCCACGAAAGGGTTAACCAACTGACTTTGCAGTAATACATAAAATCTTCATTCTCTTTGTTCATTTCCATCGAAAACAACTGCAACTGAAAATGGAATAATAGGTGCCATTTCAGAAATTTTGCTATTCATACAAACAATTTCTTTAAGTGCTCCATACCTGCAAATTTAGCTCAAAGCGTTCTTGATGTACAGAACAAATGAATTCTGTCTATCGACCGTTGTAATTTTTTGCTCTTTCATTGTCATCTAAAAGTCTAAATTCTTTCTGCGTGGTACTATCATGTTGTTTCGTAGAAAAATAAGCAGTACCTGTCGCTTATGCGAATTGAGAATTCTCATCCCTCAGCTTCTGTCATCCCACTCATTTTAAAGGACTGTGACGATAGATTACTAGACTGCCTCTTTTTGTTCGCACAGCCACTGGATCTGTGAACGTCCTTCATACCACGAGCAAACAACGAAGAGTGAACAGTGCTGACACGACGATTCTGACCAACGCAGAGAGTTGTGCCGACCGCTAAATGCCTCACCACAACGCTAAATGAAATGTACAGCTGTTCCTAGTACTTCTGAGAAGGACCGAGCAAAGCCGAATGACAGGCCGAACCTTGGTCCGCACGTGGCCCGCACACGCTGCACGCGTTAAGTTTGGCACGCCTTGTGTTAGAAGATCCAGGCAATGAAAACTGTAGTTACACAGCAATAATAGGGAGCCGAAGTACAGGGTCATCATCCATAGTAGAAACCCCGGAACCAGAAACAAGTGTACATTAGCAATTATGAAAGAAAAGTAGTTGGCCTGACAAGAAGTTAGAGAAGTGGACTGAGAATAATTGGTGAACTAACAAGAAGTTCAAGGCTTATGGTGAGAGTAGTAGGTGAACTAACAATAAGTTCAGAGAGTGTGATGAGAAGAGAAGGTGATGCAACAATAATTCTGAAGAGTGTGATGAGAATAGAATCTATAAATGCAAATAACAAACGACAGAGAGAATTACAGTGTAACAATAGCGCTGGAGGAGTAGTAATCAATTAAGAGAGAAATGCAGAAAAGAGAAACCAGCTTTAGTGTTATGCTCATACCAGAAGCAAAAGGAACGTGCAGAACGTATTATTGTCAGAAGAACGTTGAAGCAATCTACATCAATTTAAAAAGTCGCAACACCCAAATGACGTTATAGGAAGGAGCTTGCAGTTGTCATGAGGACTAGGCATACGATTGAATGAAGTTTGATTAGCTGTGCGAGGTCACTGACCTTTGATTATCTATTTTAAACGAATTTTGTGTGATGTAGCAAGGATTATCATTTCTGTTTAGCAAGCCATTAATTTCGTTATGGTTAACAGTTAAAGAGGAATGCCTGCGAGCAAGTCTGACGCTCTTAGACTCACAGCTTTAGTGACAAGAAAGTTTGAGTTGTTAATACAAAAGACTCATTACTAAAATTTGTTCGAATTTATGTAGGGAAAGTGTTGTCTGAAGAACATAAGCTGCTTTATTTGCGTCAAAGTTACGAGTTCGTCATTATTTTATTTGAAACGTAGACTATTTTAAAGGGGACGTTCATGAAAATGCATTCACAACTTAAAAGAGGCACTAAATCCACAATTTTGAAGATGTCGTTGTTGTTGTGGTCTTCAGTCCTGAGACTGGTTTGATGCAGCTCTCCATGCTACTCTATCCTATGCAAGCTTCTTCATCTCCCAGTACGTACTGCAGCCTACATCCTTCTGAATCTGCTTAGTGTATACATCTCTTGGTCTCCATCTACCATTTTTATCCTCCACGCTGCCCTCCAGAACCAAACTGGTGATCCCTTGATGCCTCAGAACATGTCCTACCAACCGATCCCTTCTTCTGGTCAAGTTGTGCCACAAACTCCTCTTCTCCCCAATTCTATTCAATACCTCTTCATTAGTTACGTGATCTACCCATCTAATCTTCAGCATTCATCTGTAGCACCATATTTCGAAAGCTTCTATTCTCTTCTTGTCCAAACTATTTATCGTCCATGTATCACTTCCATACATGGCTACACTCCATACAAATACTTTCAGAAACGACTTCCTGACACTTAAATCTATACTCGATGTTAAAAAATTTCTCTTCTTCAGAAACGCTTTCCTTGCCATTGCCGGTCTACATTTTATATCCTCTCTACTTCGACCATCATCAGTTATTTTTCACCCCAAATAGCAAAACTCCTTTACTACTTTAAGTGTGTCATTTCTTAATCTAATTCCCTCAGCATCACCCGACTAAATTCGACTACATTCCATTATCCTCGTTTTGCTTTTGTTGATGTTCATTCCATACCCTCCTTTAAAGACACTGTTCATTCCGTTCACCTGCTCTTCCAAGTCCTTTGCTGTCTCTGACAGAACTACAATGTCATCGGCGAACCTCAAAGTTTTTATTTCTTCTCCATGGACTTTAATACCTACTCCGAACTTTTCTTTTGTTTCCTTTACTGCTTGCTCAATATACAGATTGAATAGCATCTGGGAGAGGCTACATCCCTGTCTCACTCCCTTCCGAACCATTGCTTTCCTTTCATGTCCCTCGACTCTTATAACTGCCATCTGGTTTCTGTACAAATTGTAAATAGCCTTTCACTCCATGTATTTTACTCCTGGCACCTTCAGAATCTGAAAGAGCGTATTCCAGTCAACATTGTCAAAAGCTTTCTCTAAGTCTACAAATGCTAGAATCGTAGGTTTGCCTTTCCTTTATCTTTCTTCTAAGATAAGTCGTAGGGTCAGTATTGCCTCACGAATTCCAACATTCCTACGGAATCCAAACTGATCCTCCCCGAGGTCGGCTTATACCTGTTTTTCCATTCGTCTGTAAAGAATTCGCGTTAGTATTTTGCAGCCGTGACTTATTAAACTGACAGTTCGGTAATTTTCACATCTGTCAACACTTGCTTTCTTTGGGATTGGAATTATTATATTCTTCTTGAGGTCTGAGGATATTTCGCCTGTCTCATACATCTTGCTCACCAGATGGTAGAGTTTTGTCAGGACTGGCGCTCCCAAGGCTGTCAGTAGTTGTAATGGAATGTTGTCTACTCCCGGGGCCTTGTTTCGACTTAGTTCTTTCAGTGCTCTGTCAAACTCTTCACGCAGTATCATATCTCCCATTTCATCTTCATCTACATTCTCTTCCATTTCCATAATATTGACCTCAAGAACATCGCCCCTGTATAGACCCTCTATATACTCCTTCCACCTTTCTGCTTTCCCTTCTTTGCTTGGAACTTTAATAGTCATTTTGAAGATATGGCAATGAAATTTTGTACCGTGGTTTACATGAAATTAACACATCTACTGTTAAGCTCCTTGGATTACGCATATTTAACACTTTTTATGGAATATTATTTTCAAAAATGAAATATGTACCTTTTCCTTAGAAACTATTCACGAGATTTCTACAATATTTTCTCTGTTTAATCTATATCCATATAGTAAACTTCGCTCATGGAATTTTTGATATATCGAATAGGAGAATTTTAATAAATTTTTATTATTGTGAATATAATATAAAATTCATGGAAAATTCCAGGCACTTTGACTCATCCCTCAGCTTGCACTCATAATTGCTCAATTTACCTTTGAGACATTTTTTTGTTTTCTTTAAGAAATAAGTGAACAAAATCTTATAATTGTGGCCTTCATAGATTCTGAGAGAAAGGTACATAACTTTAAAAAATATAATTATCAGGAAATGTAATTTAAAGTTCAATCTAACGTTTTGCCTTGTGTCATCTCTGCGGAAGGTCATAGATCTATACTCAGGATCCTCTTTCCCTTCGAAGCTGTTCTTCTGGGTTCTGCCTTTTTTCACTCCACATTCTCTCTAATACCTCAATATTACCTAGATTCTCATCATTACATACAAAAACTCCATCATAAGTTGAAATTCCGGCAACTACAGCAGATGAAAATGTGGTTTTAGGGCAACGTTCCCATGCGAGTGAAATGAGAGACTCATCTGGATTTTAGGTTATTGTTTCTAAGATACGGAACAGAGTCAGGTATCATCTATAAAATCAACGATTATATAGCACAGTCTTCTAGATGTATCCCGTGGAAGTTTACGTGAAAGAAATTCACAGAACCATTTTTTACCGAGCTAATATCGAAGTCTCGCTTCAAAAAGTGGGCTTGGCAGGAAAGTCGCATCACACATTTGATTATTTTTCAGGCACTTCGGATGCGATTTCGCTATTGAAACTTTGTGAACTGTTTTGTCCTTGAATTCTTCTAATAAATAAAAAGTAAATGGAAAATTGACATTTTCGCTCACTTTCTTGAATGTTCCCCCTAAATACGAAGTACTATGGCAGCTCCGGATAACGCAGAATGGATCGTTAGCTCGAACCAGCACGCACAGTCAAGCGTGCGTTAAAGGCTGGTTCAAATGGCTCTAAGCACTATGCGACTTCTGAGGTCATCAGTCGCCCAGAACTTAAAACTAATTAAACTTAACTAACCTAAGGACATCACACACATCCATGCCCGAGGCAGGATTCGAACCTGCGACCGTAGCGGTCACTCGGTTCCAGACTGTAGCGCCTAGAACCGCACGGCCACTCCGACCGGCGTGCATTAAAGAAAACTATTGTTCCTTTCAGAAGCAATTAATGGAATCTACTTATGGTCATACCGTCCAGTTTCCATTAAATACACTGTCATGGCATATAGACGGATTCTGATCGATCTACAGCGAGAGATGAAAGAATTTAAATGAAGTTTCAGTTTTCTTCGACAATTTGCACCGTATTCGACAAGCAGTCGATTTAATTCTCCAGCAAGCTGTACAACTACTACATTATACAAATTATAGGGAATAGTTTTTCCCCGTTCAGTATACTGCTCTCAACAGGAAAAAGGTATTACGCTATTGACGAGTGATAAAACGTTTTCTAAGAATTTTTACGTCACTGAATATAATTAAAATTTTTTTCGTGCAAGGGGCTTAAAGTAAGATCAATGAAATTAGAGTCAACAAGTAAAAAGTTAATTGAAGTTAGCGTTCTCTTCTCTAATTCCATTCCCTTTTCTAAGAGTTCGAAATGTCAGAATCTACAATCCTGACAGAACATAACACTCAACAGATTTCCCTGACTAATTCAAAAAATTATTATTGAACTTATGATCGAAAGAAGTTATTTTATGTAAACTGAAGGTGGAGGGGGAGAAAGGAGAGGAAAGGAAAGGAACTAATAATATCAGCTGCATAGGGACTATATATGGACTCAGGGGCGACGAGTGAAAATACGTGTTGGACCAGGATTCGAACCCACGATCTCCTGCTTACAAAGCTATTGCGTTAACCACTGTGCCATACACCTCTAGTGTTAGCCGCCAATGCGTGGACTATTTTGGCATGCTACTCCATTGACCCACTTTCCCACCTAGTGCTACCACTTACCCACAGCCCCCATCCATGTCGTCCGTGCTAATTATAGATTCCCACTGAAGGTCGAACATACATGTGCATCTTCACTGTGGGAAACTGAAATTAGCGAGCACAGAGAAAATGGACGGTGGCTGCGGATAAGTGGTTACGCTAGTTGATAATGTGGGTTGGCGGAGGTGCATGCCAATATAGTTCACGCATTTGCGATTAAGATTAGAGGTGTGTGGCACAATGGTTAACACAACAGCTTCGTAAGCAGAAGATCGTGGGTTCCAGTCCTAGTCCAACACATATTTTCACTCGTCGCCCCTGATTCCATATACAGCCCCTATGCAGCTGATGTTATTAGTTCCTTCCCTTTCATTTCCTTTCTCCCCCCCATTCAGCTTTAATTTACGTAATATGTATCACGGCTGCGGATTCTGCGCTTTGTATGTTCTTTCAGACATGTCTGAAAGAACAGATACCATACATTCATATAAGAATGTTGTTTTATAGAATCAGGGATTGAACGCGAAGTCGGTACCTGAGAAATACGAATTGGACAAAACTGCAAAAAATACGCTGATTTAGAAACTGTGTTCCTGAGACAGTGTTGATTTATGAGAAAATACAACAACTTCTGTTACTATCTTTGTCAATGCAGAAATACAACAAAAGGCGAGACGAAAGTTTGAAGAAGTGCTTCCAAAATCTTAAAGCGAAGAATTTGAATTTAGAGGAACTGATCGAACCACAAGCGACGGTGATAGATTGTATACTATCTGTAACGGTACAGAAGAAGCTACTTGTTACCCCCTTGGATAACACTAAAGCAAGTTTAGGACAACTAGATACGTTAAACAGTAGTCAAAAATATGGAGGACAGGGGAGCAATAAGGAACCTCCAAGAGAAACATAGAAATAAAGAAGAGTGTTATACCAGGCGTCAATTAAACCTACAGAAGAAAGAGATATGCGAGCGCGACATTCTGGGACATTTGGAGAACAATGGAGCAGGAGTGGCGGGTTCAGGTGTCACCAGACAGAAAAAATATTGCTGAAGGCAGATGAACCTCCTATTAACAGACATGACGTGAACACACTCTGTAGGTCTCTTGAACATAACCCACACGAGGGAAATCATATCTAGTTCCTGATGCTCTCCAGTCGGCAAAGGATAACAGAAGGCCATTAATTCCCACGATATGGACTACAAATAGTAGAGCAGAGCTGATTGGGAGTTTACACTGTTGACCATCAACATTACATTAAGAATGTCAAATTGGGATGCAGTGTAGTGCGTGATCAGAAATGCACCTTGTCACTTCTGAATGCGTTTCCCATACATCAAGTATTCAAGTGCCAAATTATAAAATAAATGAATATAGGAATAAAACCTACTACGAACCGGCCGGAGTGGCTGAACGTTTCTAGGCGCTACAGTCAGGAACCGCGGAACCGCTGCGGTCGCAGGTTCGAATCCTGCCTCGGGCATGGATGTGTGTGATGTCCTTAGGTTAGTTAGGTTTAAGTAGTTCTAAGTTCTAGGGGACTGATGACCTCAGAAGTTAAGTCCCATAGTGCTCAGAGCCATTTGAACCAGAATACTTAGGCCCCTCTCATTGCAAAGTGATAAAATTTTTTCGCGGCAAATGTGTCCGGTATCGTGTCCACATTTTTAACTGCTAGGGTTATTTCAAAAGTTCAGTTCACTGTAAGACAGAATTGAAGATAATAATTTATTTTACAAAACACCTTTACAGGCCTTCAATATTCTTGCTTACGAGAGCTTCCCAATGTTTTGGCAACTTCTGCCGGTCGAATAGGGAACCTTCGTTGTTGACATGTCTGATTATTCGGATCATCTCACTGGAAGCTTCACCTGTTGTATCAAAACGTTTCCGCGGAACTGTTCCTTCAATTTTGGAAGCAAACCAAAGTGTGGTTAGCTCATATCAGGACTATACGGTGGGTAGGGAAGTTTTCCAATCCATATTTTTTCGAGTAATTCTCTCACTGGTGGGGAAATATCCGGTCTTGCACTATCCTGCAAAATGGCACCAGCTGAAAGCATGTCAGGCCTTCTTTCACGAAGTTTTGGACGCAAACAGCTCAAACATATCAGTTATGGTTCTGTAAATTGAAGTGACAGATGTTATAGCTTCATTAGCAATTTCTTCACATGTTTTTCGTCGATCCTCTCTCAAAATGTCATTAACAGTAACCTGAGAGGTGTAGTCTGTTGCAGTTGATGGCCTTCCAGTTCTTGGGTTGTTCACAGTGCTTAGCCGACCTTCACGGGAACGAGCGGACCTCTGTGATACTGTGCTATGGTCAACTATACTATTTCCACACTCGTGTCTCAAAGCGTTGTAAATTTCCTTTGGATTCTTTCCACGCAAGGATTCGACTTTGATGTAGGAACGCTGGTCACTACGCATAATCCGAACTGACTCGATTTTAGCTTCCATTTTAACACCGAATTACTCACAACACAGCCGCGCGAAGCACTAAACACATGTACACTGTGTGATCAAGAGCATCCGGATACCTGGCTGAAAATGACTTAAAAGTTAGTGGCGCCCTAAATCGGTAATGCTGGAATTCAATATGGTGTTGGCCCACCCTTATTCTAGATGACAGCTTTCACTCTCGCAGGTATACGTTCAATCAGGTGCTGGAAGGTTTCTTGGGGAATGGCAGCCCATTCTTCACGGAGTGCTGCACTGACGAGAGATACTGATGTCGATCGGTGAGGCCTGGCACGAGGTCGGCGTTCCAAAACATCACAAAGGTCTTCTATAGGATTCAGGTCAGTACTCTGTGCAGGCCAGTCCATTACAGGGATGTTATTGTCGTGTAACCACTGCGCCACAGGCCATGCATTATGAACAGGTGTTCGATCGTGTTGAAATATGCAGTCGCCAGCCCTGAATTGCTCTTCATCAGTGGGAAGCAAAAAGGTGCTTAAAACATCAATGTAGGCCTGTGTTGTGATAGTGCCAAGCAAGACAACAAGGGCTGCAAGCCCCTTCAATGAAAACCACGACCACACCGTAACACCACCGCCTCCGGAATTTACTTTTGGCACTACACACGCTGGCAGATGATGTTCACCGGGCATTCGCCATATCCACACCCTGCCATCGGATCGCCGCGTTGTGCACCGTGATTCGTCACTCCACACATCGTTTTTCAACTGTTCACTCGTGCAATGTTTACGCTCCTCACACCAAGCGCTGCGTCGTTTGGCATTTACCGGCGTGATGTACTCCTTATGAGCAGCCGCTCGACCATGAAATTCAAGTTTTCTCACCTCCCGCCTAACTGTCATGGTACTGCAGTGGACCTAGATGCAGTTTGGAATTCCCGTGTGTTGGTCTGGATAGATGTCTGCCTACTACACACTAATAATTTTTTCATAATGTGGGGCCAATGTCATAATATATTTATTTAAAGTCAGTACCGCCATTAGAATGTTTTTTATTTGGAGTGTTACATTTACACGCTCATGATTTCGGCTTTAAATTGCCATTATCAAGTGTTTTAATGTTATACAGTGCCTAATATGGCATACTGTCTAATAGTGTATTTTAAATATGACAGTATGCCATCTTAGGCACTGTATAACATTAAAACCCTTGATAATGGCAGTTTAAAGCCGAAATCATGATGGTGTAAATGTAACACTGAAAATAAAAAAACAGTCTAATGGCGGTACTGACTTTAAAGAAGTATTACACATTACGCCCCTCTTCAATTGTCAGCGGTCTCTTTCAGTCAACAGACGAGGTCGGCCTGTACACTTTTGTGCTGTAAGTGTCCCTTCACGTTTCTACTTCACTATCACATCGGAAACAGTGGATCTATGCATGTTTAGGAATGTGGAAATCTCGTGTACAGACGTATGACACAAGCGAGACCCAATCACCTGACCGCGTTCGAAGTCCGTGAGTTCCGCTGAGCGCCCGATTCTGCTCTCTCACGATGTCTAATGCCTATTGAGGTCGCTGATATGGAGTAACTGGCAGTATGTGGCAGCACAATGCACCTAATATGAAAAAGGTATGTTTTTCGGAGTGTCCGGATACTTTTGATCACATTGTGTACGACTGTCACGCCTAAAGTTTCTCATCGTACTTCACAATCGGTTGGTCATTATACTGGCTAATCAACAGTTCGAAAGTAAGGAAAGAAGATTAGGGTTTAATGTCTTGTCTACAATGAGGCCATTAGAGACTGAGTACTGGCTTGTATTATTTGAAGGACGGCGAAGGAAATAGGCGATTCCTTTTCCAAAGGAAGCACCGTGGCATTTTTCAGGCTTAGCGAAATCAGGGAAAAACTAAATCTGGATGGCCAGAGATTTTGGAGTTGTCCTGGATTCAAGCTGGATGTCAACTTTTGCACTAAAGGGTCTACGTAGTGTCTCTATTCTCCTCTCTGTCGCTTCTTCCTTCAGCAGATATCAAGCTGTAGAGTAGGACTGCTCCAGTACCCTGGTGCGAACAGCATCAACATGACTGCAGTGTACCTGCCGCGCATCCGTCTCAGTTGGCGTAATAAGGGCACTTATATGTCTACTGGATAATCTAATCATAACAGCAGTTTACCATTCGTCTTTGGGTAAAGACACTCATCACAACGTCCTGAATCTACATTCAGTTTTACGGAGCTTTTGCAGTAGACTGAAGAACACGTCAGTGTTGCACTGGGGTAAATGGTTCAAATGGCTCTAAGCACTATGGGACTTAACATCTGAGGTCATCAGTCCCCTAGATTTAGAACTACTTAAACCTAACTAACCTAAGGACATCACCCGAGGCAGGATTCGAATCTGCGACCGTAGCAGGTGCGTGGTTCTGGGCTGAAGCGCCTAGAACCGCCCGGCCACAGCGGCTGGCACACTGGGGTAATAAAACTCATGGGATACCTAATAATATCAGAACGGACGTCTTCTTGCCCGGCGTATTGCAGCAATGCTGATGATGATGATTAGTGTTTTAGGGCGCACAACAACGAGGTTATCAGCGCCCGTTCCCAAAATAAATGTTGACGAGTGCAGCCAAGATCTTTTAAACAAGGATCAATTCAGAGTAGTGCAGCAACCGTGGCATGGACTCAATAAGTCGTTGGAAGTCCCTTGCAGAAATATTCATCCACGCGGCCTCTGCAGCCGTCCATAATTATAGTATAAGTATTGCCGGTGCAACATTTTTTGGACTAACTGACCTCTCGATTATGTTCCAGAAATGTTAGATGGGATTCATGACGGGCGATCTGGGTGACCAAATCGTTCGCTCGAATTGTCCAGACTATTCTTCAAACCAATCGTGAAGAACTTTGACCCGGTGATATTGCGCATTATCACCCATAAGAATTCTATCGTTCTTTGGGAACATGAAATCCAGGAGTGGCTGGAAATGGTTTCCAAGTGGCCGAACATAACCATTTCCAGACAATTATCGGTTCAGATGGACCAGAGGATACAGTCCATTCCAAGTAAACACAGCTTACAACATTATCGAGCCACCATCTGCTTGCACAGTGCCGTGTTGAGAACTTGAGTCCATGGCTTCGTGGGAACTGCGCCACACTCGAAACCTACTATCAGCTCTTACCAACTGAAATCGGGACTAATTTTACCAGGCCACTGTTTCCCAGTCTTATAGCGTCCAACCGATATGGTGACGAGCCCAGGTGCTGCAGGCTATTTCGTGCTGTTAGCAAAAGTACTTACGTCGGTCGCCTGCTACCATAGTCCAGTAACGCCAAATTTCGGCACACTGTCCAAACGGACACGTTAGTGATACGTGGCAAATTTTTTCTGCGGTTATTTCACGGAGTGATGCATGTGTGTTAGCACTGACAAATCTGAAAACGTCATTGCTGTCGGTCGTTGAATCAGCCATTGCGTTGTCCGTGATAGTATTGTTGACACACACTCTTGATATTGTGGATCTCGGTATATTCAATTTACTAACGATTTCCGAAATGGTATGTCCTATGCATCTAGCTCCAACTGCCATCCCGGGTGTAATTTATTGTAATAATATTGTATGTCCTCCGCCTTACCAGTTTCCCTTGACTCAGAGGACCGTCCAGTTTCTTAGTGCACACGATCTGACGAGTAATCTTCGATAGGTGATTCTCTGTCACTGAATGGCAATGAAAAGAGAAACATTAGCAGAAACTGAAAATGAAACGATTTTTTAATTGATCTTGCAACCTGATCTGAGAAACCACATTGCTCTTGAAAACGTAAGAACGAGAGAGATCTAGCAACTACTTGGTGGAAATGAACGAAAATACAAAAGCATATTTCGAGAAATCTCCCTGTCAGGTAGAAGTTGGACGTCACATGACTTGATGTGAGCGTTACTCTAGCGCCGCAACACGAGACATTTTAAGGAATGGGAAAAGACAGTGTATCTCAACCAGAACCACCTGATGATGGCGGAAAGGTTATTCGCCGAAATATCGTGCAACTTCAACGATCGCATCCGGCTGGACACCCGAGAGCCCTGGAAACAGTACGAAGGCGGTTCGAAGAACCTTCTGTCAGGCACTTTACAGAGTAGCCATGTGGATGGAGATGTAACTGGGAATACGGTCTGGTGTCTCCCATTTGCAGGTTATGGGAGTAAGAATGAGAAATAGAAACGGCTGGATACTTGCATTATTACTAGAAATTCGGACTGTGAAACCACTCTGAAAAGGAATAAGCTCAGAATTAACTTTTGTTCTGAAACATGATTACCTCCTAAATCCACAATTCTTAAGGATGTTGTAACGGTTCCACCTCGGTTATTGTTTACACTTATTTACTTTATTTTAGTTCTCACGACTGGTCTATTTCGGCTTCACTTGCCATTCTCAAGTGCAGCAAGTGCTAAACTGTAATATGCACGATTATTTAGCAGCGGACATGGCAGTTATAAAAGCGAGCGCTTACGAGGTGTGGTGTGGCTATAAAATAACGGGACTGATGCTGTCTCAGCGTAAGTACGCATGCGCCAAAGGTGAATGACCAATAGCTTTGAAGCGTTAAGCTTTCTCAATCTAATGCAGCATCTCTGGTGTCTGTAGACAAATCAGTGTGGCCGTGGTCCTCGTTTGTGTAAGAGCTGTTGATCCAGAAAAGTAAGTGTAATAACAGAGCAACGAACTGTCGCGAATTTAACATCAAAATTGGAAAAACCCTTACTGAAACCTATTATTTACTAGAAGAAGTGTATGGTAAAGATTGTTTGTCATGTAGGTGAATTTTTGAGTGGTTCAAGCATCTCCAATATGGCCGAGAAGCCGTTGAAGGAGGCTCACGCCGGGGCGCCCTTCGACATCAAAAACGGATGAAAATATCGGAAAAGTAGGTAATCAGATTCGATCTGACCGTCGGTTGAGTATTCGATCGATTGATGAAACTGTGGGAATTGACAAAGAATGCGTAAGGCAAATTTTACATAATCAATTTAACATGAGAAAAGCGTGTGCGAAACCGGTGCCGAAAATTCTCACAATCCAACAGAGAGAAGCTCGTGAAAATGCTTGTACTGACACTTTGAATACTATTAAAAATGATCCTAATTTCTGGAAAGAATGATAACATGTGTCGAATCTTGGTTTTTTACTTATTACCTAGAAAATAAGTGCCAGTAATGCACTGGAACTGCGCATCTTCACCGAGAGTGAAAAAAGCTCAAATGAGCAAATCAAGATTCAAAGCGACGATGTTTTTTTTTATATTTATGGATTTGTGTATCTTCACTGGGTTCCTGAAAGTCACTATTAATCAACATTACCACCTTGAGGTTCTTGCTCAACACTGTCAGAAAATGAGACACAAAACGACCTGAATTGTGGAATTACAAGTCATGGGTTCTGCATCAAGACAGTGCACCTGTTCATACCGCATGGTCTGTTACTAGGTTTCTAGCGAAGCACAGAATTCCAGTGTTAGACTACCCACATTATTCGCCTGACCTAGCACCATGTGACTTTTACCTATTCCCCAAGGTCAAATATGCATTAAAAGGAACAAGTTCCCTGTCCATTGTAGCAGTGAAAGGAAAAGCAGCAGGTGTCATCAAACGCCTCACAACGGAAGATTTCCACCATTGTTTCCATCAACGGAAAGTTCGCACGGAGCGTTGTAGGGATGGAGAGGAGTATATTGAGGGTGACGGGAACTTCCTTTCTTCCGGGATTGTCGGTTCTGCAAGTTTCGCAGGAGAGCTTCTGTGAAGTTTGGAAGGTAGAAGACGAGGTACTGGCAGAAGTAAAGTTGTGTGGATGGGTCTTGAGTCGTGCTTGGGAGCTCAATTGGTAGAGAATTTGCCCGCGAAAGGCAAAGGTCCCGAGTTCGAGTATAGGGCCGACACACTGTTTTAATCTTCCAGGAAGTTTCTTAGAGTAATGGTCATCGTAGAAAGTGTTGTCAGGTCGTTAGATAATGTATGTGCTCACTTTCGTAACAACAGTGACTCTAAGCCGGTTGGACATCGAATCGATCTGACTCTGATTTACAGACACGGGTATGTCATTCCATTCCAGAGTTCAGTGACTGACAAGTGGCAGAGTTACAGTCGCTCTTCAACCCATGAACAGATTTTGTCAAAGGGCTCCCAGCTTCTAGTGCTTGAACAACATACCACAAACTGAATTTAATACAACAATTACGGCACATAACATAAAACAAGTACTCCGCAAAAAACACAACACTTCCCCCAGTCATGTCTGCATTACCGATCGACACCTCAAAGAATGTCTCTCCTTTCTAAGCACCCTCGCAACACCTTTACCCCACAATCCTCCCTACAGGGCACTATCCTTAGCTACGGAAAATCTCCAAAATCCCACTTTTCCTCAAAGCGCACAAATCTCAAACTGATACCTCCTGCTACAGCCTCATCTGTCCTACCTCAGTGTATAGGAAATGTCTTCGAATCTGTCCACTCCAATGCATCCAACAAAACCTGAGCCAACACCACCTTCCCGTTAACCAAGGCGGCTTCTGTCTTAATTTCTTCTCTGATGACCAGCTCTTGCACCTCACACATCTCCTAGAGCACCAACTCAACTCCCGGAAATCCTCTACTTCTCTCTCTCTTGGCCTAGAGAAAGCACATCACTGTGTACGGTACAGAGATCCTCTTTTAAGACTCCAGACATACGCAGTTCCGCCTTATTGCGTCCTTTCTACACTCCTGGAAATGGAAAAAAGAACACATTGACACCGGTGTGTCAGACCCACCATACTTGCTCCGGACACTGCGAGAGGGCTGTACAAGCAATGATCACACGCACGGCACAGCGGACACACCAGGAACCACGGTGTTGGCCGTCGAATGGCGCTAGCTGCGCAGCATTTGTGCACCGCCGCCGTCAGTGTCAGCCAGTTTGCCGTGGCATACGGAGCTCCATCGCAGTCTTTAACACTGGCAGCATGCCGCGACAGCGTGGACGTGAACCGTATGTGCAGTTGACGGACTTTGAGCGAGGGCGTATAGTGGGCATCCGGGAGGCCGGGTGGACGTACCGCCGAATTGCTCAACACGTGGGGCGTGAGGTCTCCACAGTACATCGATGTTGTCGCCAGTGGTCGGCGGAAGGTGCACGTGCCCGTCGACCTGGGACCGGACGGCAGCGACGCACGGATGCACGCCAAGACCGTAGGATCCTACGCAGTGCCGTAGGGGACCGCACCGCCACTTCCCAGCAAATTAGGGACACTGTTGCTCCTGGGGTATCGGCGAGGACCATTCGCAACCGTCTCCATGAAGCTGGGCTACGGTCCCGCACACCGTTAGGCCGTCTTCCGCTCACGCCCCAACATCGTGCAGCCCGCCTCCAGTGGTGTCGCGACAGGCGTGAATGGAGGGACGAATGGAGACGTGTCGTCTTCAGCGATGAGAGTCGCTTCTGCCTTGGTGCCAATGATGGTCGTATGCGTGTTTGGCGCCGTGCAGGTGAGCGCCACAATCAGGACTGCATACGACCGAGGCACACAGGGCCAACACCCGGCATCATGGTGTGGGGAGCGATCTCCTACACTGGCCGTACACCACTGGTGATCGTCGAGGGGACACTGAATAGTGCACGGTACATCCAAACCGTCATCGAACCCATCGTTCTACCATTCCTAGACCGGCAAGGGAACTTGCTGTTCCAACAGGACAATGCACGTCCGCATGTATCCCGTGCCACCCAACGTGCTCTAGAAGGTGTAAGTCAACTACCCTGGCCAGCAAGATCTCCGGATCTGTCCCCCATTGAGCATGTTTGGGACTGGATGAAGCGTCATCTCACGCGGTCTGCACGTCCAGCACGAACGCTGGTCCAACTGAGGCGCCAGGTGGAAATGGCATGGCAAGCCGTTCCACAGGACTACATCCAGCATCTCCACGATCGTCTCCATGGGAGAATAGCAGCCTGCATTGCTGTGAAAGGTGGATATACACTGTACTAGTGCCGACATTGTGCATGCTCTGTTGCCTGTGTCTATGTGCCTGTGGTTCTGTCAGTGTGATCATGTGATGTATCTGACCCCAGGAATGTGTCAATAAAGTTTCCCCTTCCTGAGACAATGAATTCACGGTGTGCTTATTTCAATTTCCAGGAGTGTATATAAATGCCGGCAACGGCCTTGCTGCAGTGGATACACCGGTTCCCGTGAGACCACCGAATTTAAGCGCTGTTGGGTGTGGCCGGCACTTGGATGGGTGACCATCCAGCCGCCATGCGCTGTTGCCATTTTTCGGGGTGCACTCAGCCTTGTGATGCCAATTGAGGAGCTACTCGACCGAATAGTAGCGGCTTCGGTCAAGAATACCATCATAACGACCGGGAGAGCGGTGTGCTGACCCCACGCCCCTCCTATCGGCATCCTTCTCTGAGGATGACGCGGCGGTCGGATGGTCCCGGTAGGCCACTCCTGGCCTGACGACGGAGTGCTATATAAATGCTCGTTCCATCCCACCGCACGGGTGCCCCAGGCCTGTGTCCTCTCTCCCTTCCTTTATCTCCACTACACTGGTGATTTGCCCATACCACCTCCGCGGGCCGGCCGGGGTGGCCGAACGGTTCTAGGCGCTACAGTCTGGATCCGCAGGTTCGAATCCTGCCTCAAGCATGGATTTGTGTGATGTCTTTAGGTTAGTTAGGTTTAAGTAGTTCTAATTTCTAGGGGACTGATGACCTCAGATGTTAAGACCCATAGTGCTCAGAGCCATTTGAACCACCTCCGTGAGTCCATCTTCTTCAGTATTCTAACAGCATCACTTTCCTCACCCTTTACCTTACACTCCATAATTCCCAACGATCCCTACAAATCCACCTCAGGCAGTTAACCTCTTGGGAGAGCGATGACTCCTCAAGATCAACCCCTTCAAAATTCAGGCAATAATTATAAGACGCACCACGTCTCCACGATTTCTACCTTACCATTTACGACCGTCTCTTTCCTTTTGTTACCAGTACCCTACCTATACTCGAAACTGCTCCCCGCCCTCCGTCTTTTCCATCTTCTGTCTCCCCACTACCAACCCCAGCAGCTAGCTTCATCTCCATAGTTTCCTACCTAACGGAGGCCTATATTTTCTGCTCATGTCTTTCAACTCTATGGAACATGTTGCCCTGAAATATATCTTTCCCTGTGCAGGTACTTCAGATTTTAAATGAAAATATCTTGGACTGACTCTGGTCCAGCAACTAACGTAGAAACCTCACCTGCTATCTGTTCAACAGAAGCCCACAATAGACTAAAACTGCTAACTGGTCGAACTTGAGGATTACACCCTTCCACTATTCTTTACGCGTACAAACCCCTGTTCTTACCCATTTTCTGCTATGCATATGTCACATGGATCTCCGCTACACCAAAGTACAGTAATTCCCCCAAATCCTAGAATGCCATGCACTCTCTTTGCATTCCAGATCAGCTTACTACATTAGTCTTCCACCATCTTCTCGAATTCCCACCCCTCCTTTCCCACATCAAACACCTCCGAATCTCCTACACCATCTGCTGACTAGATTCTGATAACCCCATAGCCTCCCCTCCGTTCACCAACCCTGGTATGCTGCCATGTCCTTACAAATACGTGCCACCCTCCCACTTTAACGTACTATCTCTCCCAGACAATGAGATCCTCACAGATATTTCTCCCTCCAACCAATTTTCAGTGTTCCCTACCTATCCCCCTTCACATCTGGGCCGACCTACACCTTCACCTCTCGATCCACCCCCATCCCTTTCCTCTTGTTACCACTAGCCTACCCAAACACGAAACTCCTCCTCACCCTCTGTCTTTACCATCTTCTGTCTCGCCATTACCCACACCAGGACTCTCCTTCATCTCCATAGTTTCCTACCTAACAGATGCCTATCTTTTCTATCCACATATTACAACCTATGGACATTGTTCTCCCCTCCCGAAATATTTTTCAGCCAGTGCTTTTCCTTCGAAGCGATGTGTTTTTAAAATGTACCTATGTCCATTAGGATTCCGTGCCTCTACCGGCAAAAAAAAAAAAAAAAACAAAAAAAAAACATAAGATCGCTTTATTGTCCGTCTGTTTGTCCGACTGTTAAAAACCCTTTTTCTCAGGAGCGGGTGGACGTATCAAGTTGAAATCTACGTCGCATACTGAAGTCTATCGTCCATTGGCGGTGTAAAAAATTGAAGCTTCTAAGTCAATGTAATCAAAAGACACAGCCATTTATGTCACATATTTGAATACTGTCAAACGCACTTACCAAAACCTGCAGGGTACCTCCCTTTGATCTGCTATGAAGAAATTTTGCAGGAAGGAAGGTCTCACAGCACAACCAAAGCAAAAAATCCGAGGACTGTAAATTTGTAATTATATCACATGAGAAAAAAATTTTATTTGTCATTTCTTGTCTAGCTCTGTCTGTTCGTCCGTCTGTTAAGATCCTTTTTTCTCACGGCCAGATAAACGTATCAAGTTGAAATTTATGTCACGTACCAATATCTGTAGACCCTAGTCTGCGAATGATTGTTTCACTTGCAACTTGAAACTCCTTAGCTCCGTGCAATAATCGCCCTGGATGGATTAATTCCGAGTCGCATCATGTGAGCAATAAAGTCATTCCGTACATCGCGTTTGACTTTTAACATTGCGACTCAGCCAGCCTGAATGCAAAATGGTTCAAATGGCTCTGAGAAGTAGGGGACTTAACTGCTGTGGTCATCAGTCGCCTAGAACTTAGAACTACTTAAACCTAACTAACCTAAGGACATCACACACATCCATGCCCGAGGCAGGATTCGAACCTGCGACCGTAGCGGCCGCGCGGTTCCAAACTGTAGCGCCTAGAACCCCTGAATGCAAAACTGCTGATTATTACAATAATGGTTGCCAGCCTCCTGATCGATTTTATGTCACTTTTATATTGTTGGAACTAAAACATTCTCGGTAATCTTGGAATACCTGGGACTCATATCTTGCCAGTATCGATGTCAGTCACAGGCAAAAATGGTCAAGAATCTCGATTCCCAGACTGGATGAACTACCTCCTATATACATAAATAAGTTTTTACGGAATCTTCAGTGCTCGAGTTCCTACTCGCACCTGGCCAGATGCCCGTCTCTGATTTCTCATTTAAAAATAAATCCTATCCTGATGTGTTTATTTTCTCATTTTTGCTTTATTTTTAAAAACTCTCTTGGCTGAAGAGCGGAATACTGTAATTACCGCCGGCAGCCCATATGGGGCGAGGGGGCTGAAGTAACGATAAAGGAAATAAAGGATGCTGTCCTAATTAAGCGCTATGCGAATCAAAAATTGTGCTGACAGACTGAGGCGCTCCAAGCACCGTCGAGCGATCCATGTGAATACTTGTCTTGCTGCTAACAAGCTGCATGGTCGAGAGAGCAATACGAGCGTTGATGGGTAAGTCTGACACAAAAACAAGAAAACATGTTTGTTCCGTAAACAACTCACCTTACTTGTCGACATAGTCCCCTTGGAAGAATATACGCCGGCTGCTGTGGCCGAGCGGTTCTAGGCGCTTCAGTCCAGAACCGCGAGGCCGCTACGGTCGCAGGTTCGAATCCTGCCTCGGGCATGGATGTGTGTGATGTCCTTAGGTTAGTTAGATTTAAGTAGTCCTGCAGCTAGGGGACTGATGACCTCAGCTGTTAAGTCCCATAGTACTTAGAGCCATTTGAACCATTTTTTGAGGAACATACACTAGACTCAGCTACTCTCCTCCTTTTTCGTCCCATCGGAAAAATTGTTTGTGTGAAACTGTGCAAAATACTCGTTACTGAAACTATGACTTCTTCATTTGGTGGACATTTCTTCCCAGCAAGGTAAAGCTTCAAGTTACGGAACAGGATGAAGTCACTTGGGGTTAAGTCTGGTGAAAACGGTGGATAAGGAACCAATTAAAAGACCAGTTCATAAAATTTCGCCATTGGGAGTGCTCATCTCAGATCATACATGCCAAGAGTGAATGTGTCACATAACTTTAAAAGTTTTCTGACAAAAATGTATGTTGACGTTCTACATGATACCTCTCCAAAACTACAATATTTATATTTTCTGATGATTTGTTAATACGCTACAGAGTTCTCCAAATGAGAAATGAAAATGCCATAACGAAAGAGAAAATTGAAAAATTTTAATACAATAAAGAAACCAAAAATGATAGAGATCTGAATTTATTTTAAATAAATACATTGTTCCTAATACTATGAGACATGTTAAAACGTACTAACTTTTTAGCTTTACATTTTTTTAAAGTAACCTATGAAAATTTGTAGCTTTTTACGAATTTCAAAATTATGAATAGTCACAGGATGTTAACTGTCTTGAGAATTGATAAAGTGGAAGGACTGCTAACTGTCAGCTATGACATTAATGCATAGAATTCTTAAACTGTCAAAATATTAGTACATAAAGATGAAAGAATCTGAAATATTTTGGTTGTTTGGAAATTATTTTCTCCAGGACCCCATCCTAAGTGTTCTAAAAATTTCATGATACCTTAGTTGGTCATTGTACTTATGGTATGTACAATCAGAGTGATTAATACTTGTCTGTGAAAAATGGGAGAAATTTTTAGGTAGACCTAGCTCTACTCCCAAGGTCTAAAAATCATAGACACTTAAATATTTAAACTGATCACTGATTTTAAGTAAATATAATGCAAAACTGTTACTTCTGAATCAAAATAATTGCTTTACAACATTACAAGTGAGTGGGAAAACAACTAATAATTTTGTTGAAAAGCATTTTATAACAAAAATGAGATACAGAATATTCATTCCCATTTTTCTTTTTATGATATTATTCACAAATTATTATTGTCTTCTGTCATGATTTTACTTCTTCATGACTTTCCATGAATTAAAATTGCATAAAATGTAACAATCAACACTGCACTGTTGAAAAGAGTTCATTTGTTTTTTTCATCTACATGTCATTGAACTTGTATAACCGAGCTGAATTTGCACACGGTCAAGCATCATCCAAGAAGAATGGTACTTGGGAAATGGGAACTGCACACTGATCTTTTGATGATGGCCATTTGAAAGCATTTGCAGGACTATGAGGTGTCATACAGGAGACGGTTATATCTTGCACCACATGAGAGAAACTTATTATCTGTCCTCACGCACCACTTATTGTCATACTCAAAAGAAATGAAGTGGCTCACTACAAAGTCTTCTAATGTATAATGTGGTCTCTGCATTTCACACATAGTAACAGGCTGCATTTCGTGGAGAACAATTCTTGCAGTATATGTACCACTCCAGGATGCAACCCAGTGGTGAGTTGATTGAGTTCCTACCACATACTTCATAGCACACCACACTTCTCTCCTTTTTAAATGGAATTCTCTTAAAGTACATTCATTTACAATTAAGAGTTTCATGTTTGTTACTAATGCGCTACGGTCGCAGGTTCGAATCCTGCGGAGGGCATGGATGTGTGTGATGTCCTTAGGTTAGTTAGGTTTAAGTAGTTCTCTGTCCTAGGGGACTGATGACCTCAGATGTTAAGTCCCATAGTGCTCAGAGCCATTTGAACAATTTTTTTGTTACTAACGTTAATATGGTGTCTACAAATCCAGTAGCCTGTCTTATAGCATCAACAGCTTCTTGCTGGAGGTTAAATCTTGTTGCAAGATGTTTACAGAGACCTCCTACCTCATCACCTGCACTTTTTCCACGACGTGACTTATTTCCTGTGCTATAGTGGCCCGCCGGTGTGGCCGTGCGGTTCTAGGCGCTTCAGTCTGGAACCGCGTGACCGCTACGGTCGCAGGTTCGAATCCTGCCTCGGGCATGGATGTGTGTGATGTCCTTAGGTTAGTTAGGTTTACGTAGTTCTAAGTTCTAGGGGACTGATGACCACAGATGTTAAGTCCCATAGAGCTCAGAGCCATTTGAACCATTTTTTTTGTGCTATAGTGTTGACGAAGCTCATGTAGCTGAAAGCGGTTTCTAAATGAAATATTGCACCATCACTCACATACACATGTTTAGGAAATGCATGGCCTCTAGATGCTATGTCATCAATTATCATGCTGCCAGGGTAGCATACATGTACAGTGTCATAAATGAGATCGTCGCTGGCAATAGCAAAGCAGTGTGATGTTCCACGGAAGTGAGTAACACATGTGAATATTGATACCTGTGACGTCTGCCTGTGGTTACTTTGAATTTCGTTCTACACAGCAACAGGCCAGTTCTCAGCAAAGTACAAATGAAGATCTAATGTGTCAGTATTCGGGCATGTTGCTGATTTTATTTCTGCTATGGCCTGTCTCTGAATCTCCCAGATATGATGGTAGGGTATTTATTTCATGACCCAATACCTCACCTCTGCAACAAACTTCTCTGACTCTACTGTCTTCTTCATCAACACTCCTTCCTCCCACAATGTATAGGTTACGTCATTGTCAGTATCCTAAAGGTGTAATGCTTCAACAGTCATCATTTGAGCACCAGGACACATTGCATACTCCTGCAACCATCATCTATCTCGTGGCTCTTGACATATACACAAAAGCATTAAAAAATTTACCCATTTTGGTCGTAAGGAATAGAATTTTGTGAGACCAATATTTAAACTCCGGTTCTCCTTTGTCATTAGGAGATATGCTTCTCTTATTGATCTCGTCATATATCTTTTTATCTTTTTAACTTTTTCACCATTTTCACTAACAGCGATAACATCAGCCTGATTAGGACTTTGCCTGCTGCAACCTTTGTCATCACTTAGGTAATATTCAAGAGCAACAACAAGCACATCATCTTGCAACGGATACTTACAGTAAGAATGTGGGCGTGGCCAAGTACCTTCCTCATTCTTTATTTTACGAGCTTTTGAAATCAAATAATGTGAGGTACTGGGTATCTATTTCTGTATCTGCTGCTTAGCTATTTGGTATCCGTGTCAGTAACTGTACCTTCTCAGCACAAGTGGCTGCTGAGATAGTAGTATTTACGTTTTGAAACCACACATCACATTTCGTGCACATGTCACTATCTTCAGGTTCTGCACCAAGTGCATCTACATTATACACTTTACAAAGTTTTGAAGACGTTGATTGTGTAAAACTTGTTTCAATTTCTTCCACATTTCTTTTTACACTCTGTTTTCTTCTTGTGCTTCTTACCTTTCCTGGACGTTAATAGTATATAGTATATAGTAGTATATAGTAGGGTCTACAGCATAAATGCCAACGTTCGACGCGTCAACGACTTCACACCCAGGAATAGAAACATTTGCATTGTCTTCTTCAGTTTCACATTCGGATGATGGTGATCGTGCGGGTGGGTTGTCACTAAAATTCTTCTTGTAGTGAGTGTAGCAATTCCTGCTCAATGGATGTGATGCTGATCACATTACTTGAGGACCAAGATATGTCTCCAATACCTCTGACAGATTTCCAGCAGCTGTGAAGTGTTTTTCACTTTTCTTAAACACAATCTTCTTGTGTCTTTTTTCACAGTGCACACACCTCCCTCCTGCCACTGCTGTATGTCCTCACTGACATTGTATCTAACAAAAAGCTCAAAACAAACATAAAGCTCAATGCAGAATGGTTTATATGCAAATTTTCATTCGTATGTTATAAAGAGAAGAGCGTTGGAAACAGTGTTGCCAACACGCATATTTTACACTATAAAGTCAGTGATGCGAAATATGCAGAATGTTGAAAAACTTTTAACACTTTACACAGAAATATAGTGACCACTGAGTTTGCACTGACTATTAACTTATCAACCAAACAACATTTTGCGTAATTCTCAAAAGCTTTCGGATGGAGATTTTCGAGTAAATAATTCGTAACAACTTGTAAAAAAGCATTTTTTTTACATTTTTAGTAATACACTACTGGCCATTAAAATTGCTACACCAGAAGAAAAGCAGATGATAAACGGGTATTCATTGGACAAATATATTATACTAGAACTGACATGTGATTACATTTTCACGCAATTTGGGTGTATAGATCCTGGGAAATCAGTACCCAGAACAACCACCTCTGGCCGTAATAACGGCCTTGATACGCCTGGGCATTGAGTCAAACAGAGCTTGGATGGCGTGTACAGGTACAGCTGCCCGTGCAGCTTCTACACCATACCACAGTTCATCAAGAGTAGTAACTGGCGTATTGTGACGAGCCAGTTGCTCGGCCACCATTGACCAGACGTTTTCAGTTGGTGAGAGATCTGGAGAATGTGTTGACCAGGGCAGCAGTCGAACATTTTCTGTAACCAGAAAGGCCCGTACAGGACCTGCAACATGCGGTCGTGCATTATCCAGCTGAAATGTAGAGTTTCGCTGGGATCGAATGAAGGGTAGAGCCATGGGACGTAACACATCTGAAATGTAACGTCCACTGTTCAAAGTGCCGTCAATGCGAACAAGAGGTGACCGAGACGTGTAACCAGTGGCACCCCATACCATCACGACGGGTGATACGCCAGTATGGCGATGACGAATACACGCTTCCAATGTGCGTTCACCACGATGTCGCCAAACACGGATGCGACGATCATGATGCTGTGAACACAACCTTGATTCATCCGAAAAAATGACGTTTTGCCATTCGTGCACCCAGGTTCGTCGCTGAGTACACCATCGCGGGCGCTCCTGTCTGTGATGCAGCGTCAAGGGTAACCAAAGCTATGGTCTCCGAGCTGATAGTCAATGTTGCTGCAAACGTCGTCGAACTGTTCGTGCAGATGGTTGTTGTCTTGCAATCTTCCCCATCTGTTGACTCAGGGATCGAGACGTGGCTGCACGATCTGTTACCGCCATGCGGATAAGATGCCTGTCATCTGGAATGCTAGTGACACGACTCCGTTGGGATCCAGTACGGCGTTCCGTATTACCCTTCTGAACCCACCGATTACATGTTCTGCTAACAGTCATTGGATGTCGACCAACGCGAGCATTAATGTCGCGATACGATAAACCGCAATCGTGATAGGCTAAAATCCGATCTTTATACAAGTCGGAAACGTGATGATACGCGTTTCTCCTCCTTACACGAGGCATCACAACAACCTTTCACCAGGCAACGCCGGTCAACTGCTGTTTGTGTGTGAGAAATCGGTTGGAAACTTTCCTCGTGTCAGTACGTTATAGGTGTCGCCTCCGGGGCCAACCTTGTGTGAATGCTCTGTAAAGCAAATGCCACAGCATCTTCTTCCTGTCGGTTAAATTTCACGTCTGTAGCACCTCATCTTCGTGGTGTAGCAGTTTTAATGGCCAGTAGTGTAACTATTTACATAATACGGATAGCTGGAGCAGAGAAGATACTGTTTATATTTACATGAGTAGCATCTGGCAATATGACAAGAGGGCATCTGGCAATATGACAAGAGGTATAGCGTTCTATGACTTTCCAAATTACAAAAAAAAATTTAAGTGGAAGGATTAACTTAAATTTTGTATTTTCGTCTTAAATGTGTAAGTTAAAGCAAGGTTAAAGTGCAGGTGTCCACTAAATTTCAACACATTAAGAAGGAGCTTTAACGAAATATATTTTTTTTCAGAGAAATTCATAACCATGAGTTGACAAGACCTGTATGATTTGAGATGAAATCACCTCATTGTTATCGCTGATATTTCAGATGGTGCATTATCCGGTGAAAGATCACTTTTATGCGTGCCAACCTTAGTCGTCCTTCAGCCAACGCAAGTATCAAACGATGCAACATGGAACCGTAGTAGGGCACAGTTATGATTCTGCCTTTTTCCAAGTAATCTATGACGGTTATTCCTTGAGAATCCAAAAAAAAAAAAAAAACGGTAGTCCTCACGTCAGCAGCTGATACAATTTTCTTTGCCTTCCTCGGTGCAATTTCACCAACCTTTGTCCATATTTTTGACCACCGTTTCGATTTTGTTGTGTAATGACGGAACCTGGTTTCATCAAGAGTCATAAATCGGCGCAAAGAACCTTGCGGATTGCGATGAAACATCGCCAGACATTGTGTTGAAATGTTGTGCTGGATGCGCTTTTGGTGGACTGTGAGCAATGGCGGCACCTATCTCGCACACAATTTCTTCACAGCTAATTTCTGTGCAGGATGTTAAGCACTCGCTCAGTTGAAATGATTACAGTTTCATAAATTTTTATTCAGCTATCTTGCATCACTATATCATTGATTTTGTCAACGGTTTGCTTTGTGGATACCTCAATTGGACGGCCAGAGCGCGCTTCGTCTTCGATCCTTGTCCTTTAAACTCATTAATCCAAGAGTGAATGGTGTTCAGTGATGATGCAAAGTCTGCGTGTCCTTCGCTCAGTTCTGTTTAGATTTTTGTGGCAGACCTAATGAAAATGTTTAATAACAGCACGAAACACTTTTTCCTCCATTTTCAATTGCAATCGACACACTGACCATTTCATCCGGTTCTCAACAATGAGAAGTGTGCTATATATTGTTGAACTTCTTTATACTATCTTTGGAATAATGAGTCTTATTAGTCATGAAGGCGCAACAAAAACAATGCATTATTTCATGGAAATTTACTAGACTTATCAAACAGCACGAAACACTTTTTCCTCCATTTTCAATTGCAATCGACGTACTGACCATTTCATCCGGTTCTCAACAATGAGAAGTGTGCTATATATTGTTGAACTTCTTTATACTATCTTTGGAATAATGAGTCTTATTAGTCATGAAGGCGCAACAAAAACAATGCATTATTTCATGGAAATTTACTAGACTTATCAAACTACCATTGTATGTCTCTCATCTCGGGCCCTGGTCACGCGGGGCCAGTGTAATGCTCCATGGCGTTGAGTATGTCCCTCTCGTACCCCACGATGCCATACTAGCATGGCGGTCGTGGGATCTTGACCGGTGCGTGGAGCGTGCAGGATTGTCGCGGAAGGATAAATAGCAGCCACGATCCTGTCCCTACTCGAGGCATAACACTATCTCCTCGCAAACAATCAACATTAAAATATGATTTCGTAAAGTGAAATCTGTTGCGTAATGCTTATGATTTACAAGTCCAAACATGCCAATTTCAATTTCTTTCATGCCATACTTCATGGCGTTGCAATTGTTATGGACCGGCCGGTGTGCCCGAGCGGTTCTTGGCGCTTCAGTCTGGAACCGCGCGACCGCTACAATCGCAGGTTCGAATCCTGCCTCGGGCATGGATGTGTGTGATGTCCTTAGGTTAGTTAAGTTTAAGTAGTTCTAAGTTCTAGGGGACTGATGACCTTAGATGTTAAGTCCCATAGTGCTCAGAGCCATTTGAACCAATTATTATGGCTAGTAGTGTATAAACAGATTGACGCAAAAAAGGAAAATCCCAACCTAAGAAATAAAGAATGTGGAGTAATGAAATTTTGGGAATGCATTTCTCTAGGTGATTAACGTTGCAGTATCACAAATTAATGTAAGAATGGGAAAAGCCATTGCAAATGTGAAACGCTGGTACATCAAATCCGGTGTGACCAACCGATTGTTGAATACAAACGTGCAGACTGCACGCAATGTGTAATACATGCGTCGGATGTCAGTTTTGGGATGGGCTTCAATGCCTGTTGCACGTAGTCGATCAATACAGAGAGAGTTAATGATGGTTGTGGATCACACTAGAGTTGTCGTCCGATGATGTCTCACATGTGCTCGGCTGGCGACAGATGTAGCGTTCGAGCTGGCCAAGGCAACATATCGACACACTGCAGAGCATGTTCGGTTACAACAGCGGTCTGTGGACGGCTGTTGTTCTGTTGTGAAACATTCCCTGGTACGCTGTTCACGAATGGCAGCGCAACTGGTCGAATCACCAGACTGACGCACAAATTTGCAGTCAGGTTGCGTGGGATAAACGCGAGAGTGCCCCTGCTGTCATACGAAATCGTCTCGCACACAATAACTCCCTGTGTAGGTCCAGTGTGTCTAGGCCGCAGACAAGTTGGTTGCAGGCATTCACCTACCCTCCTCCTAAGCAAACACACAGCCATCAGTAGCACCGAGGCGGGACCGGCTTTCATCAGGTAACACAACAGACGTCCACCCCGCCCTCCGATGAGCTCTTCCTTGAAACCACTGCAGTCGCAAACGGCGGTGATTTGGGATCAGTGGAATGCACACTGCTAGACGTCTCCCTCGGAGCGGTCCTTGAAGTGCCCGGTTTGTAACAGTTCGTGTTGTTGCTGCGGCTGAAATTGCTGCTGCACACGCAATACGATGCGCCACATCCACTTGCCGATTCCTCCCTCTCGGTAGTGGCACATGGTCGTCCAGAGCCCGGTCTTCTTGCGACCATACCTTCTGGTCACCACCGCTGCCAGCAGTCAAGTACAGTGGCTAAATTCCTACCAACTTTTTGTCCAATAGCACACGGCAGGAACATGCAGTTTTTCGTAGCCCCATTACACGACCTGGTTCAAAGTGAGCTGTTGATAATGCCGACTTCATCGACCTAAAGGCGTTCTTGATTAACATCAACTCACTACGTCCAATTTCAAAGGTAACTAACACTCTTGGCCACTACAGCGTGTATTTTGAGCGAACCTTATTTCGATCCTCATAGTTTCCGCTGCTAGCTCCACTCTTAAGTGACTGGCGTGAAATGTGAATAGACGTCGTCCGCCTCGATAGCTGAGTGGTTGCCGGCACGGTAGCTCGGCGTGCTCGGTCAGAGGATTTGTCGCCCTCTGTAACAAAAAACTGTGTAAATAGATCAACGATTACTTTGAATGGGTGTTGTGGGACGTCCGCCCCAAACAAATGGAACGAACAGTAACGAATAAAGTGAAGAAGAAAGACGGTTGAGCACTTGTCCGCGAAAAGTAAAGGTCCCGAATTCGAGTCTCGTTCTGGAAAAAACAGTGATCAGCGTGACGGATTACCGTGCAAAGGGGCCCGTGTTCGATGCCCGGCTAGGTTGGAGATTTTCTCCACTAAGGGACTGGGCGTTGTGTTGTCTTCAGCATCACATATCATCCCCATCGACTCGCAAGTCGCCGAAGTGGCGTCAACTCAAAGGACTTGCACCAGGCGACTGGTCTAGCCAACGAGAGGCCCTAGCCACACGACATTTTTTATCAGATGCAGAAACACGCCTACCAACTTCCGTTTATGGTGCGCAACTCTTTCTTTGTCTTGGGAATTTTTTACGGTCATTGTACGAGGGTAAGTCAACTATCATCCGCAAAGTAGTTATAAGATTTTATTGTAATCAAATAGGAAACTTGCAAGAACATCAGTTTTCGACATAGTCTCCTTGCGTTTCAACGCACTTGGTCCATCTTTGAGCAGGCTTCCTGATGCCCTCATAAAAGAAGGTTATTGGTTGAGCTGCGAGCCAGGAATGCACCGCTTCTCTCACTGCTTCGTCCGAGGCAAATCGACGACCCCTGAATGCCTGTTTGAGTGGACCAAACAAGTGATGGAAGGGGCAAGATCGGGACTATATGGAGGATGATCCATTGCTTCAAATTTGAGTTTCTGGAGCGTTTCAGCAGTGTGGGCAGCAGTATGCGGACGGGTATTATCGTGCAACAACACAGCACCTTTTGACAGCAATTCTCGGCGTTTGCTTCGAATTGCAGACTTTAGCCTGGCGGTAAGCATTTCACTGTAACGTACACTGTTTATTGTTTGCCCCTTTCCCCATAATGTTCCATTACTGGACATTGTGCGTGTCAAAAAACCGTAAGCATCAGATTACCTGCGGACGGTTGGGTCCTGAACTTTTTCTTGCACGGCGAATTTGGATGTTTCCATTCCATACTCTGCCGTTTACTCTCCGGCTCGTAATGATGGATCCATGTTTCGTCACCAGTAATGATCCTGTCTAAGAAGTTGTCCCCTTCGTTACCATAGCGATCCAAATGTTTTTGCAGATGTCCAAGCGCGTTTGTTTATGCAACTGTGTGAGCTGTGGGACCCATCTTGCACAAACTTTATGAAACCCATGTCTGTTGTGTATGATTTCGTAGAACGAGGACTAATTTGCAAACGATGTGCCACTTCGTCAATAGTTAATTGTCTGTCTAAGAGAATTATTTGACGTCAACGCTCAATGGTTTCTTCATTTGTGACGGTAAACGGTCGTCCGGCTCCATCATCGTGCGTAACACTTGTGCGACCATTTCGAATTTTTTAATCCATTCGTAGACACTCCGTAGTGGCAAAACACTGTTCCCGTACTGTACCGAAAGTCTTCGATGAATTTTGGCACGTGATACGCCTTCCGACCACAAAAAACGGATCATTGGACGTTGCTCTTCTTTGGTGCAAATAGACAGCGAAGCAGCCATGATCAACAGCACGGCAGCGATAACGGGACTTACCTAGCAGTTTGAAAATTGCAAAGATATAACAACAAATAAACAAAACATGCGTCATCAACGTAAAACGACAGTACTACCAAAATAAACTAAAATATAACTAAATTACCGCGTGACCGCTACGGTCGCAGGTTCGAATCCTGCTTAGGGCATGGATGTGTGTGATGTCCTTAGGTTGGTTAGGTTTAAGTAGTTCTAAGTTCTAGGGGACTGATGACCTCAGATGTTGAGTCCCATAGTGCTCAGAGCCATTTGAACCATTTTATAACTAAATTGCGGATAATAATTGACTTCCCCTCGTAGTTGTGAAAGAGGAGCAACAGCTGTTCTTATCTACAAAGTAGACGTTCTCCCTTATCTGGTGCTCCAGTGACTCCTGCTTTATAGATACGAGTAACTACCACTATTTTTTCGCAACTGTGTACGCGCTACTGACAGTTAAAATTGCCACATATGAAGATGGCACGAAGCAAATTTTTTTATAAAAATGCTCAACTTATCTCCATAATCAGTTAACGTCTTAAACTCATTTTTAACGTAATCTGATTTCACGTAAGGTTCTGGTCACCAGTACTAAAGCGGTTACCGCGTCGTTCGACAGTCTGATTACTTCCTGGAAATAGAAGGCACTGGTTTCTGATCAAATACGCTTCATATGTACAGGAGGAGTCAGTGCGACATTTCAGTTGACAGGTTTATATACACACTTCCCCGAATACCATAAATTAAAAGCAAATGAAACGTGAATTACAGTTGAGCAGCCCGTCCCTGAATCAAAGCGTCAGCGTCCACACGATTGCTAGGTTTTTTTACGTCTCGGTCGATTAGGAGTTGATTAGGAAAGAAGCAAATACTCGGATACCATTAGAATACGGTAATAAAAGGACTGTCTCTTGTTCTTTTCAGAGGAAACGTCCCTGGTCTCGCCTTAATATTTTTTTTTTTTTAGAAACGACGGAAAACAGAAATCTGGATGACTGGACAGGGATTTGAACCTCACTCCTGACAAATGAGATTTTACTGCACTAAAGACCACGCCAGTTTGTTGGTTATGCCACCATGAACGTAGTTCATTCTATATTTGCAAGAGAAGTGACTGTGATAAAACGACAAAAAAGTGTGCCACTGTCTTTTTTATATAAAATTCGGAAACTTACTGGTGGAAACATTCCCAATGTCTTAGTAGATTTGCTGTCCGGCCCCAGTAGCTGAGTGGTCAGCGCGACAGAATGTCAATCCTACGGGCCCTGGTTCGATTCCCGGCTGGGTCGGAGATTTCTTCGCTCAGGGACTGGGTGTTGTGTTGTCCTAATCATAATCACTTCATCCCCATCGACGCGCAAGTCACCGGAGTGGCGTCAAATTCAAAGACTTGCACCTGGCGAACGGTCTACGCCACGATAAGCCCTAGTCACGCGACATTTACATTTAGTACATTTGCTTATTGCAAGGATTTTAATGAAACTGACATGCGAAACTGTACCAAATAACACAAAGGACGCTGGAGTTTATCTATGATTGGGATATATTTCGTTGGTTATTTCTTCTTTCTACTCTGCATCACAGGCAGTTCTAAATTTTTCCTGCAACTCGTAATATGTCTGCGCAGTAGCTTTTCAATATTTTCCCTTTTCTATTTTTTTTACAGGGTCAGTATTTCAAGGAGAAACATCAAAATATTTCCAGAGCTGTGGGCCCTACTTGAAAACAGTAAATACCAAATTGTAATGAATAATGTCTACAAGATCGGACCATTCGCTTTCTACATTCACAGAAAAAAGTCGGTACACCAAAAATGATGCAGAGCGTTGAAATTTCGGTAATACGTTTTTGTAGGTAACGTACTCAATCATTAACATGGTTAATGTAAGCGCGAGATAAGCCATTGCAAATGTGAAATGCTGGTACATTAATAACCGGTGCGACCGCCAGAATGCTGAATGCAGGCATGCAAACGTGCACGCATTGTGTTGTAGATGTTTCAGATATTAGTTTGTGAGATGGAGTTCCATCTTTGTTGCACGTAGTTGCATCCTGTGGATGACGCTGGAGTTGTCGTCCGATGATGTCCCATATGTGCACGACTGGAGACAGATCTGGCGATCGAACAGCCCAAGGCAACATGTCGACACACTGCAGAGCACGCTGGATTACAACAGTGGTACGTGGGTGAACGTTATTCTGTGGGTAAACACCCCCTGGAATGTAGCTGATGATGGCAGCAAAACTGATCGAATCACAAGACAGACGTGCAAATTTGCAGTCAGGGTGAGTAACTACGAGAGTACTTCTGCTGTGATAAAAAATGGCACCCCACCATAACTTCAGGTGTAGGTTCATTGTGTCTAGCAGGCAACAGGTTGGTTGTAGGTCATAAACTGGTCTCCTTCTAAACCAACGCACGACCATCACTGGCACCGAGGCAGAACCAGTTTTCACCAGAAAACCCAAGAGACCTCTATCCTGCCTCCGTATGAGCACTCGCTTGGCACCACTGAAGTCGCAAATGGTGGTGGTTTTGGGTCAATGGAATGCACGTTACAGGGCGTCTCACTCGGAGCTGACCTTGAGGTTACCGATTTGTGAAAGGTCGTTGTACCACTATGATGCCAACTGCCTCTCAAATTGCTGCTGCAGATGCAGTACGATGAGCCAGAGCCACATGCCGAGCTCCATGGTCTTCCCTCTCGGTAGTGCCACGTAGCCGCCCAGGGACTGGTCTTCTTGCAACCGTGCATTCTCGTGGCCAACACTGCCAGCAGTCATGTACATTGGGTACATTCCTGTCAAGGTTTCCTTCAGTTTCGCAGAACGAACATCCAGCTTCTCGTAACCCTGTTACACGATCCCATTAAAACCCTGTGAGGTGTTGATAATGGCGTCTTTGTCGCCTTAAAGGCAGTCCTGCAGTTACGCAGGGTCAGCCATCGATAATCGGATTTGGCATGTTAATGGTTAAGGGGTGGCCGGATGCCCTTACTGCCGCCACCCCGTACCCCCCGGGACGGAATTAGTGTACCCCAGCTGTCCAGTCTCAAAGGAAACTAATGCTCTCGAACTTTACAACTTATATTTGAAGTAAACCTGATTTGTATCACCAGAATGGTACTACTAGCGCCACTCTTATGTGGCTGGCGCGAAATTTGAATAGACATTATCTTCCAGATGTAAACCTGCCAGGGTAGCCGAGAGCGCTAACGCGCTGCTTCCTGGACTAGGGTGGGCGCGCGGGCCCCGGATCGAATCCGCCCGGCGGATTAACGACGAGGGCCGGCCAGCCTGGATGTGGTTTTTAGGCGGTTTTACACATACCGCTAGGTGAATACCGGGCTGGTCCCCATGTTCCGCCTCAGTTACACGACTCGCAGACATCTGAACACATTCGCACTATTCCATGGCTTACACTAGACGCAGACAGTTGGGGTACACTAATTCCGTCCCGGGGGGGTACAGGGTGGCGGCAGTAAGGGCATCCGGCCACCCCTTAACCATTAACATGCCAAATCCGATTAACGATGGCTGACCCTGCGTAACTGCAGGACAAGGCTCAAACGATAGATAGATAGATTATCTTTCAGATGTAGAAACACGGCTACCAACTGTCGTTTATATAGCACGGCTCCTTCTTAGTGTTGCCTTTTTTTTCCCATCAGTGTACTTCGTTGGTTCTCTCGCCCGTCCGGTCTGTATCGAAGGTAGTTCTATATTTTTCCTCCAACACGTCATTTGGTACCTGCGCCACAGTTTTTTAATATTTCCGCTTTTCTCTTTTTGTACAGGCTAGGTATTCCAAGATGCAACATCAAAATATTTCCAGAGCTGTGGGCCCTGCAAGAAAACAGTAAATATCAATTTCGCATAAATGAGATCTACAAAATGGGACTATTCACTTTCTGATAGATGGCGTTGCTGGATGAACAGAAATTTCTTCTTTTGAAAATTGTGAATCCCTATTTTGTTAAGACGACTGCGCCACCACCTCTCGTGGGAGGTGGTTGTGTGTAAGTGATAATAGAAAGGAACTAACAGAGGGCTGCCGAGTTTTACCCCTGCTGAGTTTATATTCACTGAGTTTTGTGTCACTGTAACATATTATAAGCAGACTTTCAGTAGAGGTCCTCCAAATGGATCAAATGGCTCTGAGCACTATGGGACTTGACTGCTAAGGTCATCAATCCCCTAGAACTTAGAACTACTCAAATCTAACTAACCTAAGGACATCACATACATCCATGCCAGAGGCAGGATTCGAACCTGCAACAGTAGCGGTCGCGCGGTTCCAGAACCGCTCGAAGAGGTCCTCCTTTCATAAACTCAACTTGCCCTTTTCTCGTGATGAAGAGTGTAAGGGCGATTGGTATCTTTGATGTTATGACGTAGTGATATTGTACAACTTACTTATCGCTCGCTTCTGGAATAAGCCCACGATTTTTTCCATGAAAATACGGGACACCTGAAAAGGCTGTGAACATCGTCAGATCAATAATTTTAAACAAGCATTTGAGCAATGGAAAACCAGGATGTCTGCCCTGTAGAGATAATAGTTTGTTAAGAAGTACTCATAACAAAGATATAATTCAGGAAAGAAAATAATTTTGTGAGTTTGAAGGTTAAATACACTCCTGGAAATGGAAAAAAGAACACATTGACACCGGTGTGTCAGACCCACCATATTTGCTCCGGACACTGCGAGAGGGCTGTACAAGCAATGATCACACGCACGGCACAGCGGACACACCAGGAACCGCGGTGTTGGCCGTCGAATGGCGCTAGCTGCGCAGCATTTGTGCACCGCCGCCGTCAGTGTCAGCCAGTTTGCCGTGGCATACGGAGCTCCATCGCAGTCTTTAACACTGGTAGCATGCCGCGACAGCGTGGACGTGAACCGTATGTGCAGTTGACGGACATTGAGCGAGGGCGTATAGTGGGCATGCGGGAGGCCGGGTGGACGTACCGCCGAATTGCTCAACACGTGGGGCGTGAGGTCTCCACAGTACATCGATGTTGTCGCCAGTGGTCGGCGGAAGGTGCACGTGCCCGTCGACCTGGGACCGGACCGCAGCGACGCAAGGATGCACGCCAAGACCGTAGGATCCTATGCAGTGCCGTAGGTGACCGCACCGCCACTTCCCAGCAAATTAGGGACACTGTTGCTCCTGGGGTATCGGCGAGGACCATTCGCAACCGTCTCCATGAAGCTGGGCTACGGTCCCGCACACCGTTAGGCCGTCTTCCGCTCACGCCCCAACATCGTGCAGCCCGCCTCCAGTGGTGTCGCGACAGGCGTGAATGAAGGGACGAATGGAGACGTGTCGTCTTCAGCGATGAGAGTCGCTTCTGCCTTGGTGCCAATGATGGTCGTATGCCTGTTTGGCGCCGTGCAGGTGAGCGCCACAATCAGGACTGCATACGACCGAGGCACACAGGGCCAACAGCCGGCATCATGGTGTGGGGAGCGATCTCCTACACTGGCCGTACACCACTGGTGATCGTCGAGGGGACACTGAATAGTGCACGGTACATCCAAACCGTCATCGAACCCATCGTTCTACCATTCCTAGACCGGCAAGGGAACTTGCTGTTACAACAGGACAATGCACGTCCGCATGTATCCCGTGCCACCCAACGTGCTCTAGAAGGTGTAAGTCAACTTCCCTGGCCAGCAAGATCTCCGGATCTGTCCCCCATTGAGCATGTTTGGGACTGGACGAAGCGTTGTCTCACGCGGTCTGCACGTCCAGCACGAACGCTGGTCCAACTGAGGCGCCAGGTGGAAATGGCATGGCAAGCCGTTCCACAGGACTACATCCAGCATCTCTACGATCGTCTCCATGGGAGAATAGCAGCCTGCATTGCTGCGAAAGGTGGATATACACTGTACTAGTGCCGACATTGTGCATGCTCTGTTGCCTGTGTCTATGTGCCTGTGGTTCTGTCAGTGTGATCATGTGATGTATCTGACCCCAGGTATGTGCCAATAAAGTTTCCCCTTCCTGGGACAATGAATTCACGGTGTTCTTATTTCAATTTCCAGGAGTGTATATGTTGAAGTAGTTGTATGAAGGTGATCAAGCTGTTTGTAGTAGGTTATATTTTATAATTTGGCACTTGAATACTTGATGTCATGGAGGAAGCAGATTTCAGATAATTACGATTCGTTCGACTAGTTTGAAAAAGGAGCTAATGGAGTGATTCAGAACCAAGTATACCACTGAATCAGAAAGTAAGCATATACGAGCATAAAGTGGTAGTGCAGGTATTGTTTGATGCAAATTGTATTATCAAAACGATTATAGTTAAACAAGTAAATTATTGGATCGATTCTAAGGAAGAAGTTAATAATAGATGGATTGGAATATTTAAAGCGATCGCAGTGGACACACTTTCATTGTTCCAAGATGACCGGCTTCCTTCTTAGTGCTACATTAGCACTTAGAGCTACCTGAAGATGGCTCGACGATTACCAGCCGAAATATCGTGGCAAGAAGTCAACATGATCCGGCTGAAATCCCGAAACCTCGTCGAACAGCTTATGTTTGTTTGATTTACTATGCTTAACAACATCCAAGTCTCCACCCGGTGCAGTCGAAAATGCGACACTTCAAATTTTACGGTGAACTTGTTAACTAAGCTTTGTCTCTTCGAGGGATATTTTTCCTTTAAGTTGGAAGAACAGGTGCATATGCGTTTAGTCATAATAGGTCAGTTCCCTGAAACAACACACCACGTCAGCTACCAACAAGAAACTAGGCAAACTTTTTCTGTCGTCATTGTTCAGAGATCGCGATAAACAATGGCACCAATAAGTGAAATAAGCGCCGAGCCAGAATTTCTCACTAAAAGAAATGTCAATAATAGTTCCGTTTTTAATTGAGGAAGGCGGTGTCAAGAAAATGGCTTCTCGCGCCCCAACAAAGATTCTGAGAACGCGGGACACACAAGGAAAAACGGGCGATACTTCTTTTTTTTCGTGGGACGCTTGGAAGGCTTATTCTGGAGTTTTCGAAGCCTAGCGTGTTTTTTCTACGGAGGGAGTACTGTCTTGCTGTATAACATCAACAGTGCCCCAACGGCACTAGTTCCGTGGCGTGTGTAGAGAGTCGTTGTTGGGCTACGGCACGCAGTGGTCGCCCGTAGCCGCAGCTCGGTTATACAGGCTGGTCCACTGATCGTGACCGGGCCAAATATCTCACGAAATAAGCATCAAACGAAAACATTACAAAGAACGAAACTCGTCTAGCTTGAAAGGGGAAACCAGATGGCGCTATGGTTGGCCCGCTAGATGGCGCTGCCATAGGTCAACGTTTTTTTAAAAAAATAGGAACCTCCATTTTTTATTAGATATTCGTGTAGTAAGTAAAGAAATATGAATGTTTTAGTTGGACCACTTTTTTCGCTTTGTGATAGATGACGCTGTAGTAGTCTCAAACGTTTAAGTACGTGGTATCACGTAACATTCCGCCAGTGCGGACGGTATTTGCTTCGTGATACATTACCCGTGTTAAAGTGGACCCTTTACCAACTGCGGAAAAGGTCGATATCGTGATGATGTATGACTATTGTGATCAAAATGCCCAACGGGCGTGTGCTATGTATGCTGCTCGGTATCCTGGACGACATCATCCAAGTGTCCGGACCGTTCGCCGGATAGTTACGTTATTTAAGGAAACAGAAAGTGTTCAGCCACATGTGAAACATCAACCACGACCTGCAACAAATGATGATTCCCAAGTAGATGTTTTTGCTGCTGTCGCGGCTAATCCGCACATCAGTAGCAGACAAGTTGCGCGAGAATCGGGAATCTCAAAAACGTCGGTGTTGAGAATGCCACATCAACATCCATTGCACCCGTACCATATTTCTATGCACCAGGAATTGCATGGCGACGACTTTGAACGTCGTGTACAGTTCTGCCACTGGGCACAAGAGAAATTACGGGACGATGACAGATTCTTTTGCACTCGTTCTATTTAGCGACGAAGCGTCATTCACCAACAGCGGTAACGTAAACCGGCGTAATATGCACTATTGGGCAATGGAAAATCCACGATGGCTGCAGCAGGTAGAACATCAGCGACCTTGGCGGGTTAATGTATGGTGAGGCATTATGGGAGGAAGGATAATTGGCTCTCATTTTATCGATGCCGATCTAAATGGTGCAATGTATGCTGATTTCCTACGTAATGATCTGCCGATGTTACTGCAAGATGTTTCACTGCATGACAGAATGGCGATGTATTTCCAACATGATGGATGTCCGGCACATAGCTCGCGTGCGGTTGAAGCGGTATTGAATAGTATATTTCATGACAGTTGGATTGGTCGTCGAAGCACCATACCATGGCCCGCACGTTCACCGGATCTGACGTCCCCGGATTTCTTTCTGTGGGGAAAGTTGAAGGATATTTGTTATCGTGATCCACCGAGAACGCCTGACAACATGCGTCAGCGCATTGTCAATGCATGTACGAACATTATGGAAGGCGAACTACTCGCTGTTGAGAGGAATGTCGTTACACGTATTGCCAAATGCATTGATGTTGACGGACGCCATTTTGAGCATTTATTGCATTAATGTGGTATTTACAGGTAATCACGCTGTAACAGAACGTGCTCTCAGAAATGATAAGTTCACAAAGGTACATTTATCACATTGGACACAACCGAAATAAAATGTTCAAACGTACCTACGTTCTGTATTTTAATTTAAAAAAAACCTACCTGTTACCAACTGTTCGTCTAAAATTACGAGCCATATGTTCGTGACTATTACAGTGCTATCTATCACAAAGCGAAAAAAGTGTTCCAACTAAAACATTTATATTTCTTTACGTACTACACGAATATGTAATAAAAAATGGAGGTTACTATTTTTTTAAAAAAACGCAGTTGATATCCTTTTGACCTATGGCAGCGCCATCTAGCGGGCCAACCATAGCGCCATCTGGTTTCGCCCATCAAGCTAGACTAGTTTCGTTCTTTTTAGTTTTTGGTTTGATGGTTATTCCGTGAGATATTTGGCCCGGTCACGATCAATGGACCACCCTGTATAATACCGGGTGGTTATAATTAAAGTGCAGGTACTCACGTATGCCCATAATGGGCTGTAATTAGCCGTATGGCTGCGAAACTTGTCAGGTATGCCGATGTATTGAAGTGCAACTGATTTACGCTGGAAAGAAATTAGTTCCAATTGTTGAAAACATTTAACACCCAATATCGCACAAACATTTCTTTATTTATAGCAACCGGTTTCGACAGACTTTGCTGTCATCTTCAAGTCTTAAAAAAATCTTTTTGCTATGAAACGCCGAGTTGTCCCGTGGATAAAAATCAGCAAATTATAAAAAGTTTGTCATAACCAAAATATTTAAAAACATGAAACCCATTGTGCAAATTACCATGTCCAAATGCATATCGCTCACAGATGCTTCTTACGTTACAAAAATACAGTAAATTGTAACACATCTTTTTACATATGCTGCATATATTCTAAACGTACAAAATCCACCTTAAACGGCGTATAAAGTGTAGTGGACTGACCCGACAGCCAATCCACTATGACTTGTAGCCGAATAGCACGCGTTTAAGCTCACGCAGACTGGCGTGAGGTCTGGAACAGATTAAAGGAGTTGAGTCTAATAAATAAAGTACGGAGTTGATGTAATACTTAACTGTAATCCATAATTGGAGAACATCGCTCTTGTTGATACATTATATAATCTCAATATAAACTGGTCATGGCGCCTTGCTAGGTCGTAGCAAATGACGTAGCTGAAGGCTATGCTAACTATCGTCTCGGCAAATGAGAGCGTATTTGTCAGTGTAGGTTCGCTAGCAAAGTCGGCTGTACAACTGGGACGAGTGCTAGGACGTCTCACTAGACCTGCCGTGTGGCGGCGCTCGGTCTGCAATCACTGACAGTGGCGACACGCGGGTCCGACGTATACTAGCGGACCGCGGCCGATTTAAAGGCTACCACCTAGCAAGTGTGGTGGCTGGCGGTGACACCACATAAAGTACAACTGAAAAAGTTCCAGTTGTGGCCACCAGGTGCAGATCTGGCGCTGTACACTGTTGGTATGACGATATGAGATCCACGTTGTCATTTGACAAGCCATAACGTGAATGGACAATATGGCTATCGAGAGAAAGAGACCGTGCGCTATTAGTGAAACTGTTTTTTGTGAACGGCAGCAATTACACTGCTGCATTGAATGGGTATCGCCTAGTATCTGAGGAGAGTCCTGGTATCATTAAATTGTTTAAAGGAGATGACAACGAAATTAGAAAGCACGGGTAAGCGTGGTGTGATTTCTGGAAGAGGAAGGCATATTATCCCGGTGGAGGTTATTAAGGAGACTGTTGTTGCTGTAACTGACTATGCAGCACATGTCTTGGGTATTGCTAGTGCTCGTGCAGCATAACGAGCATCGTCTGCCCCATGGGCAACAGTACAGAAAGCTTTGCCGTAAATTTTACACTGACACCCATGCAAGATCCAGAGGGCACAGCAACTAGAACCTCGCGATCCGCAGGAACGCTTGAATTTGCTCTTAGTTTTCTGGCGTGGTAATATTCAATAGAGTGACGAGGCACATTTTACACTACAGAATGCTGAGGATGCAGAGAGCTGTCGAATTTGGAGTACTTTTAAACAATGTGTTGTGCAGAAAGAGCCATTGCATTCGCCGTATGTGACTGTGTGTAGTGTATTCACAAGCGCCGTTATTCTTGGCCCGCTTTCTTTGAAGAGAATGAAGAGAACACACCCAACCGCGACCTGTGCACGTTATCGAGAGCTCCTTGTACAACTTGTGATTCCTGCTTTGGGAGAGCGCAGCTGTGCGGCACCAGTTGTTTTCAAGTAAGATGAGGTGTCACAACATCTAGCTCATGTAGCTCGCCAAGTGAGAGATCTGCTTAATGCAACTTTCCACGAGTGTATTATCTCCAAAGATGTTCCTGACGAAATGAGCAAAATTTCAAACTTATGCAGCAGAATGGGAGACAATTACGGGGTTTCGAAGAAATGATCTTTCAGTTGTGTTGTACATTGTATTTCTCCCTCAACACCCTACTTCAGTAGCCAATGTCGCAATAGAGTTCCACATTATGGACAATGTTTTCTATCGTGTCTGTAACAAGACACGCAGCTGGGAACCTGGTTCTTTCAGACGACTGCTTGAGCTCATTGTACCGTTCGCAGCAAATTGGGCACCCATCAACAGCACCAAAACGAACTTCCCTTTCACAGTTATTGTGATCCTGTTGTATATTTTCATTTTTCCGAAACACTGCCTGCGTCCCAGACTGCTGATCCCGAGCGGCCTTTGTCGGAGCCTGACTTTTGGGCAAATAGGCTAACAGAAGGCTGTCCCATGGAGGTTGACCCTTCCGGCTACGCAGCCACTGCACCCGTCACCATTCTCAGCGATGTCAGTCATAGATAGACTGCACTAGCCATACAGCCTTCGGCATACTGAACACTGTCAAAGCTGCACTGACCTCTGCTGTTGGCTGGACGTCGTACCTCCGTTGTTTTGGCAGATGTTCCCCTTGGTTAGAAAGACGAATGTCCGGACATTGGATGGGTGGTGCCATCTGCCTTAGCACTACAAGCAACTACACCCCCAGCACCACGACGCAGACACCCCCCACGTTATCGCCCGCACCTGCATCATGCGACGGCGGTGCGTAGTTTTTTTTTGGGGGAGGGGGGGGGGGGAAAGATACTGACTGTTGTGTGTACACGGTGCGTCGAGCCCTCTTTACAGTTCCGTGGGAGACGACACATTACCAAGCTATGCCCTCAGAGCTAGGAAGACTTGCAGTAAGAGTACATCGTCATAACACGTCGCTGTTATTCCTACAGCTACACGATGACTGAAACTGTAAACGCTAACACGCGAACCAGGTGCTAATAACCTATTACAACAACCACAAAATGATCATATACTCAGAATTACTTATTGCGATTATTTCAACTTGTGCATAATGTACATAAAATTTAGTTCATTTTGTGGATATATGTGTGTTGTTAAACTATCACACAACAGAGCCGTGCAATCTTGGAAAAAGGACCCGAAGACGAACTGTAATAATGGAAAAGAATGTCATTGTCATCTACAATTATTGCAAACCTTCGCCTAAGTTCTCGAGATGTTGTTCGTGATTTTGGAACCTCACAGAGCAGCATTCTTGGGGTATTAAAAAGAACAAATTTCACACCATCGTCTTTCGGTGCCTAGCGAACTTCATAACGGTAATTTGCGTAACTGTCTCGTGTTTGTCAGTGGGCCTCCAATTAAACAGATTCGTCATCTCATGCATTGTTCTCTGATGACTTATCTTTCATTACCGGACCCTGCAGCTTTTGCATGAAGCTGAACATCAGAGCCGTCAGGTAGGTAAAATATGGTTAGAATCGTGAGTATAAATTTGTCGATTCTTATCGCATTGACAAATACATGTGAATTTTCTGGAGGATGAATTTTCAATATTACTTGAAGATGTTACCCGCAAAGAACGTTGAATTATGTTTTTTCTGCATGTTGCTTGTTCAGCAAACTACTCGTGAAAAACAAGGGTGGTACAAGAATACAGTTAGCACAATTAGAATAGTCACTTGATAGTAAGATCCAGTATAATAAATTGGCCTACTATGTTGTCAGCTATTTAGATTTTTGTTTTGTTTTAAGTTTCCTTACAGGAGAACATGCGCGAAGAACCGTCAATAATTCGTGCAAATATGAGTGGAAATATTACGAACGACTACAGAGGCATTACGGAACAAATATAATAGCTTTATCAGAAGACCATAGTATGAAAGATCGGTAACTGTAACGAGACTGATTGCAAGAACGATCAACACATTTGTTTATATTGAAGGCCATAATTTCGATCGTGTACTAGAATGATTCCGTTTTCGACCATTCCTGCACGTCTTGTAAAATAGTCTATCAAATAAATCTTTTGGTTTTTCTGGAGGATGAATTTTCAATATTACTTGAAGATGTTACCCGCAAAGAACGTTGAATTATGTTTTTTCTGCATGTTTCTGCATGTTTGGTTCTAAATACGTTTCAGATACCGAATCCGGATGGATATAGGATTGTAATCACGGTTTATTAGCAGGCACTTAAGTCGTTTATCGAACAACATCAGAAGCGAACGTCGCATATGGAAAATGAAACGTTTCTGTTCTGTCTCTTATTTTCAAAAAACATAAAGGCGTTATTCAATAATAAATTTCGTACATCTTGTAGTTAAGCAATGGAAAGTGACACACAAGCAAATGATCACAAGATTTATGAACTACACAAGGTACTGAAGACATTGGGCTGCTTCAAGTGTTAAACTGTCACATAACCTAAAAAAGTTTAGGTCATTCTATTCCCAGATTTGAAAGAAGTTAACAAACATGGTAGGATGTAGCAAGAAGGAACATAAGGAAACTATTAACCCCATCGCCCCATCTCCCAGAGTGTGCTAGAAAATACTGGAAAAATCTTCATTTATTACTCAACACAGTGTAAAGATATTTGGTTTCCTCTATTTTATCCAAAGAAGGTGTTGATAGCTAATGTTAGTAAGAAGTTTATTTATTGATTTTCGAATTATGAAGAAAAATATAGCGAATTACTTACAACAATAAAGTTCCTTATAGATCAACAAAATTTAGTAGTTAAAAACTGTTCATAAAATGATATTAAAACAGTACCATAAAAAATTAAATCCTTTCAGATCAATTTGTATTGACAATGTGACAAGATGTATACTTTACGTTCCAAACTTTGTCTTTCATTATGATGTGAATTTAGAGCCTTCTGAATCTCTTCTATACAACAATTTTTTATGTCAAATTATATTCATTGCACCAGTTTTGTTTATTTTTGCAGAGACAGTCAATAAAATTTTTATTTCTGAACACTATGTTTTCACATATTCAAACTTAGTTTCCTCTTTCCCATCTTCAACATATTATTATCTTAATTCTACAAATTCTATCAAAAAATTTTTTGGCTATCTTTCAGTTTTCCCATGATTATCTTCTTCACTTTTACAATATAGTTTCCTATACAATCAGTTGTATCAAATAGTTCAACAACGTCATAACTCAGTAAGTGTCTTCAGTTTTTATATTATACATCTAAGAATCTGAAACCATATAATACTGTTATGAACATCGTACTTGAATTCTTTACATAGATCCAATATCTACATCATTACTTAGATTCATTTTTCAAACATAACAAGATAATGCCTTTTTAAAGCGTACAGCTGTATAATGTTCACTAAAGATGATTCTGGTCTAAGATTCGGTTTAATCAAGAGGTTTTTACGTTTTTTTCTAGTAGGGTACGAATCTTACATATGATGTGTTTCTTACATGTCTCACACTTTTATAAATGTGTAGTTATTCATTTTTCCATGAAATCTTTCTGGAAAGTATCTTTTTATCATTTTGTTGTTTTTGCATTCGACCAAATGTACATCTTTGACATGTCCTTTTGCTTGCATTTGACAGTTGTATGTGATTTTCGACACTATTTTAAACTTATAGGCTGCACTACACATTTTGTTCTGTTTCACTATGTCGATAGTAGAGGGAGGGAAACGATTGACTACAAAAATCAACTTAAAATTAACATACATAATGCAGAAATAAAGAGGCTTGGTCAGGATAGATAAACGTGGAGAGCTGTATCAAACCAGTCTTTGCACTGGACCCAACAGCAATAATAGCAAAATACATGTTTTTGAAAATTATTTCATGCATTAGTTTAAGCTTTCCTATAACGAATTCCTAATTGATAATTTTATAAATGACTGCCCTCTTTATGGATAATATCTATTAATTGCCAACTGTAAACCCATTATTCCATCCAAATTCCATCTACATCTACACGATTACTCCCCTGTTCACAATGAAGTGCCTGGCAGAAAGTACATTGATTGACCTTCTACCTTTTTCGCTTCCGTTCCAGTTGAATAGTGCGTGTAACAAATAAACACTGAAATATTTCCATGTGGGCCTTGATTTCTCTTACTTTATTTCGATGGTCACTTCTCCCTATGTAGGTGAGCGCCAACAAAATAGCTCCAAATTCGAGGGGAGAAAGCTGGTGCTTATTCATGAAAAAAAATCGGAACTACGAAAAATTCCTTTGTTTTAATGAATATCCCCCCCCCCTCCCAACTTACGTATCATAACCATGACACTAACTGCCCTATTTAGCGATACTACAAAGCAAGTTGTCGGTCTTTCAATTTTGTCGATGCTTTCCGTCGATCCTACAGTCCACGTCAAGTAGGTAGGCGCTTCCGCGCAGAGAGGTGCAGTGATAACGAAGCATGGATGGGATGTTTGCGTAAGCCTGTCGGCAGAGAGTGGACAAACAATATCCTCTTTGCCAAACCGTGTTGCTGTGATTATCAATCAGGTTCACTTGCTCACGGCACCTTGTATAACACGTTCAAATATATGACGAGCAAAATAAATTTCAAAACCGATTCCGATCGATAGTCTACGTGAGACAAATGTTCATTCACGTGTACACGACATTGTGCCTGCTGCTCCACAGCTACAGCCTCGTGGCTTCGGAAAGCGAGAACAGAGATCGCAACTTTGTAAAGACGTTTTCTTTAAAAGGCAATTGTCTAACGAGAAGGTTATCGAAACTAGCTACAATATTTGTCATTTTAATGCTATTTGGACTAAATTATAAGTTAGCTTGTAACAAAGAACAAAATTAACTTCAAACACAAGTTGAAAGCATTATATGCTTGACAACTCCTTCTACTACATAGAAATATTTTAAATTGTTCAATTATACAGGGTGTTACAAAAAGGTACGGCCAAACTTTCAGGAAACATTCCTCACACACAAAGAAAGAAAATATGTTCTGTGGACATGTGTCCGAAAACGCTTACTTTCCATGTTAGAGCTCATTTTATTACTTCTCTTCAAATCACATTAACCATGGAATGGAAACACACAGCAACAGATCGTACCAGCGTGAATTCAAACACTTTGTTACAGGAAATGTTCAAAATGTCCTCCGTTAGCGAGGATACATGCATCCTCCCTCCGTCGCATGGAATCACTGATGCGCTATGCAGCCCTGGAGAATGGCATATTGTATCACAGCCGTCCACAATACGAGCACGAAGAGTCTCTACATTTGGTACCGGGGTTGCGTAGAAAAGAGCTTTCAAATGCCCCCATAAATGAAAGTCAAGAGGGTTGAGGTCAAGAAAACGTGGAGACCATGGAATTGGTCCGCCTCTACCAATCCATCGGTCACCGAATCTGTTGTTGAGAAGCGTACGAACACTTCGACTGAAATGTGCAGGAGCTCCATCATGCATGAACCACATGTTGTGTCGTACTTGTAAAGGCACATGTTCTAGCAGCACAGGTAGAGTATCCCGTATGAAATCATGATAACGTGCTCCATTGAGCGTAGATGGAAGAACATGGGGCCCAATCAAGACCTCAAGAACAATGCCTGCCCAAACGTTCACAGAAAATCTGAGTTGATGACGTGATTGCGTGCGGATTCTCGTCAGCCCACACATGTTTATTGTGAAAATTTGCAATTCGATCACGTTGGAATGAAGCCTCGTCCGTAAAGAGAACATTTGCACTGAAATGAGGATTGACACATTCTTGGATGAACCATTCGCAGAAGTGTACCCGGGGAGGCCAATCAGCTGCTGATAGTGCCTGCACACGCTGTACATGGTACGAAAACAACTGGTTCTCCCGTAGCACTCTCCATACAGTGACGTGGTCAACGTTACCTTGTACAGCAGCAACTTCTCTGACGCTGACTTGAGGGTTATCGTCAACTGCACGAAGAATTGCCTCGTCCATTGCAGGTGTCCTCGTCGTTCTAGGTCTTCCCCAGTCGCGAGTCATAGGCTGGAATGTTCCGTGCTCCCTAAGACGCCGATCAATTGCTTCGAACGTCTTCCTGTCGGGACACGTTCGTTCTGGAAATCTGTCTCGATACAAACGTACCGCGCCACGGCTATTGCCCCGTGCTAATCCATACATCAAATGGGCATCTGCCAACTCCGCACTTGTAAACATTGCACTGACTGCAAAACCACGTTCGTGATGAACACTAACCTGTTGACGCTACGTACTGATGTGCTTGATGCTAGTACTGTAGAGCAATGAGTCGCATGTCAACACAAGCACCGAAGTCAACATTACCTTCCTTCAATTGGGCCAACTGGCGGTTAATCGAGGAAGTACAGTACATACTGACGAAACTAAAGTGAGGCCGGCCGTGGTGGCCAAGCGGTTAAAGGCGCTACAGTCTGGAACCGCGCGACCGCTACGGTCGCAGGTTCGAATCCTGCCTCGGGCATGGATGTGTGTGATGTCCTTAGGTTAGTTAGGTTTAATTAGTTCTAAGTTCTAGGCGACTGATGACCTTAGAAGTTAAGTCGCATAGTGCTCCGAGCCATTTGAACAATTTTTTGAACTAAAATGAGCTCTAACATGGAAATTAAGCGTTTCCGGACACATGTCCACATAACATCTTTTCTTTATTTGTGTGTGAGGAATGTTTCCTGAAAGTTTGGCCGTACCTTTTTGTAACAGCCTGTATAATACGTCTGTGTGGGTGTATTTGACAATATTTAAATGTAAATCACAGTATTTAAAACAGAACTACTAGTAGCATAAGCTGATGCAAAAGACTATCGAGTAAATGGACAGTATATAATTTTTCGTTGTCGAAGAGTATTATGAGTGTAAACTAACTCGTCGACGGCATTTATGATCCATGGAAAAAGCAAACAACCAACTTTTTTTGTTCGAATAACACGAGGGAATGCTGCTCAATAACGTCGGAAGCCTCCGATAGCACGATAATTAACATGCTCTGTGGCATTTTCCAATTCGCGCCACGTAAATGAGAGGAGTTACCTGTCGAAACATCGGAATTCTCGAAAACTGCATCCGGCCACATTATCCCGAGTTATCAGAGCATAATAAATGCTGGGAAAGATGAAATTTTCACAGCTAAATAACTAGGTGCTTCTCCTTAGGTGGTAAGTTGAAAATTATAGTTGTGCGACGCGTAAAAAGTGAAAGTCTTCATATTTTTAGGATACAAATTCCCAACCAATAAAGGCTAGAAATATCTCATATACTGTTTATGCAATTGATATGTTGACAGACACAAACTTTTTCAACCCGGTGTCCTTAAAACCAAGAAGTATTAGTACCTTACTTTGTTCCAAGGTGTACATCGTAATTTCATCGTCACTGCTGTCTGAGTCTCTGTCCGAACCATCTGATTGTAAATTTCCTACCAAAGTTGTCTTACTGAAGTTTTTCAGCGTACTGCACACAGTCCGCCCACGCGGAAGGGGAAATGTCTATTACTTCAGGCAAGAGCGATTCAGTGCATGCTATCTTAAATGTTTTGTTGCTTTTTTGCCACGTAGCTGTTTACCTGTACCTAAATTAATTTATTCGAATTGTACTGACAGCGATATGGGGGTAAACGCAAAACTGTGGGTTACATTCATAAGTAAGTAAGTTGTTAAGTTCGTACTTATTTTCTGCATGAGTTTAACCAGCTGCGGGCGTTCGGCACGAGTCTGGTTTATACTGTGCGGAATATTTTTATTTTCAAGCCACAGGACAACATCCATTTCCTGGTATTTGTAGTAGGTGTTTCCTCTGTAACAGCTGAACCACAACCGGCGTTGTCCGTTACAATGACCGACTTCGGATCAAGGTATGATGAGAACTTTCCAGCTGTAATTTTTTCTCCTTCTATCTACGTGATTATGTAGCTCTCAATTCGTGCACGGAGATCCGTACGCTATGGCTGCTCAGAGGGAACTGGGTTCGGTCGCGGCGGCGGCCGATTTAAATACCCTCCGCCCGCGGCGCGCTCCCTCCGCCGTCCGCGCCCCGCGCCACGGTCGCGCGGTGGAACAGATTTCGACGGCGACTGAGATGACGTCGGTGTGATGGCTCTGTGCGCCGTGGTCGTCACAACTATACGTTTGCTCGATTTACTCTTGATTAACCCAATAGCTGGTTCCCAAGCCTTGCTAAGATTATAGCCACAGTCACGGTTTATGAGGTCGTCATTGGTGCGAATTTCGGTGGCCTCTCTAACAACGTTGTCCCAGGATCTCGACGTCTGTACCAGAATCCTCGTGCGGTCATACTCCATGGCGTGATTTTCCGACAAACAATGTTCAGCGACCGCCGACTTGCTCGGATACATCAGTCGAGTGTGCCTCTGGTGTTCACGGCATCGATCCTCGACGGTACGCATCGTCTGACCAATACACGACTTGCCACATTGACACGGAATCTGGGACACGCCGGCCTTCCTCAAACCGAGGTCATCTTTGGCGCTCCCCACCAGTGCACGAGTTTTATTTGGAGGACAAAACACAGTTCCGACCTGGCGTTTCTTCAGAATGCGGGCGATTTTCCCCGAGAGTGCGCCTGTGTATGGAATAAATGCAGTGCCTACCTCCTCCCTCGTGACTTCATCCATCTCAACAGGTTGTGCTGCAGTGGTTGGGCGGAGAGCACGTTGAATCTGCCAGTCTGAGTACCCATTTTTTCGAAATACAGTTCTCAGGTGTTCCAATTCCTGGGGTAGACTCTCTGCGTCAGAGATAGTGCGCGCCTATGTACTAGAGTTTTAAGTACCCCGTTGCTCTGTGAAGGGTGGTGGCAGCTGTCTGCGTGCAAATACAGATCAGTGTGCGTTGTCTTCCGATACACCCCATGACCTAGGGTGCCGTCAGCCCTTCTCTTGACCAAGACGTCAAGGAAAGGTAATTTACCCTCCGTTTCAGTCTCCATAGTGAATTTGATGTTGGGGTGGTGCGACCGAACCCAGTTCCCTCTGAGCAGCCATAGCGTACGGATCTCCGTGCCGGCACGTTCACAGGAGCTCAGTCCGTCAGTTCACCTGATGATGGTGACATGTATGATCGCCGAAATATTGTGCCCGTTGGACACTATAGACCGGCAGCACACCCGTGGATATTTTGATTATCAAATACGCCGGGAGAAACTCAAGAATCACAGGTAAAAAATATCCGTGAGTTAGATCTGCGGCTGTGCAGTCGATCCACGCTGGAGTATAGATGTATCACTGCGAGCTTCACTGTCGCGAAGTCTTTGTAAGATTATTAGAGAACGTGCCGTATTTTATGCTTTATCCAGGTGAAGCCGCCACTTCTATTAACTAAGTTCTTCGCCAACCGAATTTCAATTGCTTTTTTTCGCTACTGAGTCCCAGACAGATGAAGTCGATGCTAAAATTTCGACCATAGAGTGCCCAGTATCGAAGTGCTCTGCTACCGTCCATTCATTAGACTGGAAGAACCGGGTGAAACTGCGATGCTCTGTGCATCTCTATGGACTGTACGTGTCGTCTGTCGGATGTGTGAACGGCCACACCCGCTGGGATCTTGTAAACCCCTGGCTTCGGAATCACCAGATCATCTTTAATGAAACATGGGAGAGCAGCTGTCTTCGGTAGAGGGCTAAAGATCATTTTAACTTTGCGTTTCTTGAGGATCCGCCCTATTTTTGACGATAGAAATCCCACATATTATGATTTCTTCGTCTTTTTTACTATCCTAGACACGTCAACAATCAGAAAACGATATGGGTAGGGCCTAATAGAAAGAGCATCTGCGTTAAATATATAACAGTATAAACCGTAGTAACTTGAGTAGTAATTCAGATATTTATTGGTTGGTTTCGTTCTACGAGTATGTAACTCAAAATCTCTTATGACTGTTGATACCGAGTTTACATGCGCGTCAATAGCCATGTTGGCTCCTTGGCAGGAGATCGCTGGACTGGGAAAGGTAGTGCATCGATTTCTTAGTCCCCTAGAAGCCTAGATATTCCACATCTATCAGAACTGCGCCATCGCATTCATACAAATGTTAGGCCTTCCATGCTGCAGAACACCTGGAGAGAAATGGAGTACAGATAAGATGTGTGTCGCGTCACTAATGGTGCGCGTATCAAAATGTATTAGGGGTGTAAAATAAACATTCCCAGTACCACACTTCTAGAAACACACTGAAGTGCCCAAGAAACTGATGTAGGAATGCGTATTCACTTACAGAGATATGTAAACAGGCAGAATACGGCGCTGCGATCGGCAACGCCTATATAACAAATGCCTGGCGCAGTTGATAGATAGGTCGGTGCAGCTACAATGGAAGGTTATCAAGATGTGAGTTTGAACGTGGTGTTCTAGTTGGCGTACGACCGATGGGACACAGCGAGGTAGCGATGGAGTGGGAATTTTGCTGTACGACCATTTCACGAGTGTACCGTGAATATCAGGAATCCTGCAAAACGTCAAATCTCCGACATCGCTATGACTGGAAGAAGATCCTGCACAAACGGGACCAACGACGATTGAAGAGAATCGTTCAACGTGACAGAAGAGCAACCGTTCCCACAAATTGCTGTAGATTTCAATACTGGGCCATCTACAAGTGTCAGCGTGCAAACCATTCAATGAAACATCATCGATATGGGCTTTAGGAGCCGGAGGCGCACTCGTGTACTCTTAATGAATGCGCGATGGAAAGCTTTATACCTTGCCTGGGTCCGTCAACACCGACATTCGACTGTTGATGACTGGAAACATGTTGCCTGGTCGGACGAGTCTCGTTTCAAATTGTATCGAGCGGATGGACGTGTACGGCTGTGGAGACAACCTCATGAATTCCTGGACCCTGCATTTCAGCAGGGCAATGCTCAAGTTGGTGGAGGCTCTGTAATGGTGTCGGGCATTGTGCAGTTGGAGTGATACGGGATCTCTGATACATCTAGATACGACTGTGGCAGGTGACACGTACGTAAGCATCCTGTCTGATCACCTGCATCCATTAATGTCCATTGTGCACTCCGACGGACTTTGGAAATTCCAGCAGGACAATGCGGCACCCCACACTTCCAGAATTATTACAAAGTTTCTCCAGGAACACTCTTCTGAGTTTAAACACTTCCGATAGTCACCAAACGCCCCAGACATGAACATTATTGAGCATATCTGGGATGCCTTGCAATATATTGTTCAGAAGAGATCTCCATCCCCTCGTGTTCTTACGGATTTACGGATAGCCCTGCAGGATTAATGGTGTCAGTTCCCTCCAGCACTGTTTCAGACGATAGTCGAGTCCGTGACATGTCGTGTTGCGGCACTTCTCCGTGCTCGCGGGGGCCCTACATGATGTTAGGTAGGTGTGCCAGTTTCTTTGGCTCTTCAGTGTACATCGTCAATAAATATATCTGTTACTTCTGAAGTTATTACGTTTTTTTATTATTTATGTATTTTGTATTTCCCATAAACGCGTCTCAGGTCTGTACCGTAAAGCTTTTTCAGCAAGAGACATCTATTTTTATGTCTTATTCAACATTATTCGAAAAAATATTGTAAAAATTTGATCACATTTTTCAATTCTTTTTCCGCAGGAACAAATTTCATTATTAATTCTTTCGTTATAAATTGGTTCTCGTTTAAGATTTTGTTTTATTGCTATTACAACATAATGGTATTGTCTGGCTATAATCCTAGCTACACACCGTAACAAAATTTTGGAATACCAAGGAGTTCACTACAATGACTTCTTACAACACACCCTCTGAGGTTTGTACAATACCTTATTAACAAAATAAACATAATTGCCTCCGAAAACAAGAACGCCTCTGGTTAGTTACAAAATATCTATAAAACATCGTTACAAAATAAAACAGGCTCTCTCTTAAAGTGTACATCTGGGATACAAAAACAGTGAAAATCTCGTGATGATAATTATCAGTCTATAGAAGTGAGTATGTCCTCCATGCATATTGATGAGTTCTTCCACTCTGCTAGTCATACTCTGGACGAGACCATCAAGTTTATCTTGGCGTATGAGGTCCCACCCCTCAACGGCAGCTTCAATGAGGTCCTGAAGTTTGTCAGGTAGCTACGGACGCTGTGAAATGGTCGCCTTCTACAGGTTCCACACATGCTCAGTTGCATTCATGTCTGCGGATTGTGCTGACCAATGCATTCGGTCGATGTTGGATCTTAGAAGATACCGAGACATTTGTAGAGTACGGTGCGGCCTTGCATTGTCGTCGACTAGGATGAAGGTGTCACCGACACATCTGTAGGACCTCTTTGAGGTGGCGGGGACGAGTCGAATTGCCGTAGATGGAAATTGGAGGGATCCGCCGTCCCATCATTGTTGCTGCCCAGAACATTACACTTTCACTTGCAAGCGGATGGACTTCCTGAACCAATCGGTGTTTCTGGTGTCGTCAGCGCTTCTTCAAACCCTAACACATCAAGCGTCCTGTCACAAACAAATCCTGGTCTCATCAGCAAGTGTGACATTATTCCATTCTGCAATGGTCCAATGTTTATGTTGAAAGACGTATACATTGCCGGCGATGGGCGAGGCATGACAGAATCTCTGACCAGAGAGTAGTTTATCGTTAGCTGTTGCTAGTCTGCGGTTGACCGCGCGAGTTGACAGTAGTAGTAGTGAGTCGACAGTAGTCGTCAGTCCGTGCTAGTCCGTGCTAGTCGGCGGGAGTCGGCATGCGTCGGCTGTGTGCTCTGCTCGCGACTCTGGTCAGGACTCTGGAGGATGAGTATTGTTGTAGAAGGTAAAGAAGCAGCCTTGCGCATATTTAATAAAGTATGTTAATTGTAATTTAATTTGTTCAAAGAAATGCCCCAATAATAATTTTTATAATATAAAGCAACTCTTTTAAAGAAAAGCATTCATTTCAATTTAAAGAATATTTCAAATGCATGATCATTCCTTCCAATAACCAAAAAAATATATACGCCAGCATTTCACGAAGCCGTATCGAAAAATTCCAACTTTAGAGCAGATATAATTGCGGTTTTTATTGAGGTAAGAATTTTTGCTTTTTTATTCAGAATACAGGGCCGAAGGGCAGCGCTGCTGTCCTCATAAAATTTATCAGGTTACTAAATTTTTTTATGATTTTTGGTGTTTAGGAATTTTTCTATTTCGAGCTTGACATTAAATGAGAAAAGAATTTTGTGGGAATATTAAGTGTGAATGCATTCTTTGGACAGAGACTATAAATGGGAGCCAATTTTGTTCAGAGGTTACATTAAGATAAATTTTGTTCAGAGGTTACAATATTAGAAAAATTCATTTATTATTGTTTTTTGTGGCGAGGTTACACTTGGCTCACATTTTTATTTCCATTTTTCATTCTTTGCGGGGAGGTTACAATGTGCAAGAGACCAGGTCCTTCGATTGCATCGATTGCGTTGGTTCAGTGCAAAACTTCTCACTAGTTTTCTGGATGAGACTACCCTGATGCAATCTTCTACGCACTGTTTGGCCTGAGATGCGAATCTCTGTTTCTGCGAGCCTACAGTTGGAGGAAGTAATCTTGCATTTGTGTTGTCATACGAGGACGACCACAGCGAGCTCTATCGTTCACATTTTCCATATCTCTATGTACTTATTCACACACCACTTATGCACACACCACTTTGAGTGAAATGTAACAATCGGTAACATCTTGCTGACCTACTGAAAGTAGGCTCTCTACCCTGACTCTATCGAAGTGTTGTATATCTCTACGCGACATTTTAGTGCAGTACTGAATTCAATCTGAATGGTGCCGTTGTTGATACTTGACTGCTCGTTGTGTGCCGCTGCGGCAGCGGTGTATTTACATGACTGGGAAACGGCCACAAAGTATGCCAGTGGTAAAACCTGTCCAGTGTGTGAGCTATAACTGGATAATACATCAAGTGCCTAGGTCAATGAGACCTCTACTATAGTGGACCGCATTTTACGGCGGTATTCCAAACTTTTATTGAGCAGCGTATATCGTATTTCTGCAACTTATAATACCGTCTTATCCTCTTTTGTTGAACAAAAACCATAATTTCCACAATTTCCATAACACTGAAATTCTGAACCTGGTTATTTCTATTTATTGCTGAAGAAAGTGGAGGGCTAAATACAAGAGGAGGCGCCAAATTTTTTTTGACCTGAAACTGAAATGTCTCAATGTAAGCCGTTCCACTGTTTCTACTGAGCTGCCTTCAGCCTTCCTATATTCGCTCGCACCTCTGTTAGTCGTAACATCTGTGCTTTCGATTCTGGAAGAAGGATGAGCAGCAGAGTATTTCGTTCGACTGCCATTTTTCAATTCATGCTTAACATTTCATAAATCTATACGTGTACTATATGTTCCGCCGCGCGGGGTAGCCATGCAATCTGAGGCGCCTTGCCACGGTTCGCGCGGCTGCCCCCCCCCCCCTCGTAGGAGGTTCGAGTCCTCCTTTGGGCATGGGTAGGTGTGTTGCCCTTACCGTAAGTTAGTGTAAGTTAGATTAAGTAGTGTGTACGCCAAGGCACCGATGACCTCAACAGTATGGTCCCATAGAAACTTACCACAATTTCCTGAATTTCCTTCTCCCGTTTGTTTAAGTTTTCATGTTACACTTCTGTTTCCTCTTTCTCATTCCTTGTCTTGTCTGCTAGAGATAGTTTACTAATATCTATGTGTGATGTTTCGATGTGCTCTGGTTCCTGGGTAGGTATTCTCTAAGTTCTAGTGGCAGTTTAGCCAACTTTTGTGTAGAGATTAAGTAGCTTCTGCTGAGACATTAGGGGACACTAGTCAGCGGCTATTGCAGAGGTTGGCACAGGTTGCCGGGAAGTATTTCCTCTGCCCATTGCACCTACTCCCTGTGGACCACCGACTGGTAGCGAGGAACGTCACCGTTCGCTGGATCATCGGACGATGAGTCTGTTTGCTGTAGTCATCTGTTATTATGTAAGTTTCGGGAGTTGAAATGGGTAAGGATTTGGTTGAGGTTCATATGCTAAGATGTTCCTTACAAGCATAGCCATGGTAAATCACAATGGAGTTTCTATTTAGTTAGGGAGTTCGACGATGCTTATTAATATTTCAGTTATGTAATGTGATTCTTTGTCCTATCGCTACTTAGCGATGAGAGAGTGGTTGGTCCACCCTGTGTCTCGATTTATTTAGGTGAATATTTTACGTGGAAAGCGTTGTGTGTGTGTGTGTGTGTGTGTGTGTGTGTGTCTTAACCCTTTGTCGTGCCAGAATTCTTTTTCCATGTTTCAATTGTAAGTTCTTTTCGAGAGTTTCGGGTTTATTGTAGCGTGTGAATTGGTAACAAACCACGCGTTTGTCATGTGGTGTATTACAGCCTTCCGTTCTACAAATCTCACCTTGTATTTCTGCGATTTCTTTTTATAGCTTTCCGCATGCGTATATTTTTACTTTTTTGAATAGCTTTCGTGAGTTCTCTGGTTCTTTGTGTCGGCTATCTTTGGCAAAGCCTCTTCGCAACATGGAGAGCCTTCAGCTCAACGTTATTATTCATTCAAACGTGCTGTTCATCTCGAATTCCGAATGGTATGAGAGTTTGCTTTCTTTCCATATACTCGTATTTTTTGTACCTCCGAGGTGGAGAATTTCTGCCTGAGCTACCGTCCACTCTGTTGGTCAGTAAAAATTAACGTTTCTGTGGCGTACCGTGTTTTAATCTGGTGTATAAATTTATCTTTATGTTCTCTTCTTCCTGTGTGTGTATTGTGGGATGAATCTGTGGGATGAATGTGCGAGAGTGCATGCAGATGTGACGAATTCTCCCTTACACCAAATCGAGGCTTTTCCACGTGTTAAGACATAGTTTATGGAATAACTACTGTCTTATACATAGAATAAGAGACATTCCTTTAGTAGTCATCTCTGATCGTAACTGAAGTTACTTGTGCATTTATTTCTGAATAAATGTTAAATGGCTTCTAAATTGTGTTTCCTAACGTCACTAATGCAAAGCGTTCAACTTTTTCATATGCCTCCCTCAGAGCCATCTGATTTCACTATTTGGTTTGCTCTGTTTTATTCGGCGTTAATACGAAAGTTTCATTCCGAATATAATCTACTGATAGCCAGTGAAATAACATTCCAGTGATTCAGTGCAGTCTTCATTGATTTAATTACTAATGAACTCATAAACGCAATTGACTGGGGTTTATTACGTACAAACGAGCACTTGGCTCGCTTTCATTCTGACCATTCAGATAGAATGAGTAGCTGAAGCAGGAGTATGTATAATTTAAAATAACTTTTGACCCGTGAAAGACATTTGTAATCTATTATGAACTACGCAGACTATGTCCAGGGGCTCATGAAACAAACAGCGTTGCGTTTTCACAACTTCCTATTAGCCGGGATATTGAAATCAACTTTATTTTATTTTTTTAATGAACCTATAACTGAAGAGCCAAAACATTATGAGCATCTGCCTAACAACGTGTTGATACAACTTTGGAACGCAGTAAGGCATCGACTACGCGCAGGATGGATTCAAGAACTCCTTGATACGTTTCCGGAGGTATGCGGCACCATAAGTGTACTCACAGCTCACGCAATTCCCGTAAAGCATTTGCTGGTGATCTGTAGCTGCAGAGTTGGTGTCTGATAGCGTCCGAGGTGTGTTACATGAGGCTCCGATCAGGATATCAACGTGAGTCCACTAGCACGATCCCCAAACCCACTGTAGCACTGCTCCGGCTTTGTCACATAGACAGTTATTCTGTTGTAAGATTCGATCACCGTCAGGGAAGACATTAAGCATAGAGCACAGCTGTCGCGGAGCCTTCCACTACTACGACGCATCCCATCAAAGCCAGGTGAATGTACCCCACAGCATAATACGGTCCCGCCCAGCTCGCGTACTTTTTGCGGTGTAGCCATTTGCCTGGGTGAAGATGTATTCGGACAGGAACGTGACTCATCCGACCAGGCGATATGTTTCCATTGAACTACGGTCCAACGTCGATGATCCCGTGCCCACTGCAATCGTAATTGACGACGTCACTGGGTCAATATTAGAAGAAGTAGGGATCGTCTGCTACGGAGCCCCATGTTCAACAACGCGAGCTACACGTTGTGCTCCAAACCAATTGTGCCTGCCCCAGAATTTTACTGTGGCTCAGACGCGGAACAGATCTCCATGTAGTGTGAAGAGGCGTAGACGTCCAAAACTTTATCGCCAACTCCATGTTTCATCATCCTCTCCACAGATGCTCACGACAGCAACACGTGAACAGCCGACCAACTTCGTTGCACGTTCCCAGACGCCCGGTTCTATACATGGTGAAAGTCACTTCTGTAAATGGATTATCCTCTTTGAAGTTTATATGGACGCTGGAATGATTCTCCATTCGTCTCTGCTAGGCTTGTATACTTCTATTACCGCGTCACATGACTGCACAAAAGTCACAGAGTACGCTGAATACATGGATTTCGTGCTGTAGTTGCAACCCTTGAATGGCTCGTCGCACGTATGTGCCACAGGAATTACTGCCGCCAGGAAATATAAGTCCGTCTTACTTTTCGATCGAGAATTGTCAAGGGAACTGATAGAAATGGAAATTTTGCGTCAGATACCTTGCTAAAGGCCATTGCCCACACAGCACAAAAGCAACGCAATTTCAATGGACCATACGATCGGTAAACGGTGCAGTATCTGAGTGAACGAGAGTAGTGTGGTCTCATGAGCCCTGATTTTGACTCTTTCCAAATGACACACTGCGTCTTGTGAATCGGCTCAATGAGCATTTAACCTGCATTGTGTGCAGGATATATACTGACGGAAAAAATCACAATGCCAAAAAATAATTAACATAGAGGAATAAAATTTTGGGAATACATTTGTCTACGTTACATATTATGTAAGTGATTAGCATTGCAAGATCACAGATTAATGTGAGCGCGACGTAAGCCATTATAAACGTGAATTGCTGGTACATTAATAACCAGTGTAACCGTCAAGATATTGAATGCAAGTATGCAAGCATGCAAGCATTGTGTTGTACTGGTGCCGAACGTGAATTTAAGGGATGAAGTTCCATGCCTGTTCCACTTGGTCGGCCACTACAGGGACAGTTAATGCTGATTGTGTATGAGTCTGGAGGTGTCCTCTGGTGATGTCTCATAGCTGCTCGAATGGAGACAGATCCGGTGATAGAGCAGGTCAGCGAAACTTTTCGACACTCTGTAGAGAACGTTGGGGGATCATAGCGGTATGTGGGCAAGCGTTATCCAGCTGGAAGACACCCCCTGAAATGTTGTTCATGAATGGTAGCACAGCCGGCCGCGGTGGCCGAGCGGTTCTAGGCGCTTCAGTCTGGAGCCGCGTGACTGCTACGGTCGCAGGTTCGAATCCTGTCTCGGGCACGAATGTGTGTGATGTTCTTAGGTTAGTTAGGTTTAAGTAGTTCTAAGTTCTAGGGGACTGATGACCTCAGATGTTAAGTCCCATAGTGCTCAGAGCCTTTTGAACCATTTGAATGGTAGCACAACAGGTCGAATCAGCAGACTGGCACATAAATTGGCAGTCAGGGTGCGTAGGATAACCACGAGAGAACTCCTGCTGTTGTACAAAGTCGCACCCCAGGCCGTAACTCCAGGTGTAGGTCCAGTGTGTCCAGCACACAGACAGGTTGGTTGCAGGCCCGGAGGGAGAACTAGCTTTCATCAGAAAACACAACAAACCTTCATCTTGCTCTCCAATAAGCTCTCGCTTGCCATCATTGAAGTCGCAAATGGCGGTGGTTTGGGGTCAATGGAATGCACGTCACAGAGCGTCTCGCTCGGAGCTGTCCTTGAACTAAGCGATTTGTAACAGGTCGTTGTGTCACTGTGGTGCCAACTGCTTCTCCAATTTCTGCTGCAGATGCAGTACGATACTGCCACGTGACTGTCCGGAGCGCTGTCTTCTTGCGACCGTACGTTGTCGTAACCACCGCTTCCAGCAATCACTTACTGTAGCTGCATTCCTGCCGAGCCCTTCTGCAACATCGCAGACAGAACATCCAGCTTTACGTACCCCTATTATAAGACTCATCGAAACTCAGTGTTGATAATGGCATTTTTCTCGCCTTAAGGGAGGGACGTTGATGAAATTGACCAAAAATGTCAATTTTCGGTTTATGTTTTATTTGTTGGTACATCTCATGGACAATAAGTTCCCAAAGTTTCAATGTTGAAATCGCATCCGAAGTGCCTGAAAATTAATTAGTAGTGTGACAACGGCCTCTCTGCCACGTCCACGTTTTGAAGCAGCACTTCAATACCAGCTCAGTGAACAACGATTCTGTGTATTACTTTCAACCAAACCTGTGTGGGATACATCTAGAATGCCGTGATACATACTCTTTGGTTTTGAAGATCATATTTGGCCGATCCCGTACTTCTCAAAAAGTGTGTTCATAGTAAAACCCAAAATCGAAATGGGTCTCTAAATTCACTCATATGGAAACGATGCCATAAAAACACATTCGCATCAGCTACAGTTGTCAGAAGTGCAACTTATGATGCAGTTATTGTATTTAATGATGGGAACGTCGGGAGGATGAAGGTATTAGAAAGAATCGGCTTCAAGATAGGAAATTTTACTCGAGACATCCTGAGAAAAATAGATTTACAGCGCGTCTCTGCAGCTGAAAAGGCAGTTGAAGACCTGGTAAAGGAAAGAAGAGAGACAACAAGAAAGCAGAAGAGAAGCCTTGAAGGGAAAGACGACCCAGAGTACACATGTGGTGCCTTCTGAAGAAGTGACATAAGGAAAAATGTTAGGTTGAACTTTAAATTGCGTTTCCTGAAAATTTTGGTTTTTAAAGTTTATGTACCTTTTTACTCAGATTCTATGAATGCTAGAATTATGAAATTTTGTACACATATTTCTGCAAACCTAATAAACGTTGTCGCAAGAGAAAATTTTGAAATTCTGATTGCAAGTCGAGATATGAGGCAAAGTGCTTGGAATTGTGCATGAATTTAAAATTGTATGTGTGGAATTATAATTAAAAAATTATGAAAATTCTTCTATATGAACTGTTCCAAAAACCTCATGAGAGAAGCCTACAACATGTAAAGAGATGAAACAGAGAAATCGCTTGAATACTTTCTGAGAAAAAGGAAGATACATTAATTTTTGAAAGTAAAACTTAAAATTGCATTAAAAATTTAATATATATAATCAAAGGATTTTATATGTAAATTTGTTACTTTCATGTAAAGCGTGGCACAAAATTTCAATGCCATATCTCCAAAACTATGGATTTGGTGCGTTTTTTAAAATAGTGTGTGTTTTCATCAACGTCCCCCCTTAAAGACATTATTTACTAACATCAACTCACCGCGTCCACTCTCGAAAGTAACTAACGCCCACGAACGTTACAGCGTTTATTTGAAGCAAACCTGATTTGTATCCTCATAGTGGGGCTACTAGCGCCGCTCTTACGCGACTGTCGCGAAATTTGAATGGAGATCATTTCTCACCTGTAGATACACGCCTGCCAACTTTCGTTCATACCGCACAACTCCTTCAAGGCATTGCGATTTTTTTTCGGTGAGTGTAGTTGAGGGTGAAGGTGGTTGCAATATTTTTTTTTGAGGGGGGGTGTTTTCGCACCATGCCTTGGACCTAGTTACCGTGAACATGAACGATCATGTTTATTCCAGCAGCCCCTCTCTCCTACATCTTCACTATGAGTATGAAATGGATACTCCCTTCTTCCAAGAAGCTAACAGCCTTATTCAGAGCGCTACACGCTGCTGTATCACGTGATAGAAAACGGCTTGGACTACTTGGAGCAGCGGGTGAAACGTAACAATCTACTTCCCCGGAAATTTGCAGCTCTACAGAATCAAATCATCAACGAGCAGCTTCAGCTCTTACCCGAGACACTTATGGATTCTCTTCCTCTCCGAATCCTCTCCATTATTAAGGCTAGAGTCGGTGTTGCAGTGTATTAGTGACACATCTCCAGGTGGTGATATATTTTTGTCTGGTGTGCTTGTACAGTACCTGATCATAAGTATCTGGACATCCCTTTGTAATGAAGAATTGACCACTAGCTGCCAGTACAAGCAGGGAGAATTGTGTTGTCAATGAAGAAGTAGTAAGAGCAGAATGGGTTGGTGAGGAAAGTGCAGTGACTTCGAATGTAAACTAGTCATTGCATGTCAAACGGTTCAGATGGCTCTGAGCACTATGGGACTTAACACCTGAGGTCATCAGTCCCCAAGAACTTCAAACTAGTTAAACCTAACTAACCTAAGGTCATCACACACATCCATGCCAGAGGCAGGATTCGAACCTGCGACCGTTGCGGTCGCGCGGTTCCAGACTGAAGGGCCTAGAGCCGCTCGGCCACCCCGACCGGCCATTGGATGTCACCTGAGTAACAAATCCCTTAGGTACTTTTGAACTCATCAAGAGTCCGCCCCGATAGCTGAATGGTTAGCGTGATGGACTGCCATCCTAAGGGACCTGGTTTCGATTCCCGGCTGGGTCGAGGTCTTCATCATCCCTTCATCCCCATCCGGCTCTCAGGTCGCCCAGTGTTGGCGTCGAATGTAATAAGACCTGCACCAAGGTGGTCGGACCTGCCCCGTAAGGAGCCTTCCGGCCAATGACGCCAAACGCTCATTTCCATTTCCATTTTCAACTCATCAAGAAGCTGCCCAAGTCGATTGTTGTTGGTGATGTAACTACGAAGTGGAAACGTGAAGGTATCAGCACTGATATACCAATAACAGGGAGACCACTTGTACTGTCGTACTGTCGAGCGTTCTGGAGGATAGTTGTAGAAACTCTCATAGAGTGGAACGAATCACTGGTAAGTTCCAAAGTGATTGTGTGTTGTGAGTTAGAAATATTGGGTTGCAGAGGTCTAGCATGTCCTCAACAGACAGACATTTCTGTACTCAGTGCTGAGTGTCGCTTGTAGTGGTGTAAAGAGAGACGCAATTAGACAATGGATGTCTGGAAGCGAGTGATTTGAAATGATGTACCCTACGGAAATCCGACGGAAGAGTATGGGTTTAGCGAATGCCATAGAGAACGTTACCTGCCATAATGTGTAGTGCCAGTAGTGAAGTAAACAGGAGGTAGTGTTACGCTACGAAGGTATATTTTGCGGTTAGGGTGTGGTCCTGCTATTGCGCTTAAGAAATGGTAAATGTTGAAGGATATGAAAACAGTTTACAGCATTGCACACTGTGTGTAGTAGAGAAACAGTTCGAATGCGATGGTTGTATTGGCTTGACAATGCACCTTCTCATTACGGAGCATTTGTGAGACAGTGGTTTGTGAACTATAAAATTCCTGAAATGGATTGCCTTGGCCAGAATTCTAAATTCAGTGGAGCACCTTTGGGACGAGTTAGAACGTCGACTTAGCTCCAGATCCAACGTCCAATATCATAGCCCTTCTGGTTTCGGCTTTTGACGAAGAATGGGCTAGCACTCCTCCACAGACATTCTGACACCTCAATGGAATTATGCCCAGTAGAGATTAAGCCGTCATAAAGGCAGATGGTGAACACATCGCCTATCAGTGTCCACTGAGAGTTGTCCACATACTTTTGACCAGAAAGTGAATGTCACAGGTCATTCATTACCTCTCAATAAGGAAGCATCTAGAGTCTAAGTCCATAGTCAAAGTTCGCTTTACATTAGAGTTATGTATGTTAGGTCGTACGTTGAACCATAATAATGTCTACAGTCAGTACATGCAGATACATATTTTAAAAGGATTTATACACTCCTGGAAATGGAAAAAAGAACACATTGACACCGGTGTGTCAGACCCACCATACTTGCTCCGGACACTGCGAGAGGGCTGTACAAGCAATGATCACACGCACGGCACAGCGGACACACCAGGAACCGCGGTGTTGGCCGTCGAATGGCGCTAGCTGCGCAGCATTTGTGCACCGCCGCCGTCAGTGTCAGCCAGTTTGCCGTGGCATACGGAGCTCCATCGCAGTCTTTAACACTGGTAGCATGCCGCGACAGCGTGGACGAGAACCGTATGTGCAGTTGACGGACTTTGAGCGAGGGCGTATAGTGGGCATGCGGGAGGCCGGGTGGACGTACCGCCGAATTGCTCAACACGTGGGGCGTGAGGTCTCCACAGTACATCGATGTTGTCGCCAGCGGTCGGCGGAAGGTGCACGTGCCCGTCGACCTGGGACCGGACCGCAGCGACGCACGGATGCACGCCAAGACCGTAGGATCCTACGCAGTGCCGTAGGGGACCGCACCGCCACTTCCCAGCAAATTAGGGACACTGTTGCTCCTGGGGTATCGGCGAGGACCATTCGCAACCGTCTCCATGAAGCTGGGCTACAGTCCCGCACACCGTTAGGCCGTCTTCCGCTCACGCCCCAACATCGTGCAGCCCGCCTCCAGTGGTGTCGCGACAGGCGTGAATGGAGGGACGAATGGAGACGTGTCGTCTTCAGCGATGAGAGTCGCTTCTGCCTTGGTGCCAATGATGGTCGTATGCGTGTTTGGCGCCGTGCAGGTGAGCGCCACAATCAGGACTGCATACGACCGAGGCACACAGGGCCAACACCCGGCATCATGGTGTGGGGAGCGATCTCCTACACTGGCCGTACACCACTGGTGATCGTCGAGGGGACACTGAATAGTGCACGGTACATCCAAACCGTCATCGAACCCATCGTTCTACCATTCCTAGACCGGCAAGGGAACTTGCTTTTCCAACATGACAATGCACGTCCGCATGTATCCCGTGCCACCCAACGTGCTCTAGAAGGTGTAAGTCAACTACCCTGGCCAGCAAGATCTCCGGATCTGTCCCCCATTGAGCATGTTTGGGACTAGATGAAGCGTCGTCTCACGCGGTCTGCACGTCCAGCACGAACGCTGGTCCAACTGAGGCGCCAGGTGGAAATGGCATGGCAAGCTGTTCCACAGGACTACATCCAGCATCTCTACGATCGTCTCCATGGGAGAATAGCAGCCTGCATTGCTGCGAAAGGTGGATATACACTGTACTAGTGCCGACATTGTGCATGCTCTGTTGCCTGTGTCTATGTGCCTGTGGTTCTGTCAGTGTGATCATGTGATGTATCTGACCCCAGGAATGTGTCAATAAAGTTTCCCCTTCCTGGGACAATGAATTCACGGTGTTCTTATTTCAATTTCCAGGAGTGTATTTTCACCAATACTGTAATGTCACTGAGATTTTCCTATGTTGTATTGTTCACGTTTAACGCATTACGAAATGGAATTTCATACATCTTTAATGTGCCTCATGCTCTTTGAATGCCACAGCTGCATATAAAATAGGGAAGAAAATAAAAACTTATCACTAGATCACTAAATGGATATATCTACCAGGTTTTGTATTTGTAACACCATGGAATTCCCCTGATTTTGAAAAAGAAGTTTGTCAATAATGCTGTGGTAATCACTTTTTGTGTTTTAGTGTTTGTACCGGTAGATGTACATATGCCCTTTTTGTAATGACATTTCATTTGTGGTACAGATAAGATAAAGTTAGCCCTAAAGTTACAGAAATAATAAGTACATTTGTGTAAGTATACAATGACATTTCTGAAGTGGTCATACTCTTAGACGCACTGATTTCGAGGTTGGATTATATGACAGCTATATTTTAGACCAAATGAACCAATCACAGTGTTTCATCCAGTCGCACCTGCATGTTTCCTGCAGAAGCTGAGGGAAACGAATAGAAAGTCGGAATATTAAGTTCTCCGTCTGAAAACTCGTTGGGATCCTACAACCATTCGACTGCCCAAGAAATTACGTTCACATAAGGAGGACAAGCATTGAAAACGCATCAAAAGCCTACTCAAAGAATAAAGACGCCAAACGTCGACGGGACTGATATTACGTTTTGCGATGCTCCTCGAGCGGTACAGCTTCCTTTCACAAACCATATTTATCAAGACTTTCGAGAAAAAGCTCTACGGAACTTGAAAGGGGCGTACGTCATATCTTTTTAAGGAGAAAACAATGTGTGGACAGAACTGAAGATCAACATCCGTTGAATCTGTTTGTACCGTGTTCCTGGAATATATTCTAAACACGAAGGTAATGATAATTCACGTGAAAAATAAGTATCAAGGAAAAAGAGCCCTCGCTTTGGTTCGGCGCCACATTGCGTGCATTTTCCCTTTACCTCAGAAAACGCGTGCGGTAGTAGGTACGGAAAGCTAACTTGGGACTTTGTAAACCGAGTTCCATGTAAATGATGTAAGGCATACATCGGGCTGACTGTGGGGCAGTTGAAGAAGAAAGGTTCCAGAAATAAAGGAGACACCTAAATCATACAAGTAACAATATCTGCTACTGTGGGACACTGCATAGCAATAGGGGACTCAATGAAATATTAACAAACGGAAGAGCTAAATAGTCCTCATTGTTTTGGGACTGTTTTCTAAAGGAGAGCGACCGAAGGCCTGATGAGTAGAGACAGTGGCTTCACACTCAATAAAACGTGGGACTTAGCGGTCAGTCAGCTGAAGTCAAGTCACAACGTCGCCCGAGAGCGGCAGAGGCACTGAGGGAACGCGGTTCGCATTCAGCATTCGGCGATCGCCCTCCCCCCCCCCCCCCGCGCCCCTTCTCCTCTTCCCCGACGTAGCTTCCGGTCCGGTAGTGAGATAAGTGATGGAGTGATAAGAGATTGAAGAATGCGCGATGTAGCAGGGACGCCCATTCCAGAGGTATCACGTGAAGATGACGGCTAGGAATGCTGTCTAAATACCGTGTTTCATAAACGAGAGCACCCATCTGGACAACCGAGAGCCATACAAACGATGATATAAATGTTTATTCAGTATCGAATAGCCCCTCTGACCATGATGCACATCTAGCCATACTAAAATATTTATCCAGTTAAAATGAAGTGGTAGCATGAGAAATAGAGTACTTACTGAATAGACAACAAGAAGCGTCAAGGCAGCCTTATAGGAAGTGGACTGGAGTGATGTGTGTAATGTGACACGTCAATTCCTAATTTAATGTATTTGTAGATGGTTTTTTTACCGATCTTTAACAGCTGCTTTCGCAAGAAAGCGATAAAGTAAGATACTAATAAGGCATCAAACAACCCCTGAAGTACAAATATCACGTGCAAAGATATGCAAATTGCTTTAAATTGTTAGGAAGAAAAGAGAAGTAAAAGACATTAATAAATCTCTGTATAATTCAGATAAAAAATTAATTCTGTATGGGGAATAGTTAATAGAGAAACTGGGAAATTAGTTATGGAATGTGATGACGTATTTCGTGAAGAAAACAGCCAGATAGCAAATAACAGAAATTAGGTAGGTAACGTCTTGAAGTAGCTCAGAAGAGCGGTATATACAAAGGATAAGGAAGAGAACATAAACAAGAAGCAGTGTTTCATACATAAAGACAAATTGCAATTACTCTATGCTTTCCCAAAGAAATGAAGAGTGTAATGAACGCCTTCAAAGCTAATAATTCTCACAGAGTTGACCACACTTCAACAAAAGTGCTAAACTCCTACTCGTAATACATACATACAACATTTGTAGCAACATATTCAAAACATCACTATCACAGGGCGCCAGAATAAGATTATATTGAGCAAATGGCTCAAGTGGCTCTGAGCACTATGCGACTTAACTTATGCGGTCATCAGTCGCCTAGAACTTAGAACTAATTAAACCTAACTAACTTGAGGACATCACACACATCCATGCCCGAGGCAGGATTCGAACCTGCGACCGTAGCGGTCGCTCGGCTCCAGACTGTAGCGCCTAGAACCGCACGGCCACTCCGGCCGGCATATTGAGCAGGGCATGTCATCCGAGCAGAGGGTGTTTATTCTCCCTAACAAAGAATCAACACGTCATCCAAGTGTTAGACGTCCAACAGGTCGTCCACCAACGGGGTAGAAAGACAGACCTTTAATTACCCTAGAAGAAACAGATCCAACAGCCAGCACTGAGGTTACCAGAGACAGAAGTAAGTATTTATACATATGCAATCAGTTTTTCTAATGTTACAATTCTATCTAATAGTTATTGGCGGAATGGATGTTTTGAGCATATCGTTACGTTTTATGTTTATATATTTGTGTATTTTTGTCTTTTGCCATGGGTATGGCCTACATGGCCGGTTTACGTGCAATAAATGGTGATGATGATCGTGATAATGATGAATGTATTGCTATGAAACTGAACTGAAAGTCACATTTACAGATCGTCTATGCACCGACACTTTCCCGTTACGGATAATATCAGTTTTTGGAGATAAGAATTTTAAAGAAACTGACATTCTTCTATTTTATTCATTAATGTCTGATGCCATCCTAGTCTAGCACCTCATTGAACAAAATATGTTAGTTGCACAGAAGCTTGTAATAAGGAAAACATGTAATTTTCACGCTAAAAACCTTTTGTTAACATCTCCTTAAACAATTGGGAATACTGACAATAGCATCACAGCACATTTAGTCTCTCATGAAGTCTTTTAATAAAAATCAACCACAGTTTGAAAAGAACATTAACATTCATAAATGTAATACTAGAAAGAGAAATAATACGCTCTGTGTGATACCCAGCTCTAGTGCGATACAGAAAGGATTGAGGTTTCAGCCATAAAAATCTTTTATTGCCTACCTAGTGATACAAATAAATTAATAGGTTCTAAAACTTACTTCAGAACATAAAATGAAATCAAAAGTCTCTGAACACCTGCTGGTGGATATTAATATGGAGTGTGTTCACCATTGGCCTTTATGAAGGCTTGAACACTGTTGGGGGCACAATGCTGTAAAATGGATTCGTATCCTTCCGCATTAGGCATTCCTTTAAGTGCAGTAAGCGGACCACAGCCTAACTATGATAAAAACTCTCCTACCCTAACACTACCATCTACATACTTCTTTACTGGCAGGTAATGTACTCCAGGCATTCAACAAATCCAAACCCTTCCGTCAGATTTCTATAAGGTATAGCATGATTCATCAGTCGTTTCCAGCTGTACACAGTCTAATAGCGTTGCTCTCCATAGCGCCTCAAACGACTCTTTACATTGACTCTAGTAATGTGAGGGTTACGAGGAACTTCTAATGTGATGTATTCCACCGATTTTAACCAGCCACACTTCGCAATGCTCAAAGTGTAACAGTTGTGTTTTGTAACCAAAATAATTTTTTTGGAAATTTTAGTAATGTTGTGCAGTGAGGCGTTAAGAGACCAAAGATGGATGCCTTAATTACTGTGACATAGTGACCCAAGGTAGGGACAGGCGAGTGCCCCTGGCAAAAGAAAAGAACCCCGTCAAGAGGGAGGTTCAAATAGCATGTTTATAAACTAGCTACAAGTACGTATAATGTTCAATTCAGTACTGAGAAACAAAGGAAGGGCCGATACCATCCTAAAACTGTAAATACAAATGGCTCTGAGCACTATGGGATTTAACTTCTGAGGTCATCAGTCCCCTAGAACTTAGAACTACTTAAACCTAATTAACCTACGGACATCACACACATCCATGCCCGAGGCAGGATTCGAACCTGCGACCGTAGCGGTCGCGCGGCTCCAGACTGTAGCGCCTAGGACCGCTCGGCCACACCGGCCGGCCTGTAAATACAGAATGTAAATTATTTTCTCAACCAAACAAGGACACTGAAAAATCTAATCAGTTGCAGCGTCGATTAATGGGGGAGGGCTTGGAGGAAGCGACGCTTCTGGATCGTTGCTAATGACAGAACCAATGGGGGGAGGCAAGTGGATTGTTGAGAGTGACAGTTGCCCGTTGCGGGGTGAGCGACCTGGGGCTGCGGCGGAAAATTCAGAAAACTGCAAATATTCATCTCGGTATCCGACAACTTGGTCTGGCAGGCCAGACCAACATTGGCAACGTCAGCTGATAGTCTGGGTGACTCCAGCCACAGGCACGTAAGAAACTGGCTCGTGGTATACCGGCTGCACAGGTGAGAGTCCCATTTACAAAACTGTCAAATTTACTGCAACATATCTTTCAGTCTTGGAGGAAAGGGTAGTAGCCTCACACACTTGCGGGAGCCACTAACAGAGCAACGAAGTGATTCAGAACTATTTGGTCAGTTAACAGGGATTGTAGTGTTCAGAATTGGTTTCCTGAGCAGTAGAATTTTATTTCACTAAAGCCTTAAATGTAACTAAATTTAAAATTGAATACTTTCTTGGTAAACTGTGATTGTGGGACAAGATATGAACAGCTGGGACAGAGGCTGATATCGCCGCACTGAGAGCTGCAACATCAAGCCAGTGAAAAGTAAGTGGACTTTAACATTACCTGTACCTGTAGCCAGAACTTCCACTTGGACGAATCCTTTTCTAATGAGGCTTTTTGCTGTGGCGCCATCCTGGGTATTTGTCATTTCGTCAGCATTACGAATGGTTTAAAGACCAGTAGAAACTATTAGTTGTTTTGATTCTTAGTGTATGAGTTAGGCCTGACCTTTCTGTGAAGTAAAGATTCATTTTCTGGCGCTGCTATTCCGCAAAGTGCGTCCAGTGTGATTGTTGAGAGTGATGAGTAGCTGTTTCGTACGTAAGTCGTTATGTTTCGAAGGTTAGAAGTGGCAAGTGTGACTTGTTGCGACTCTAGAGGAAAGTGCTACCCGACATAGTACAGGTGCACCACGGGATGGCTGCCCCTTACTTTTTGTGCATTAATGGTCCTGAGCTGAGTGTGGCACGCGATCAGCAGGCGTTTTGGAGACCTGATACTGGCGACAATGACACAAGTGTAGGATAAGGAAAGCGGGATTAATTATATTGAAAAATAAGGAATAAGGACCAAATCAGTCAGGGAAAATAATAGGATTCTTGTTGGTATGCCACAAAGACTGCAACAGGAGTAAAAATAAAGCATAGAAAATGTCAGTGGGTAGACTAGTGGAATCCTAGGTAATTAACAGAATAACTAAGTCGATGTTCGTGACAGTATTATTCACGAGTTAGACAGCATACCTGTAGGGCAAAAAATGGATACATAAAAGCAGGAAATTCTCATACAGGAGGCTGTAGACAAAGAACAAGAGGCCGAATTTACAAGAGATGTGAAAAATGAGCCAGATTATTATTATTATTACGTCTGAGAACATAAATGAAAGCACACAACGTGCCTCTGAGGAAACAGATGAAAGCAGACAACAAGGCTTTGAAAAGGAGATGGTGACATCTAAGGCGACTGAAATCAATTTAATGGGACAAATATGCGAGGCGAAATTTAGAACATTATTGAAGAAACGAAAAAAAGTCTTGAAAAAAAGATTTAAAAAAAACTCCTTGTGAGCTGATGGGGGAAGCAGATAAAATGAAGATAGGACAGCATCAATAAGTGGTGTTAAAGGTTGGTAATAGTACAGGAAGTTCGAACCTGAAGGCAACGTACACACCAAGATATTAAAAAATGAATATAGGCGCCTGGTATCAAATGTTTGTAAGTGCAAAAACATTCACTTGGTTGAGCAGTATCCTGATGGAGAAGCTAGAGGATGAGCTCTTAAGGCGATTGTTTTGAAGACCTAATTCAGCAGTTCAAAGCTAAATACTGGTAGAAACATCAGAAAAGAGAGCAACGAATATAGTTACATTAGCTCTCAGAGTATCAACGAAATTCGCACGATTTCAGAAAGGCATATTGTGAAATTTGTTCAGAATTGTGGATTACACTGACCCACCAATGTGTGAGAAATATTTAATTTATTACATGCACCAGAGGTCACCAAGAGAAAAGCAAATCACGTTAGCATATCAAATATAGATTCTGATCACTTTTTGAGTCGAATAAAGGAGGTGCATACGTGATATAATAGGGATGAAATTCTATATTACGGGGAAGGAGCAAAACCCAGAGATGGGAGGGAGGATAATGACTTTGTAATAAGATCTTCTTAGATGAAGAGAGGACGTTGCACAGGAATAAGAAATGGAAGGAGTCGCGAACATTATAGACGTGGATTTAATCAGGACATCGCAGAACATAATATGGAAAACGATTATCCATGTCAGTAAGGTGCTTGACTGGGATGGAAAATGAGCAGAGGTCCAAAACCTTTTACAGGCAATGTGTACCGATAAATAGGAGGAGGATGTCCAAATCATGTATAAAGGGTAATACACAGGATTGCAGAGAGTCGAAGTGTTGTGGCTAGACAAAAGTAGGGCATATTTATTGACACTTACATCGGGTAATTTATGAGAGGAAGAAATAAAGGTAAATCAAAATGAAGTATGTGAGTCATTGTTGGCATTTAGGGAAAGACTGGCGGGCCGCTGTGGCCGAGCGGTTCTAGGCGCTTCATTCCGGAACCGCGCTGCTGCTACGGTCGCAGGTTCGAATCCGGCCTCGGGCATGGATGTGTGTGAGTGATGTCCTTAGGTTAGATAGGTTTAAGTACTTCTAAGGCGAGGGGGCTGATGACCTCAGATATTAAGTCTTATAGTGCTTAGAGCCATTTGAACCATTTTTTGCAAAGAACTGAAAAGAGTTGAACTGGAAGGTAGCATGAGGATTAGTGAAGGAAATAAGGACTCTAAAAACAATCAGAAGCCTCATTAGAGAAGAAAGAAGAAACCTATATGATTAATAAGAAAGGACAAGAGTAGGACATTATTGGATTTCTGTTTTATGGGATGGAAAGAGGAGCGGGGAGTCAATCATAAGGCCATAGACAATATGTTGAAAAACGGATCTCAGAAAAAAATGCAATTAATGTTGCATCAGAAGAGAGGTGGTGAAAAAATGGAAGAGGAATCTACGAGGTATAGAGGCAAGATTTCTAGACCATAAGAAGGGTGAAAGGTACGGAAGTAAAATGATAGAATGAAAGAAACAGAACAATTAAATGAGGCTCAAGATCAGATAAAAAGTGATAATGACTATGAAAAGCGTTCAGATGAACTAGATTTTGGGGAGGAACTGGAAGATGAAACGAAGGAAAAGACCAGAAAGAAATGCTACATGCTTGGATACAGACAACGAAATGGATACAATATCAAGAGAAGAAGTGAAAGCGGAAGAAAAGGACGAGAATGAGGAAAACAGAATATTTTAAACAAGAAATGAAGAACTCATCAACACCAGAAATGGTGAAGATGAGGAGGAGAAAATGGAGACGTTTGAAAATTGCCAGGCAGACGAGAGTATCAAGATAGGAATTGAAGAGCCAAGGAGAAAAAAAGCCACGTGATAAAGGATTAACTCAGGAGGGCAGGAAAAACGTGAGAAAGTTAGTCATACACTTGAGTGTTGAGAAGGGCAGGGCAAAAGGGAGGGACTCAATATGAGATACTAGAAGATTTACTACAAGAGGAAATTATAAAGGAATAGATTAAAATATGTCAGTCAATATGGAAGTATATGACAAGGCACAGTACACGTTAATTGACTCAGCTACTGAAATATCCTCTATCTCTGAATCTATGTACGAAATTTTGGAAGACCAATCAAAGTTAACAGAAATGCCGTGACCTGTAACAAGATCATAGGAGCAACAACCGAAATAAGTAAATCCTTTATAAAAGAGATATTTCTGGAGTTTACTGTAGAAGAATTCAGTTTTGAGCACAGAGCTTTAGTCGTTCCTAGATTTGAGTTTGAATAGTATTCTAGGAATGGACTGGAAGCTGAAATACGAAGTAAAAATTAATTGTGGGACAGACTATCTACAAGTTAAAGGGAAGGAAGAAGTAGTTATGGTAGATTTTAACGAAATTATGGTAAATACAGAAGAGGAAAAGTGATTGCTATTGTTGAAACTAGGGAAATGAAGAAGTTGGAGAGTCACAAAGGAATGAGTGGAAAATCTCCGAGGATGACAGGAAAGAATTCGAAAACTAATCAGTAAGCTTGAAAGGATCACTAAAGCTCAAAAGATACTTAATGGATATTATCAGGAGAAATAAGGAAGTATTTTCTGACTACCTGGACAGGTAGTGAAATGAGTGCAAGCCCAGAATCAAACCTCATGGATCGTTCAGTGTGAAGCTCTAATCAATTCCAATTAGTAAGAGGGAAGCTGTAGCTAAAACGTTAGGTAAGATGGGATGGAGTAAAAGTAAGTATAACAACCCACTAGTAATGGTAGGAATAGAGAATGAAGTACCTGGTTAGTAATCGATATTAGGACTGTAAACAGCATTGTACACAAAGATAATGACAGGCCAGAATACTTGGACGAAATCCTAGAGAAAATTGAGAAAGAAAAATACAGGGGATCCTTCTATTCAACATGTGCTCTAAGATACATATCTTAAGATCTATGTATGACGATGAACAAGTGCTTATAGCTCTTAAGCTATGCACTTTACAGTCCATGTTTATAGGGCTTTTGTTTTTTTATGTTGGTCCATACTACCAACTCCCAAACTATGAAAAGCAAAGAGCTTTCAATAGAAGAGATTTGTTTCACAAAGAAGTTGGAGAGTCACAAAGGAATGAGTGGAAAATCTCCAAGGGTGACAGGAAAGAATTCGAAAACTAGTCAGTAAGCTTGAAAGGAACACTAAAGCTCAAAAGATACTCTTAAGGTATTCGTTTTAGACCCAACATTTATTAGACCTTGTTTCTTCGAATGATCGTTCCTGTCAATCCCTGAATATTGATCATACCTTGTGGGACCCCCTGTACAAGATCTGTTAGACTGCATGAGTGATTCTGGCAAGTAAATTTTGCCAAAGAAGATCCAAAATACACAGCTGTCCTGTTTTAGGTAAATGGAGTCAGTTCAAGGATGTACTGTTTGGGTTCAATGTAGTGCTATCTAATTTTATTAGGGTACAAGGCCAAGCATTTGGTAAATAACTGCGTTCTGGAATTATTGCATATGTGGATGACATACAGATTGCAATGAATACATAGGAAGAACTTTGTGAGATACTGGATTCGTTGTGTTGGGCATTAATAGAAGGTGACATAATGTTAAAATTAATGAAGCCAGAATTAGTGAAGAAACAGGGGCATATCATTCCAGCAATGGATCTGAAGAAGGATCTGGAGAAAGCAAAAGCAATTCAAAAATTCCCTGCGCCCCTAGAAAAGAACATTTAGAGCCCACTTTAAGACTTGCCAAATCCTGTTGCAAATATATATTGGATTAGGTGTTCAAAGCATCATATTTTTCAGAATTTTGAAATGAACAGCCACCTTCATTTGGACTGGTAGTAGTTGTATCCCTCTTAATCCAACCTATGATTTTGTATCAGAGTGGACAGCAGTGGATATGGAATCACAGTGGAACTTTTTCGATTAGTGGAGATGGGAGGAAAAGAGTAGCATAGGATGATAGCATTTACAAGTCGCATACAAGGTCTGTTAGAAAAGTATCTGATCTGGCTTACCTAGCGTGTTGGACATCTAATTATTCTCAAAGTAGTTCCCTCGAGAATCCATACACTTCTCTCAACAGTCCCATCATTGATGGAAGCATGCTGAAAAAGGCTTTTCCTAAATGGATTTTACCTTGGCTGTCTCAGATGGGGTTAAAATAAAGATGAGATGTGGAAGATCATGAAAACCTAATTGGACACGAAAAAGAAGGTGAAGGAGATAAATTTCACAAAATTCATGATGGAGTTTTGTTCTGGATGACGTCGGATTAATCTGAACATTGGCTAATATGCTGGCATAAAAAGTGCAATGAAAAGTTAATAGATATAATACATTTAAGTGATGGACATATGGAGCTGCAAACGTGTAGTAGACAACTTACATTGGAGTGTTTCTTTTATTAAAAAAAAAAAGATGTAGTCCATGGGTGCATAAAAAAGTGTGATACATTCGGTCATGTGAAAGTGAAGAACATCTCCAATCGTTTGCCCATGCAAAGTGTTAATCCAGTAGATGTGATGGAAATCATGGACATAGACTTCTATGGACCTTTACCCAAAACTAAAGGGGGATGTTGTTATATCTTTGTGGTATGAGATGTAATTTCCAAATTTATTTTTCCACGAAAAAGAGGAATTACTGTTGTGATTTTCAATAAACTGGGGAAGGAGCATTTCCCAAAATACGAATGACAAAGAGGCTGCTATCTGTTAATGGATCACAATTTATTGTCAAAGTTTGGTAAAAGCCAATGGAATGAAATAAGGTACGAGCAGTACATATCTCAATATCATCATTCTTATAATCTGGCAGAATAGTGTGTGTGAGAGATAAGACATTTATGTTGGACTTTTTATAGTCGTAAACATAATGGTTGGGGAAATTTTGTGACACAAATGGAAGATGTATTGAACAATGTAGTATATCATAGCACTAATTTCAGACCTAGTGAGATTATGAAAGGAGTGTTAAATTGTACTTTAATAAAAAAAGTATCTTTTCCACCTGGAAAGGAATTGAGTGTAGAGGAGAAAAGAAAATGAATATTGAGGAAAGATACGGATCTGGAAGGAATGATATAATAAACAGGTAAATTGGGTTGGTTTCAAAATAGTAGACTGGATTGCGGTGAGGACACATAAAAACTCTGAAGAAATTACTTCAGAGATATCAAATTTCTTTAACACCTATCAAGCACCAGACGAGTTTGCAAGAATTGCACAAGAAAACGTGTATTTATTGGTTTACCCAAAGTACAAGAAAGGAACTGGGAATTGGAATGCGTTGGAAGAGGAATGGTACAATGCAAGGAATAGATAGATGTAATAAGAACCAGGTGGGAAAAAACAACGATTGCTCCTATGAACATGAGCACCGAGGGCAGAATAAGTAATGAATATTGATATTGGTTCTAAGGAGGTAAGGACTGATACTATAACAGGAAAGCGATCTCTTCTGCAAATATATATAGTAGACACAGGTTAACCGGAAGAATGCTGTCATACTAGTCAAGCCACTGACAGGTGGTATATAAAGGGTGTTACAAAAAGGTACGGCCAAACTTTCAGGAAACATTCCTCACACACAAAGAAAGAAAATATGTTATGTGGACATGTGTCCGGAAACGCTTACTTTCCATGTTAGAGCTCATTTTACTACTTCTCTTCAAATCACATTAATCATAGAATGGAAACACACAGCAACAGATCGTACCAGCGTGACTTCAAACACTTTGTTACAGGAAATGTTCAAAATGTCCTTCGTTAGCGAGGATACATGTATCCACCCCCCGTCGCATGGAATCCCTGATGCGCTGATGTATCCCTGGATAATGGAGTATTGTATCACAGCTGTACACAATACGAGCACGAAGAGTCTCTACATTTGGTACCGGGGTTGCGTAGACAAGAGCTTTCAAATACCCCCATAAAAGAAAGTCAAGAGGGTTGAGGTCAAGAGAACGTGGAGGCCATGGAATTGGTCCGCCTCTACCAATCCATCGGTCACCGAATCTGTTGTTGAGAAGCGTACGAACACTTCGACTGAAATGTGCAGGAGCTCCATCGTGCATGAACCACATGTTGTGTCGTACTTGTAAAGGCACATGTTCTAGCAGCACAGGTAGAGTATCCCGTATGAAATCATGATAACGTGCTCCATTGAGCGTAGGTGGAAGAACATGGGGCCCAATCAAGACATCACCAACAATGCCTGCCCAAACGTTCACAGAAAATCTGAGTTGATGACGTGATTGCGTGCCGATTCTCGTCGGCCCACACATGTTGATTGTGAAAATTTACAATTTGATCACGTTGGAATGAAGCCTCGTCCGTAAAGAGAACATTTGCACTGAAATGAGGATTGACACATTGTTGGATGAACCATTCGCAGAAGTGTACCCGTGGAGGCCAATCAACTGCTGATAGTGCCTGCACACGCTGTACATGGTACGAAAACAACTGGTTCTCCCGTAGCACTCTCCATACAGTGACGTGGTCAACGTTACCTTGTACAGCAGCAACTTCTCTGACGCTGACACTAGGGTTATCGCCAACTGCACGAAGAATTGCCTCGTCCATTGCAGGTGTCCTCGTCGTTCTAGGTCTTCCCCAGTCGCGAGTCATAGGCTGGAATGTTCCGTGCTCCCTAAGAACGTCTTCCTGTCGGGACACGTTCGTTCTGGAAATCTGTCTCGATACAAACGTACCGCGCCACGGCTATTGCCCCGTGCTATTCCATACATCAAATGGGCATCTGCCAACTCCGCACTTGTAAACATTGCACTGACTGCAAAACCACGTTCGTGATGAACACTAACCTGTTCATGCTACGTACTGATGTGCTTGATGCTAGGAAATTAAGCGTTTCCGGACACATGTCCACATAACATCTTTTCTTTATTTGTGTGTGAGGAATGTTTCCTGAAAGTTTGGCCGTATCTTTTTGTAACACTTTGTAAAACCACGACCCTTATCTAGTGTTGCATTCTTAACCCTGGATAAAGAGGGAATAATTACACTGTTTTTAAATTCAGCGAAATCAAAGAACTAATTCCTGTGTTTGTGTAAATTAAGGTATAGAATTCGATTCAGCTCTAAGTAAGAGTAAAAATGAATTAAATGGTCGAGCAGCCAAGCAGCATGAGAAGCTGGGGTCAGATGAAGAAATATATCACAGTTAAGAAAGAAAGGCTTTGAATCTGTGGGAAATGATAGTGACTGTGGACCGATATACTGACTGTGGTAAAGTGAAAATTGTGTATGGTGTATTAAACTGGGGACCTAGAAACGACGGAGAGGCTTCGTCCCACCGTAGCCCTTAGTGATTCACAACCCAACAACAGGCTATAGCAATTCACCCACCCCACCACCGCCCCACAACGAACCCATGGTTTGTGCAGTACGGCCCCCAGTGGACTCCCCCGAGAACGTCTCATACCAGACGAGTTTAACCCCAAATGTTTGCGTGGTAGAGTAATTATGGTGTACGCGTACGTGGAAACGGTGTTTGCGCAGAAATCGCCGACACATTGTAACTGGGGTGGAATAAGGGGAACCAGCCCACATTCGCCGAGGTAGATGGGAAACCACCTTAAAAACCATCCACAGGCTGACCGGCACACCGGACCTCAACGCACACTAATCCGCCGGGCGGATTCGTGCTGGGGACCGGCACGCCTTCCCCCTCGGGAAGCAGCGTGTTAGAACGCGCGGCTAGCTGGGCGGGCAAAGTTATAAAAGTAATGTTTAAAAACACGACAGTCGGAAGTTACTGAAAATTCAGAATTCAAAGTGTTATCTTACTTATGTTGTGAGTTACTCCAAATTATTTCCATTTAAGATCTCTCTCGATAGTTACGCCTAGATATTTTACAGCAGACGCTGCCTCCAACTGTTCGTCATCAGTAGTGTAGCTGTACAGTTGTGGATTTATTTTCCTATCTTTGTGCAACGTATTACATTTATTTATGATCAGGGTCAACTGCCAGAGCCTGCACCAGTCATCATTTCTCTGCAGGACGTTCTGAAAGTTCTTACTACCTTCTGGCGTTGCTACTTTGGTATACACAAGTGGATCATCTGCGAATAGCCTTAAAGAGCATCCGACGCTTCCTACTAGATCGTTTATATATATTGTAAACAGAAACGGTCCTATCACACTTCCCAGTGGTACTCCGGATATTACCTTTACATCTGTCGATTTTGTTCCATGTTGAGTTTTATCTGCAAGAAAGTCTTGAATTCAGTCGTAAGTCTGCTCCGATAGTCCGTAAGCTTGTATTTGTTTTCTTTAAACGGCAATGCGGGACGGCGTCAAATCCCTTACTGAAATCAAGGAACACGGCATCAACCTGAGTGCAGTTGTCCACTGCGCTGTGGATCTCGTGGAGGAACAGAGCGAGCTGAGTTTCGCAGGATCTCTGTTTGCGAAATCCGTGTTGATTTTTATAGAAGAGATGTTTATTTCCCAAAAACGTCATAATTATTGAGCATAAAATATGTTCCATAATTTTACAACAGCTTTGACGTCAACGATATAGATCTGTAATCGTGTGGAAAAGTATCTTTCGTTGCTCAAGCGATCTACGATAAATTACTTCTGCTCTGTGATGGGTAGCGATGTAACGACTCCATGCGACTCGCTCAAGAGTATTATCGCCCAGCGCATTGATGCTGCGCTGCACCGATTTTAGTTATCAAGCTTGTTGCTCTCGAATTACTGGCTAAGTTTCCCAGCAAGACATAACAGTGCTGTGGATGCAACCACAGTTGACCGTATATGTAGTGCCATTGCTCTTTCGCGCACTGACGTAATTGCTTTAATTAAAAGTGAAGTATAAATCGCTCGCACTTGTAGCATAGGGAAGAAATTACGAAGAACTGCAGCCAATTTAAGGACGAGGACCGTCAAACAGACGAAGAGGGCAAACAACTTACCATCCAAGCATCGATCGAGATTGTGCTCAGTATTCAGGACAAGATCAAAGACCACATGTTCTCCATTTGTAAAAGACTTAGACTCTAATGAATCATCGAAATCTAATCTCTCACATTTTTCATTCGTAGTAACATCAATAGTACCAAAACATGGTACGCTGTCGAATTTTAATTTACTAAAGGAACGATGTCACATTTTTAACGCAGATCTCCGGAAGCTTTATGTTTTCCCTGAGAAAATTACCAACATTAAACTACAAAATAAAGTCTGTGCTCGACGAGATTTCTAAATGGCAGTAGCGCCAGTATCAGTCGAATAGTTGCTGACAACTGTATAGCTTACCAAAGGCCAGTTCAATTCCTGGAATAGCTTGCAGTTGCCTTTGGGGACACCATGCGTCTTGCTGTATTCTATTACGCTACAAGAGGGATTCCTGAACTATGCCTCTGACCGAATACATCAAGAACCCTCGTAGTTTGAGGGAACACCTTGTTTATTCTGAAGATGAATAAAACTTTTAAAAAATGAGAAAAGGTTGTTTTATTCATTGATTACCTCAGTTTTAAATGTTAACTAATACCACAGAAACCGTAATAAAATTTTAAAGAATCCGGGTATCGTCAGAATGTATACAAGAGAAAAAAACCGCCATGTTATTAATAGTTTTTCCCGCAACACTTATTCACTTTTCGCGGAATATCAGTATACCGTGGAACACAATCTGGGAAACCTTGCGCTACAATAAGGTTTCTGTCTAACAATTCCATAGTCCCCACATCACCTTGTTGTATTCTTCAAAGGCCGCTCGCTAGCAGAGAATGCCTCTCCACAGCAATCAGCATCTCACTCCTTCCCGCAAAAGCACCTTGAGCTCCTACGTTATACGATTCAACCCTCCTCCCCCCCCCGCCCCCTCCCCTCCTCTCTATCTCTCTTTCTCTTTCTCTCATCTTCCTCTCTCTCTCGCTCTCTCTCGATTTTTCTCTCTCTCTCTTGTCCTGCTTTGCTATTTTCCTCAGTAATTCGAAACCAATTTCGAGCCTCGCTCGTTTTTTACGCTGTGATATAATGTCTTCGGATCTGCAATCCTTAAAATTTACAACAGTTTATCCACCATCTAGATCACGAAGAATTTTTTTATTCACTATTGAGAGTTGGCAATACTCATGGGAGTTGGCAATACTCTCTTAGGATGTAAAGGTTGGCTACAGCGAGCATACACAAGCTCTGGAATCTAAGATATTGTTGTCGCACCTCGCAGCGCACGGATTAACTAGTGGCAGTTTCGAAGCCAGTGTAGAAGCTCGCCTGCTGTGATGCGCACGTGTGTTGGGCGAGGGGTCGTCGCCGAGCTGCCGTACTGCCGTGTCCGCCAGCAGCGACACAGGATTTGGTATTTAGTTGATATTTTTTATAGTTTGCAGCGCGCTTATTAATTTAAAGAAAAGGGTTTGTGAATGTGCGTAACAGCAGACGGTAATTTTGATAATGATACGAGTTGAATTCTTAAGGGGAAACCATTGTTAGATTAAGTATTGATTTTTGTCATTGATTTCTTTTGTAATTGTCAGGGAATTGTTTCTCTATGTATTCAATTGAGAAGTATTTCAGTCTGTCTCAAGAGTTTGATTAATTTGTAACATTGCTTTAATGCCACTGGAGGCAGATTTACAAACGATGCGATTGTTCAAATAGCTTCTAGCGTTTTTTTACTTGAATGAGAAAGAATCGCTTTCAGAATATAGTTTTTTTGTTTGGGTTATCATTTATCGAGTTTAGGTTTGACCTAACCCTTTCTTACCGAGTTTAGGTTTGACCTAACCCTTTCTCTTGAATTATATGTAGTTGTAGTAAGCAGCAGCAGCCGCAGCAACAGCAGGGGCCGCCATACAGAACATGCATTGCACTCAGCATGAATAATAGGTTTTTTAATGTTTTTGTTAAATAATGGAATGCAGCAGATCAAGCAGTGGCAGCAGAAAGACCAAGTAAGTTATTTGTTGCGCACAGGACCAATAAGAAAAAGAATAAAGTTTCGGTGATCTCTGTAATACTAAAGTTAACAAGAGTACAAGCACAAGATTTTCAGTATAAAACACGAGATAAGAAGATAGAGCTCGCAACTTTCACTATGGCCAGTTGCGGTTTCTTGTGTTGTGGTTCTGCGAAACCATCATAAGATCTTGTGACCCTGCAATTTTCAAAGAAACTGGAACCAATCATAATAAATAAAAACGTTTGTGAATTTGACAGCGAAATCACTGTCGCCAAAGTGCGTCTTCAAGTTTTCGTGGCGCAATGAATAATTAATGAGACTTCGAGTGTGTTGCCGCAAAAATCGTATCTCTTCAAGGGCATTTCGACCGTATACTCTGAGGTGACAAAAGATAGCGACAGTATCGCATGCACAAGGTTTAAAGGACAGTGCATCAGCGGAGCTGTCATTTATACTCAGGTCATTCATGTGAAAAGATTCACGACTTGATTACGGCCGCAAAACGGGGATTAACAAACACATCAGATGTATTCGCCAATGGCTGCCATCAGCTGTAGAATGGAATGACAACAATGAAAATTTGCGCCGGACTGGGTCTCGAACCCGGATTTCCCGCTTATCACGAGCATTTCATAACAGCTATGGTCGCCGCCGTGCATCGTCATTAAAATAACACAGGCACTGCAATATCGGAATTAACAAACTTTGAACACCGAATGGTAGTTACGGCTAGACGCATGGGCCATTCCACTCCGGAAATCGTTAGGGAATTCAATATTCCGCAATTCGCAGTGTCGAGAGTGAGCCGAGAACTCCAAATTTTCAGAACTGCGTCTCGCCACTGTTAGCGCAGTGGGGGACTGTCTTCACTTAACGACCGAGAACAGCGGTGTTTGTGTAGAATTGTCAGTGCAAATATCCAAGTAACACTTTATGAAATAACAGCAAAAATCAGTGTGGGACGTACGACGAATTTATCCGTCAGGACGGGCTATGGCAGAATATGACCAACGCGAGTGCCTTTATTAACAGCACGAAATCGCCTGGAGCACGTTTTCTGGGCTCGTGACTATATCGGTGCACGCTAGTGGTGGTTCCAAAATGATATGGGAAGTGGTTATGTAGAATGGACTGTGTCCTCTGTTCCTACTGAACTGATCATTGACTAAAAATGGTTGTGTTCGGTTACTTGGAGTCTATTTGCAGCCATTCGTTGCTGGACTACGCCTGGTAACAGGAGGTCCGACACGATGTTAGGAGGAATTCCGTGAGTTTTTTTGCCTCAGTGCACCTTCTGGCCACCTTCTGAACGAGTTGACAGGCTGCTTACAGCAATACGACCCAAGTATCAGGTAAAGAAATACGCTTTCTGCTGTTCCAAGCACGCAGACTAATAGATCATTGTTATAAATGTTATAATGTTTACGATTGCTTATAACTGTCCTTACAGTTCATAGTCTTTCACCATCGTCTTTTTATTTGACATTGTTTCGATTAACTGTTTCGCTTCAGGAGGACCAGGTTTCGAATGTTTGTTTAATTTTCCGCTTCCACATTACTTTTCCATGTTGTACTCTGCTGCCAATGTACACTTCGTACATTCTACTTGGAGCCCACCCAGCTAGCCGCGCGATGCAGCGCGCTGCTTCCCGAGCGGGAAGGCGTGCAGGTCCCCAGCACGAATCCGCCCAGGATATTAGTGTCGAGGTCCAGTGAGCCGGCCAGCCTGTGGATGATTTTTAAGGCAGTTTTCCATCTGCCTCGGCGAATGCGGGCTGGTTCCCTTATTCCACCTCAGTTACACTATGTCGGCGATTGCTGCACAAACACCGTCTCCATGTACGGGTACACCAAAATTAATCTACCAAATAAACATTTGGGGTTACACTCGTCTGGTATGAGACGTTCCCCGAGGAGGTGGGGGGAGGGAGGGGGGAGGAGTTCACTGGGGACAGAACCAGACAATAACCATGGGTTCGGTGTGGGGCGGCGCTGAGGTGAGTGGATTGCTGTAGCCTGTTGTTGGGTTGTGAACCACCTAGGGCTACGGCTGGGACGAAGCCTCTCCGTCTTTTCTAGGTCCCCAGTTCAATACACAATGCACGATAGACACACATTCTACTTCAAAGCTGTTTAAATCCTTCCTTCGTTTCAACTGTGATGTTTGCGACCCTGTAACTGTTGTCCTTCCAGTTTCATTTGTGTTGTCCAATTTATTTTTCATTTTTTCTGTCACGTTTTTATCACAGACCATGTACTGTAAACCTACCATAAATTCTTTATAAAATGCTATTGACTTGTGAATATTATTATCGAAATTCGGCGCTAGTAGATATTTGCAAATACTGTTTTTAATACATACACTACCTTGTCAGAAGTATCCGGACGTCTATTAGTATACACTAACATAGTGTGCGAAAACACTCCGCCTTTGTAATGGCGTTTTCGTAAGTGGAATAAGGGTACAAAAGCCCAATCACTAAAAACACCCCCACATCGTAAAACTACGTCCTCTGTATTTCTATGTTGGCATGGCGTATGACGGCAGGCAACATTCTCTAGGTATTCGCCAAATCCAACCCAAATCACTTGTTTCCAGTCATCCACTGTTCTGTGAAGTCGCTATTTACACTCTCTGAAGTGTCGCTGACCACTGTCTACAGTAATGAGTAACTCATCAGGAACAGTTCGACCTCTGTATCCCCATCTTTTAACTCCCACAGAACAACCACTGTGCTAGCTTCACTGCTAGTAGCTGTTTGTGACTCGCAGGTGAATCCTCCTGCTGATTTCATGTGGTTTCCTACAACCGCCCTTTGCAATGCTCGACGCACCCTGTCACAGGCATATGCGCAGCGGCCACATTGGAACATGACGTCAATAACGATGTCCGTTTGTTGCGTTGTGTAGAAAGTGTGTGCTACTTCAAAGTGTTGTATTCCGGTACAAGTGTTGTGTTCCCTATTTCCAGAGAATTTATAGATCTCAAGGAGGAATCAAAGTGCTCACGTTCAGATTTGCCATATGCGAGAAGCTGAGAAATCGCTGGCTCGTTGCAATAACGAGAAAAGTATTGGCGTCTACATAACATTCATGGGTAAGTAAATGATGATGGAATTATAATGTGTTATTTGTTTGCACTACACCGCATTTGTCCATTCTTTTGTAAATGCATTATGTATAATGTACGAAGATCATTTGTATCTATCACCATTCCTGACAATATTAGTACGAAGTTGGCTGTAGAACGTTTGTCATTAACGTAACTATATTGACAAAGGATAAATGGTTCAAATGGCTCTGAGCACTATGGGACTTAACATCAGAAGTCATCAGTCCCCGAGAACTTAGAACTACTTAAACCTAACTAATCTAAAGTCATCACTCACATCCATGCCCGAGGCAGGATTCGAACCTGCGACCGTAGGTGTCGCGCGATTTCAGAGTGAAGCGCCTAGAACCGCTCAGCTACAACGGCCAGCGACAAAGGATAGTTATACTGATTGGTGTTGTGCTGGTAGAGATTTCTACAAATATTTTCAACTGGAAAGTGTTGTTTGGAGAGCTGCCTATTTATGGACGGCTTAGCTGAAATAATGGCCAGTTTTATAACCTGTGCCCCCATTTTTTAAAATCTGTTTAAGCAATTATCCAGAAACAAAGTAAATTTAACAGTTATAATGCTGAACGTTTAGAGAAGCATTTAAAATTTAAGCCTAATGTATTTTAGCTGTAAATCTCGAACGACCGAGGATAAAGAAGAATGTGTTCCATCGATATTTTCTGGTTATCATGCTGCTTGTTATCGCAAATGGAATCGTTTGATGGAAAGCGAATGTGTCTGGAAGCAGCACAACTTCAGAAAGCCATGAATAAAAGTGTGAAGTTAGCTGAGCAGTACGAAAGCGAGAATAAAATTTCAAGACAGTGGAATTTTTCTTAACATGGAGACATCAGGATCTGTACCCGAGCTGTGTTATTATGTAGTTTTTAATGAGAAGTTGGAAGTATCAATTTTCTTATAAAGGAATTTTAGTAAATAACTTGTCAAACAGTTACAAATTTCCTGCGAAAATAAATTATTTTCTTGACAGTGACAGTATTCTGAAGTGTGATGAAAACCGTGAGAGAAAAAGAACGAATTTAAAATTAAAGTTTATCTTCCGTCCTACAGATGCGCATTTACAGTAAATTTAACATGCTCGAAACTCATAACTTTTCTTAGTTTCGTTAAAAGGCTATGTAGGAGAAGAAAACACGTAAAAACCGATGCAATTTCATCTCTGAAATTCCTACAAGTCTTATTACTGCAGCATTCACCACAGTGCACTTCCGATAGAGATTCGGTCATCAGAATGTGACGTCACCAGGCTGCACGCAGCCCTTCCCTCTCCGTCAGAACGCGAGGTCTGTCTCGGTTCGGCTTAGCTGCGTCCGTTCCTTCGCGCCGCCACTTCACAGTTACATCGCCAACAGCTGACGAGAACACCTTTAAAAGGGTTGAGAAATTCCGCTGATCGATTTGTAACTCTTGTGACATCCAAAGACTAGTCCACTTCCGAAGTCACTGAGCTATCCTGACGGACCGATTCTCTACTGACAATTCAATACTCCCCCCTCCTTTTATGGGTCCTCTTCTCATGACATCTGGTGGTCAACTCCGTATGGCATAAGGGTGTCCGTATACCTTCGACCAGATAGTGTGCTCCGTGTCTACAGTTGTTTCGCCAGTCTACTGATGTTTTTTTTATGATTGGTCTAGTCAGCCACTGTGGCCGAGCGGTTCTAGGCGCTTCAGTCCGGAACCGCGCTGCTGCTACGCTCGCAGGTTCGAATCCTGCTCGGGCATGGATGTGTGTAATGTCCTTAGGTTAGTTAGGTTTAAGTAGTTCTAAGTCTAGGGGACTGATGACAGATGTTAAGTCCCATAGTGCTTAGAGTCCTTTGAACCATATGATTTGTCTCTAAACAATGCATAATAGCAAACATTGCGCGGCATATTTCTGCCTGCGTTAGCGTACTTGGGTTGATGAGTGTAAACGTTTAAACATTTGGGAAGCAACAGACACAGCAGTGTTGGCGATTATAGGAATCATTATCAAGCGAACTGTAAGACGAGAGGATGCTCGAATGTAGAAATGGTTTAATGGAACCACGTCAGAGGGCTTTACCTTTAACGCCACTGAAATATAATCGTGTGCTCAGATGTCCAACAATCAAAGAGGAATCCAGCAGCTCAGTTCTTTCAGATGAACGGCTGAACTGAAACCATGGCCAGTTCTATAATCTGTGGCCTCATTTTTTAAAAATGTGCTTAAGCAATTATCTAGAAACAAAATAAGTTTAACAGTTCTAATGCTGAACGTTTAGAGAAGCATTTCAAATTGAAGCCTAATGTATTTATTGCTGGTAGAATAAAAGGTTCATTTTGGACATTATAGTCTTCGACAGGGGGGAAGCCGTTTTGTGCCAATATCTTTTCCTCTAGCAGTGTTTTTCCAGAAAGTATGCCCTAGGTATTCAGAAAAGCTTGTGCGCTATGTGGAAAGCAGTCAAGAGGTCTTGACTAAATTGAATTTCTGAATATAAATCGGGCCCAAAGAACCCGATTGATAGGAACATCGCGGACTACAGATAAGGATCTGCGTTCTAGTTCCGTTTAGACTCAAACTCGTAAGTGTTCCTCAATTTTTGTTTCCTTTGTTATGGCTGTAAAATCCGCACCGTAACTTATGTTAGCCAGTAGTTTTACATTTGGTTGTGCTTTGTTTTCATCGTGGGTCGCCAGACTGTAATGGACAAAGTGGTACAGACTACATTGTGTTACGATTCATTTGGTTATGTACGGATTGTAACCTTTAAAGTATAAACTTATGGGAATATTCAAAATGAAACAGAACAATATTAAGGACCTTTTTGGTCAGAGTATTTGAAGCCTTTATCAGGTAGTTACTCCGGAGTTTCTGCTCCAACTTGTGCAGTAACTATACTGCAGACCTCATGCACATCACCGGCTTAATGGTAACCTTTAGTTGTGGGATCTCGTTGCAAGCAAGCAGTTGGCTCTCTGATAGTGAGTTCAGCTCACCTACTGCCTCGTTTGTCCTCTAGGTCCAATTAGTTCTCTACCGATCGAATCCACCCGATCAGTTCCACTAGAGCCCTCATGTACCAACAACTTTTGCCATTAAAAATAACGTCTTTGCTTCCTCAAAGTTTCCTTTTTGATCGTTCAATTACAGTGGAAGAATGTGATGAAGTGATTTTATCGTGCCGTGTAAGATATGCTTTAAAAACAAACGAAATTTTCTACTTCCAGCCTTTTTCAATAGTTGTCTTATAGAATGGTAGGATCATTTAATCTTTGTCTTCTATTGCTGTCAATATCTGCAGGAAGTGATAGAACATAACACTTTTTTGACACGTAGTCGTTGCACTAGTCACGCCACATGGTCGTTACGTACTCTCAGTGCGCCTCATGGCAAACTTCACAATCCGACAACGTACTGACTCTAAGAAGGTCTTGAAGTTACACTGCTCGTCATTCGTCGGCTGTACATCCATAAGCTGTCTGAAGAAAATACGTTCCACTCGCGACAGTTCAAATTTATGGCTGTCCGGCCCAGTATCTATTGGAAGATTCCTGAGAAATTTTTCTGCCTTTAAGGGAACTTCCAATCAGCTCCAGCAGTCTACGCGTTTAAAGGTGTCTTTCTACGTAAAGAGAACTCATATGCTACGGAGCAAACAGCAACTAATTAGAGCAACTGTTAAAAAACCTAATACGTTTTTTTCAGTCAATTTTTAGTTCCAATATTAGTGAGTCAAGCAGAAACCTTGCGGTTTCGTATAAATTTCGGGAAACATTTGCGGAACTCAACTAGTTGCTTTCTAAAAAGAATAAATACAGGTTTCGAACAGTGAGGTGTAGAACTAACTGCTAGCTGCATCATGAATTTGTCAGTCCACTCTTTGTAGTTGTGATGATGATGCCCTTCTGCGAATCTCTGAGTTGTATATATTTTACATTAGATCATACGACCCTTCCAGTAACCGTATCTCTCGCTGATTTTAGTAACTGTATATGTAAGAATATACAGCCTACAGTTGCAGGTTAACTTTATCGTTTACCTAGGTTTCAACGTTAGTAATAACGTCTTCTTCAGAACATAAAATATTATTTAAATGTTTGCCTAAAACAAGCCATATCCTAATTCAACTTTATAAAACTTGATGCAGTCTCTAATCACACGACGAGACCCATACAACGGGCTTAAAGTGAATTTGCTACAGCTTGTTTAATAGAAGTGACAAAACCTTATGGTTATTCATCAAGTTTTATAAAGTTGACTTAGGACATGGCTTGTTTTAGGCAAACATTTAAATAATATTATATGTTCTGAAGAAGACGTTATTACTAACGTTGTAACCTAGGTAAACGATAAAGTTAACTGCAACTGTAGGCTGTATATTCTTAAATAAACAATATCAGTTGCTGTAGCTGCATAAAAACGTTAAAAATTATGATTTTAGCAACACTGATCTATGTAGCCGACTCCTGCTAACAGTTCGGAGCAGCATGAGTGACTTCCAGTGGTGTGTCACTGAAGCAGCCAACAAGTTCGAACATCCAGCTGGAGAGAAATTTATTTATTTATTGTGTGTTTAGCCTAACCTTTCAAGGCCCTCTCTTGCATCTGATCAAGAACGAGACATACAAAAAAAGTATTACCTCACAATAAAAATAATTGATATTATTCATAAAATAATAATAATAATAATAACAATGGTAAATAATTGAGGAATTAAGAATGATATTAATTAGGTATTACATAACAAACACAATAATAACAATTTACTTTATTAATAAAAAGTAATTTAGTGGAAGTTTGAGACTGGCAAACGTTGAACATAGTAAAATGCAGGCATGGAATTTGAATTGAGTTCAGTGTACTTGTGGTGAAACTGTAAGTAGGGTTATCGGGAAATGTTGCAAGGATGGTTTGCAGCTGTTCAGGAAGAATCCGCAGGACTTTAAGCGTCGTTTCGTCAGTGTGGATGAAACATTGATACATTACTATACTCCTGAGACCAAACAACAATCTAAACAATGGGTTACCAAGGAAGAATCTGCACCAAAAAAGGCGAAGACCATTCCTTCGGCCGGAAAGCTTATGGCGACTGTCCTTTGGGATTCACAAGGGATAATCCTCATCGACTATCTGGAAAAAGGTAAAACTATTACAGGTGCATATTATTCATCGTTATTGGACCGTTTGAAATCCGAGCTGCAAGAGAAACGCCGGCGATTGGACCGCAAAAAAGTCCTTTTCCATCACGACAATGCACCAGCACACACCTTAGCAGCTGTGGTAGCAAAATTAATGGAAATAGGATTCCAACTCGTTTCACATCCGCCCTATTCTCCAGACGTTTCTCCCTCGGACTACTATTTGTTCCCCAATTTGAAGAAATGGCTGCCGGGACAATGATTTTAACCAACGAGGAGGTGATTGCAGTAACTAATAGCTATTTTGCAGACCTGAACAATTCCTATTATACGGAAGGGATCAAAAAATTGGAACAGCGTTGGACGAAGTGTATAAGTCTAAAACGACACTATGTCGAAAAATAAAAAAAACGTTTACCCCAAACACGTAAGTAGTTTTTATTTTTGCAAATAATTTTCAAACGCCCCTCGCACTATAAATCGTGAAATGTCAAATTATGTATTAAACCGTAAAGAACAACATATTGCTTATAAGTGAAATGTGATATCTACAAATAGAATGACAATAGTGAGAGAGAGGAAAGTTTAAATGCTTTGTTGGATCTTACACTACACAATCTCTTCTTTTTAATAAACAAACTAAACGTAAATATAAAATAAGTTGAAGTATAATAAACGTATCAATAAAAAATTATTCTCCGTCAATAGCACCTGTGTACTACAGAAGCTAATGGTTGAGACAATTCACAGATCTTCCACAGTGTTGGACGCTGTAGCTACAGCAACGTCAGATAGTAGAAGGTAAGCTGGCAGGCGTGATCCATGGCGTAACAGTACAATGATAAAGTTCGGTATCGCAATACCTATGTTAACGAGAAGTCAGCCATGTGTCTATTCCCTGCACTCGTACATCCATTGTGTATCTTCCCATACAGGGGAGACATTTTAATTGTAAGTCCCCTGCACCCTTGTCGGCGGATAAATACGATACTGCAGTGCCTGTGTTGTTCATAAGTACTAAGCAATGTTACTTCGGACGTGAATGCAAACTATTGTTACACTGCAATATTGTATTTATCCGCCAACACCAGGAAAGGACTTTCAATTGTAATGTCTACCCTGTACAGTAAAATACATAGTGAATATACGGGTGCAGGGAATAGACACATGGTTGACGAAGTGGAAGTTTGGGCCTGGCCGTAAGTTATGCTCGGATAGCCTAATGGTAAGGTGTTCTTGATAAGCGGGAAATTCGGGTACGAGTCCGGGTCCGGCACAAACTTTCATTGTCGTCATTCCATTATAAAGCTGATTGTTGTCCATATTTGCAACTACAAATACATTTCATGTTAAGAAACTTTGTGATGATATTTAGCGGATTACTGTATGCACATTCAGAGACGTGCTAACGGTAGGCTATGTCTAAATTATAAAATTGGGACCTACTTTTTATCTCACTCTGCTATCCCCCAACGATTCACTCAAAACAACTTCAGCGATTTTCGTGGTACTGAATAATTAACCCTCTAGTGTAATAAGCATTACACAATTATCTCAAAAGATGATCTTACCTCGGCAGATTGAGGAGAACGAAGACGGTGGATATTAGCAACAACATCTTGGTGATGCTCTGTTGTATCTTCGTCGAAACTGCGTTCTTGCCGGTGAAGTGTATTTCTGTTGGAAAGAAACACAAAATTTAAAATCTATAATAAACAACTTACATTTCTAAATAATTTGACCAAAGATAAATGTTTTTTGCAGTAGATTATCATTTTTATTTTATACATCTACCTAAAACAACCAAATTCTCTGTTTATCTTCTCTGTCTCTCTCTTTCTCTCCCTGTCTTTTACACACACACACACACACACACACACACACACACACACTCCACAAAGTATTCAGGATGTAAGAAATCTGATACATGCACGTACTCTTCCAGTGCAACTCTTTTAAAACAAACTCGATATAAAGTTTTCTAAAACTTTCAAGTGATGATACAGCGAATCCTCATATCAAAACAATTTTTTCATAATATCTCTACTTGTTTTTTTTATTATTGTTATATCTCACCCCTGATCGTATAATGCATTCATGGCGATAATATAAGATGAAACGTACGATACCGTTGTGTATCGATCTTTTCAGATAATAAAAAAATTGTGTCGATATGTACGAGTACACATTCATAGATAAACAGTTATTCCATAATTAAACATTTATATCCTGCATATTTAAATTAATGTTGAGTGACATCACTTGAATTCATGTATGTTTGTTTCATTAATTTTTTTCGAAATTGTACCAGTGATTATTATTGATAATGATCTCTGTGTATGATCGCTGTTCTTGTTCGTTGAGAGGGAGGGTCAGAGATTTGGTGGGAATGTTGTGGAATGGATGCTCTTGGCACAAGAGCTCTTGCAGGGGGACCTGATAATGTTTTGTAGTACTGCTGAAGGCAGAAGTATTATATAAGTGCTGAGTGTGGGAATAGTGAAGAATATCTCTCTTTCAGAGTTCAGAAACTGCACTTATTGGTATAGCTATCGGACATTACCTGAATAACAATCCTTTCATCTTTTAATATTTCTTGGTACAGGGGCAACGAGTTGGGACCAGTATCATATTCGTTGGAAGACAACGAGGCCAACAACGCACAAACGAAGTAAGTACTAATTTAGAATAACAGTTATGATGTGGACCACAATGGAAACTAAATACAAAATAATGATAAGTATCTTGTTTGAAGGTAAGTAATTGAACAGGCAGTATTGAAGAACCCATTACAACAGCCATTCGAAACAATAAGCTTTATACCCATAAGTGAAACATCAATGCAAATTCTTTGTCTCACAGAAACGCTTCACATCTTTGACCCAGATGCCGTTTGTTTTTCTTTGAACTCTAGAAGGGTTTACACTTTAATGTTTTAATCCTTGTTGCTGAAATTTATCTTCGAGTTTGAACGCTGAGAGCAAACAGCACTGAACTACATACATCTTTGAAGATAACTTAACACTGGAAATCTCTATAGTTGTACAGAGAACATACAGTGAAAATGTGTTTAATACTTGAAGTTCTTTCCCATTTTACATAACTAGTTCAAATACTTCACGAACAGAATGTAACAAGTGAGTGTGGTTGCTAGTTCAGTTTATCATAACCATGATTACACCACCCAACGATGTAATGCTCATTACGACAGGAAATGAATATTTGACTTCAGATATTGGCTTTAAATGTGACAATTTTTCGTTAGACTGTACTGTGGCTTTTACTGATACCGAATGAAATAACGTGTGCTGCTATCAGTCTCTGTTTACTCAGTTCCACAACGCATTTAGGTGGTTTACACGCCCATCATCAGGTGGATTAATATGGCACGTATGTATCGTGTTACGACTATGAATTAGGCTGTGGCACTGTATAGTAGAGAAAATAAAAAAACTATTTCAGTATAAAGGTCATAGTCTTTCTGGGATCTATGACTGACTGGATGAAAGAAAGAATTATAAATGTGAAAATAAAATATAAATATCTCCATTGGTCCCAGCCTGCTTTCACTCTCGTCTTGCACCACACACATTATCACACTTTGTAAACACAGAGGTAACAAAACTGCTACCTAAAATCTAATAAGTGCAAAGAGCACATAGCAAGACAAAACTCTATTTCAGAGCAATTCTCAAAGCATTGTGGAGATCTTTGGTTGGATAGGTGAATAGAAATGAAAGTGGAAGTGTCTCCAGTGGCCATAAATTCTTTCCTGTCAAGTTCACATGACATATTACTCTGAACACTGTTAAGCAATCAGGGTGAAATGTTAGAAACATTAGGTGTAAGAATTATGTTAACAACAGTGTCAATATTTATATTTGAACAACTCTTTGCTTATTATCGCTATGTTATATTAGGACAGAGAGAGAGAGACAGAGAGAGAAAGTTTCACAGAGAAGGTATAGGGAGTGCCAGGAGAGCAAACTTTTGATTATGAGAGAGTGTAGACTACATTTATTACTTGCTACATCTGAGTACATGTTGAAGTAACAGGCTGATTTTTTCAAACAGATATAATCTTTGTAATGTTAACAAATATATGAAGGGCTTATTTCAATAGTGGTACAAGTCCATTTTTGTTCATTTTAAGATACAGTGTCCTAAAGTTAAATAAACGCTGAAATATCTGCAGTTGAAATACCAGAAATATTCAAGCATATGGCTTCTTGCTAGAGATGAACCTTTCTTTCTGTTTGTTTCGATCAGTGATGTCACAAGCACTATAATCGCAAAAGTGGAGGTAATGGACCTGTACCACTATTGAAATAAGCCCTTCATATATACTCTCTCAAGCTGACAGGTATACAACCTGTTTGTATGTGGGTTAGGGTGACCAAACGTCCCGGAAAACCGGGATTGTCCCGGTTTTCATCCCTGTGTTCCGGTGTCCCGAAAATTTGTTTCGGGACGCTCAAAAGTCCCGGAATTCTGTTTTTAAATACATTTCGTGAAACTTTCTCAAATTTTTGGGATTTCGCTATATTAAAGGAAATACAACACAAGAAATTAATATATTTTAGCTTATTTGTCTAAAACCTCCATTGTCCCATACTAGTAATCACAGTACCAGTATTGATACACTCAGGCAATAATTTACTTTTAGCGGTACTTTGGCCAACGAGTAGTAAGTTGTATTATTGTAACAGAGCTATGAAACCGTCCGATTGTCGCGCCACTTACTCACACACTCATTGTCAGAACAGTGTAGTAGTTAATGTTTTGTCAGACAAACTGCAATAATTTTTTCTCGTATTAGTGGTATTATTGCTGCAGTACTGTGAAATGCAATGCCGTAACGTGCCTGCAAGTTCAGTGACTGTTATTCCAAGGAATGGAATTTCATTAAGAGAGGTCATTTTGATTACGAAGCAGTGTTCCGTATGTAACTGTTTTATTAATATAAGTCATGATGGACGTTCCGACGTAGTTGATCACATCAGGTCAAAGAAACACATTAACAGATACAGTGCACCGAGCTGCAGTAAAACTCTACAAAATTATTTTGTGAAACATCAGTCAAGTGAAGAGACGAAAGTTCGAGCAACCGAGCTTACACTAGCCTACCACACGGTAAAACATCACCAAACTTGTAGATCTAATGATTGTACTAATAAACTTAACAACATTATGTTTGATGATTCTTCAATTGCAAAATAGTTTAGTTCAGCAAGAACTACAGTGTCAGCCTTAGTGAAAGGAGTTATTGCTCCCCAGAGCATAAAGGAAAGCCTTGAATAGATCAAAAAGTCTTCTTTCTACGGGATATCCACTGATGCCAGCAATCATAAGGCCACTAAAATATTTCCGTTTGTTGTTCAGTTTTTCGATATTAATCAGGGAATTGAGACCAAACTTTTGAAGGTGAGTTCCCTACCTAATGAAATATCTGGCGAAATTTCAAGATTTTGTATGATACTATCGAAATGTTTGATCTTGAGAAAAATAAATGTGTGGCATTTTGTGGGGACAACACCAACACAAACCTTGGTGGTTTAAAAGGACAAGGCAAATGCAAAGTATTTACCAAATTAAAGGCAACATTGCATGAAAACATTGAAGGCATAGGGTGCCCTGCATCTGTTTCACACAATAGCGTGCAGACATCTGCTGACAGTTTAAGCTGTGATGTTGAAACTATCGTCATGAAGGTATACTCACACTTTTACATATATATTCTTGAAACAGAGAGACTTAAGGAATTCTGTGATAATGTGCGAAATGAATATATGAATGTAATGTGTCACTCGAAAACTCGCTGGTTATCACTGTTTCCAGCAGTTGGAAAAGTAACCCGCCTGTTTGAACCGTTAAAAGATTTTTTCCTAAATGAAGACAAAGCCCCCAAAATATTGGTTCAGTTTTTCAGTAACCCTTTTAGTGAAGCCTACTTATGGTTCATTCACAGTCAGCTAAGCACTTTGCAGCATGGGTAAAGGAAATTGAGGGAAGCACGGAAAGTGTAATAGAGGTAAATGACGTTTTGAAAAATACTCTGGAAACTGTTACTAAGAGGAGAGAACAGCAGTTCATTTCTTTTAATGTTAAATCTGTCCTTAAAAGAGCAGAAGTATCAGAAGCAGCGGAAAGGAGTTTTAGAGAAGAAGCTAACAAGTTTCATATCAGCGCACACTCCGCTGCAGAGTGAAAATCTCATTCTGGAATCATCCCCCAGGCTGTGGCTAAGCCATGTCTCCGCAATATCCTTTCTTTCAGGAGTGCTAGTTCTGCAAGGTTCGCAGGAGAGCTTCTGTAAAGTTTGGAAGGTAGGAGACGAGGTACTGGCAGAAGTAAAGCTGTGAGTACCGGGCGTGAGTCGTGATCGGTAGCTCAGATGGTAGAGCACTTGCCCGCGAAAGGCAAAGGTCCCGACTTCGAGTCTCGGTCGGGCACACAGTTTTAATCTGCCAGGAAGTTTCATATCAGCGCACACTCCGCTGCAGAGTGAAAATCTCATTCTGGAAAGAAGCTAACAAGTTTTATGACACTTGTGTAGAATATCTCAGCAAGTGGAGCGCCTCATATTTACCCTCATCGCCGGTGTTTGATTGGATGTTACTGAAGAAAGTGCCAAAATGGGAAAATGTTGAAGAGACAGTTTCTTATTTGAAGAGTAAAGAGATTGAAATCGATGATTCCATTCTCTTTGATCAGTTCCGCATACGGACAAATTTTGTTGAAGAAAGTCTTGACAAATGGAATGACGAAAAAAAAATGGAATTTCATGAGATGTGGGTGAGTTTTTTTAAATGCTGTGACTGTCTTCAGCATTACTCTGAGTTGGTAATAATTGCAAGGTATTTATTTGCAATCCCAACCCATATTGCCAGTGTGGAAAGAATATTTTCGTTCACGAATATCCAGTGGACTGATGAAAGAAACAGAATGGAGGTGGACTCTCTTGAAGCAATCCTGCAGATCCTGTACAACTACAAAATGGATTGTGCCAAGTTTTATCACTGTGTCTCAAAGAACAAAGACATGATCAAGAAGGCTGGAGGCAGTGAAAAATACCTTTTTCTCCAAGGACAGTCAATTCCATCTACAAGTGCTCAGTAATATTAAAGCTCATGTTAATATTAATTGATTAAAATTTGAATGGCTATAAAATTTTGTAAAATCGTAATACATTTCTTTATTACTGTATACGTTTATATTGAGCAAGCAGTAAAGGAAACAAAAGAAAATTTCGGAGTAGGTATTAAAATCCATGGAGAAGAAATAAAAACTTTGAGGTTCGCCGATGACATTGTAATTCTGTCAGAGACAGCAAAGGACTTGGAAGAACAGTTGAATGGAATGGACAGTGTCTTGAAATGAGGATATAAGATGAACATCAACAAAAGCAAAACAAGGATAATGGAATGTAGTCGAATTAAGTCGGGTGATGCTGAGGGAATTAGATTAGGAAATGAGACACTTAAAGTAGTAAAGGAGTTTTGCTATTTGGGGAGCAAAATAACTGATGATGGTCGAAGTAGAGAGGATATAAAATGTAGACTGGCAATGGCAAGGAAAGCGTTTCTGAAGAAGAGAAATTTGTTAACATCGAGTATAAATTTAAGTGTCAGGAAGTCATTTCTGAAAGTATTTGTATGGAGTGTAGCCATGTCTGGAAGTGAAACACGGACGGTAAATAGTTTGGACAAGAAGAGAATAGAAGCTTTCGAAATGTGGTGCTACAGAAGAATGCTGAAGATTAGATGGGTAGATCACATAACTAATGAGGAAGTATTGAATAGGATTGGGGAGAAGAGAAGTTTGTGGCACAACTTGACCAGAAGAAGGGATCGGTTGGTAGGACATGTTCTGAGACATCAAGGGATCACCAATTTAGTATTGGAGGGCAGAGTGGAGGGTAAAAATCGTCGGCGGAGACCAAGAGATGAATACACTAAGCAGATTCAGAAGGATGTAGGTTGCAGTAGGTACTGGGAGATGAAGAAGCTTGCACAGGATAGAGTAGCATGGAGAGCTGCATCAAACCAGTCTCAGGACTGAAGACCACAACAACAACAACAACGTTTATTAAATGTAATTAATTATACAGATAATCTAAATTATATCAATCTTTTGTATCCTCTTACTAGTTATAATAATCGGGTCAACAAAATGTATCAACAAAACATTAATATTTAAAATTAAGAAAACTGGGTACATGTGAAATGAGGTGTCCATTGGCACGCGGGTGAATGTGTCCCGGTTTTCATCGAAATTAATTTGTCACTCTAATGTGGGTGGATCTTTTGTGTTTTGTGAGGCAGGCCAGTCAATGCTTCATTTAGAAAATATCGCGAAAACACACAAATAACTTCATAAATCTAGATAAAAGGTAAGGAGAGAATGGAGACTATTTCTGTGTGTCGAAATTTAATAATGTGGTTCCCTTCTAAAGACAGAAATGATACTATTGTATTTGTTGTCACTTTTGTTGCCATTTAGGATTCAAATTATTTTCTTTGCTGTTTGTATATTTGAAGTGTTTCAAAGGTGTCTACTTCTTTCCCTTTAGGCTAGATATGTAAGACGCTGATAGTTATATTATTGACATGGTGTATTGTTTAATGCAGTTGGTTTGCTACCATTTGTGTGTGATATTTTTTGTTCCTTAGTAGTGCCACGTGTTTCTTGTATTAGTCATGGCTCTGTTCTAACCTAGAAATATCCCAGAAAAACTTGCAGTGTCGACACAGTACATACACTTCAATACACAGAGATGACAAGAGTCTCGAGATAGCGATATGCACATATTTAAAGGTTTAAAAGGTATTGCACAATGACAGAGCTGTCATTTGCACTCAGGTGCTCAGGTGATTAACGTGAAAAGGTCTATAACGTGAAAATGGCCGCGCGACAGGAATTGACAATCTTTGAACGCGGGATGGTATTTGAAGTTAGACGTATGGGGCATTCCATTAAAAAAATCGCCTTACTATAACTATCCTACAGTACAGAGTCAAAGAAATGCTATTGTATACTTTATGGAGAAATACGTGGAGCAAGTCGGTTAATTCATTTTGCATTTGATGTGATCTAATGTGGGCCCGAAGGGTCTTACAGAGGCACCATTAATCCACGGACGGTTCCTTACAAAAACCCCAAAAGTTATTTTTTCCAGTTTTAAGTACCAAAACCGAGAAGGGGATTCCAAGACGGCAAATGTCTGAAAGTTTTGCAATATATTCTTAAGATCGCGCTCTCAACTTTGAAAATTTCCTTAATATCTTTATCCACTTTCAATATAGTGAAGTTCAAAGTTGCCCTACTTCTACACGTAAAACACGCAAGTAAAATCCGGTATAGGGCGAAATATAAATAATAAATTACCACAGAAAATTGCTCAAATGGTAACGGTAAATTCTGTAGGAATTTATGTAGAAGTATCATCCAACCTTTTTAAGAAATCTTTATTAATCCATCGACGGTTCCTTAGAAAACACTAAAAAATCACATTTCTGACATTTTTAGTAGTAAAATCGAACAACTGTTGCCAAGGCGGCTGTGCACAGAAAACTGGTGAAATTTTTGCGATCTATTCCCAAGATTCCGATCTCGAATAACTTTGAAAATTTTCCTGGCATCTTTATTCGTTTCCAAAACACAGAGGTACAAAATTATTAGCTCATGGGCAGTTCTTTCGAGAACCCCTATGAAGGTGATTTTTTTCGCACGAAAACTAAGCCGCATATTACAAGACAGCTACGCACAGAAAACTGATGAAATTTTTACGATATATTCCCAAGATCCCGATCTCGAATAACCTTGAAAATTTTCGTGATATCTTCATCCGTTTCCGACATACAGAGGCTCAAAGTTACCTTACACGTACACGTAAAATACGCATGTAAAATCCTGTGTGAAGCGAAATATAAATAATAAATAAAAGCATAAAATTGCTGAAATTTTAAAATTATATCCTCTAGGCATTTATCTAGAAATACTGTCTCCCTGTTTTCAAAAATCGTTATTCTTTATCGAGAAATACCCCAAAAACATGGTTTTTGGGCACTAAAACCGAGCTGCAGATTCCAAGACGGCTAAGGGCAGCAAACGGGTGTAATTTTTAAGATGTATACTTAAGATACTGATCTCTAACACCCTTGAAAACTTTCGTGATATCTTATCCGTTTGCGAAACACAAAGGTCCAAGATTACGCTGCCTGTACAGGTAAAATATGCGCGTAAAATCCAGTGTGTGAGAAAAAAAAGAGTTTGTAAATTGACGTAGCATGGAGAAGAAATATGTGTGAAGTGTCTCCGTCAACATCAGAAGCGTTCTGGGAAGCCTATGTTTTAGTACTGAGGCCCAAACAAAATTTTTTAAAAGTTGCGTACCAGCTGCCTCATTCTGACCTCCTCAGCACGTAAAAATTTTCCCAAAAATTTTGACGTGCGAACATATTCATGCTTTTTTCTGTTGAAAAAGGAGGACGCAGTAGTAGTGGGAAAGAGAGGGAAAAGTAATAACTGCTGGAAGATAGTAGACAGTGGTTGCGGCATAGGAGGAGTGAAGGAGACAATGACAGTGTGATAGAAAGAGAGGGACATAGTGGCAGCGGAACATAGTTGACTGTGACAGAACACTGCGAGGGAAAGAGTGAGCGAGGCAGTGCCAGTGGGAGAGGAATAAAGAGACGTAGAATGTGGAAGAGGTCGAGAGCCAGTGATGATGAGAGGCAGAGCCTATTACAATGACAATGAGGAAGAGAGACGTACTGGTAGTGAGAAGAGACGGCAGCAGTGGGAAGGAATGAATGAGATAGTTGCAGTGAGACAGAACAAGGGCGAGACAGTGACAGAGAGAGGAGACATTAGTAGCAAGACAGAACGAAGGAGATTGAGGTCGTGAGACAGCAGACAGCGACAGTTAAAAAGACACAAAGTGATAATGACGATGTGATGGGCTGAATGAATGGGTAAGCATGGACTAGTGGGAATCGATGGATATGAGCGACTTCCAGCGATGGACATGTGGGTGTGAACGAGTTACAGTTGTGTAAGTGAGAGGCGAGTTTCATGGTATACAGAGCGCGAATGTGTTCGCATGTTACCCCTTTGATGTATGCTCTTCACGTTTCATGATTATCAGTTGTGAAATTCTTTTACTATCCACATTTCAATTTTCCAACATTCTTTTACTGATGTATTTTGTTTAAATCTACTTTTGTACGACAAATTTAATGACGTAACGATGTCCACCATTGTACCCTCTAACACATTCCAAGATGCTACTCCAAGAGGGTGTAAAAATGAATGTGCGCGACGGAAAATAATAAACGCTAACATGATTTGGCCCTGTCTGACTAACCCCTGAAGCAGATGTTAGGATCTCTTAATTCCATAAATTACAATCCCAATATAAATGAATTATGAAGGCAATTAATACTACTAAATGAAAAACGTTGTTTCTTATTATACGTTTCTTGCAGATTAAAAAAAAAACACCCTTTATGACAAATGTCTATATTTCCTAAGTAAAATTATTAATCAATTGCCCAACTCTGCCCTCTTTTATGGCTACGCTATCTAACACAAATGACGCGAAATGACTGACATTATTGCATGCCAAACTCTTGAAGACACAACTTTCAAAGATGATCTACAGTGGTGTGGAACCTCAGTGGAAATAATGTTATCGCAGCTGTTTAGCTTTATAGCCCTAATAAGCCGAAGCAGTTTGCGATATCACCGTATGTACTGCATTCGGTGCGTCGAAGTGATGGTTCTCGTACTCGTGGGCGACGATGGAAGAACTCCAGCCACAAATTAACTCTTTCAAACACTAGGACGGCAGACTAATATACTCTAATACTGTCTTCTCCTCTCTGTGTTCTACAGACGAGAAACGCGAACTCTCAGCCACAAGGATGGAGTTCAGGTAACGTCTCAACGTAAGTATTGGCAGAAGAAGTGCTCTCAATTACTGAACGCTGCGTAGTCCACGACGACTTCCAACTCGGAGGTGAAGTCCAGTGCCCAACTGTTCTAAATATAAACTCCTGAGAGCAAAGACAGCAAGTCCGTCTGTACCAACAAAGCTGATATCGGGCGACCGTCCCACACGGGCGCTCACAACGGAAGACCTCGTCTCTTCAGCGCTGGGTTCCCAGCAACGCTCGGCTCCCCATCCTCGTAATTCTGAAAACGAATCATATTCCCGAAACCCCGGAATATTCTCCCTCTCTACACATTCTTCCAAACGCCGACCAACCATGTTGCAGCCTTTCGTCGTCCAGCGCGGAAAGTTTGCGCGGGAAAACCTATACTCGTACAATGGTACGCTTCCGAGTAAAAATCCTTGGAAATAACCCAGCCTGCGTGGTTTCCGAGGTGACGCTTCCTCGTTCCTCTCATCTGCGTCCATGATTTTCGTAGTTTTCGAAGTATAATCCTTCCCGTCCGGCTTCAATCCGGCCGGCCGTCACCCTATTGTGCCCCAGCTCTCTGATGTCACGACGTCCGTCTAGCTACTTTCTGTGTTTAAGCAGGACCAACACCTCTGCGGACCTTCCACCCAGAGCTTGACCTCTGCCTATTGTTTCATCTCCACTGGCGTTCCAACCTCTACTAGTATAGCCAATCATTCATTACGCCGTTCTGATAATAAAGACACTCCGTCACCTTTCATGCAATAAGCGTTAACAATTATTTACAAGGCATACGTGACAATGTCAGTCTCCTTTATATATTCATATAAAGGGTGGTCCATTGATCGTGATCGGATCAAATACCTCACGAAATAAGCGTCAAACGAAAAAACTGCAAAGAACCAAACTTGTCTAGATTGAAGGGGGAAACCAGATGGCGGTATGGTTGGCCCGCTAGATGCTGCTGCTTTAGGTCAAACGAATATCAACTGCGTTTTTAAAAATAGGAACCCCAATTTTTATTACATATTCGTGTAATACGTAAAGAAATCTGAATGTTTTAGATGGACCACTTTTTTCGCTTTGTGATAGATGGCACTGTAATAGTCACAAACATATGGCTCACAATTTTAGACGAACAATTGGTAACAGGTAGGTTTTTTAAATTAAAATACACAACGTAGGTACGTTTGAACATTTTATTTCGGTTGTTCCAATGTGATACATGTACCTTTTTGAACTTATCATTCCTGAGAACGCAAGCTGTTACAGCGTGATTACCTGTAAATACATTAATGCAATAAATGCTCAAAATGATGTCTGTCAACCTCAATGCATTTGGGATTACATGTAATGACGTTCCTCTCAACAGCGAGTAGTTCGCCTTCCATAATGTTCGCACACGCATTGACAATGTGCTGACGCATGTTGTCAGGCGTTATCGGTGGATCACGATGGCAAATATTCTTCAACTTTTCTCACAGAAAGAAATCCGGGGACGTCAGATCCAGTGAATGTGCGGTGCTTCGACAACCAATCCACCTGTCATATAATAATGCCGCACCATACATTAACCAGCCAAGGTCGCTGATGTTCCACTTGTCGCAGCCATCACGAATTTTCCGTTGCCCAATAGTGCATATTACACCGGTTTACATTACCGCTGTTGGTGAATGACGCTTCGTCGCTAAATAGGACGCGTGCAAAAAATCTGTCATCGTCCCGTAATTTCTCTTGTGCTCAATGGCAGAACTACACACGACGTTCAAAGTCATCGCCATGCAATTCCTGGTGCGTAGAAATATGATACGGGTGCAATCGATGTTGATGTAGTATTCTCGACACCGACGTTTTTGAGATTCCCGATTCTCACGCAATTTGTCTGCTACTGATGTGCGGATTAGTCGCGACAGCAGCTAAAACACCTACTTGGGCATCATCATTTCTTGCAGGTCGTGGTTGACGTTTCACATGTGGCTAACACTTCTTGTTTCCTTAAATAACGTAACTATCGGGCGAACTGTCCGGACATTTGGATGATGTCGTCCAGGATACCGAGCAGCATACATAGCACACGCCCGTTTGGCCTTTTGATCACAATAGCCATACATCAACACGATATCGACCTTTTCGCAATTGGTAAACGGTCCATTTTAACACGGGTAATGTATCACGAAGCAAATACCGTCCGCACTGGTGGACTCGCATTCGGGAGGACGACGGTTCAATCCCGCGTCCGGCCATCCTGATTTTGGTTTTTCGTTATTTCCCTAGATCACTTCAGGCAAATGCCGGGATGGTTCCTTCGAAAGGTCACGGCCGATTTCCTTCCCCATCCTTCCCTAATCCGAGCTTGTGCTCCGTCTCTAATGACCTCGTTGTCGACGGGACGTTAAACGCTAATCTCCTCCTCAGTCCGCACTGACGGAATGTTACGTGATACCACGTACTTATACGTTTGTGACTATTACAGCGCCATCTGTCACAAAGCGAAAAAAGTGGTCCAACTAAAACATTCATATTTCTTTACGTACTACACGAAGATGTAATAAAAAGTGGGGGTTCCTATTTAAAAAAAACGTAGTTGATATCCGTTTGACCTACGGCAACGCCATCTAGCGCGCCAACCATAGCGCCGTCTGGTTTCCCCCTTCAAGCTAGACGAGTTTCGTTCTTTGTAGTTTTTTCGTTTGACGCTTATTTCGTGAGATATTTGGCCCGGTCACTATCAATGGACCACCCTGTATACATGTACACCCTACCACATGGAACCTAATTGTGTTTGTAGATCATGGCATAGTATGTGCCTGGGTGCTTGTAAGGTGCGAAATTATAGCCGCCTTACAACATTTGCGTTTGCCTCAACCATAAACAGTAGTATCACAGAACATACCATAGTTTTAATGACACACAATGCATTTGTACAACAAGCAAGGACATTTTTTAAGATATTTTCTCTGTCTCTTTTCCTTTTGTACAGTCCATATTGTCAATGGGTAGAACTTATTACGAATAAAATTATTTCTGTTTGAATCTGAAGATGGCTTATGCATCTTAAATCGGTCATCATTATATAAACGTGGGACCAAGGAAAAAACTATTGCTTTTGTTATATATTTATTTTCTCTGGCTGCATATATCAAAACAGTATGTTGTGTGTAACACACTTTTGCATTAATGTTATATATACAAGCAATCAGCGGCCTGTGAGCCTTTTAATCTGATGCCACATCCAGTGACTGTTTCCTCTTACAGCCCTTACTGGCGTATTGTGTTCTACACCATATAGCAATAATTACGGAAAATTGCCAACTTTTTGTCAGTTTCAATGCCTGCAATTTTATGTGTTTTAGTATTACCTTCTTATGAAGTATTTCATATGACAAGAGCATTTTGCTTTCAAATCTGTTCATGTAGGCACATTTTCCTCATAAATCCGTTCTGTATAATAACCACATATTCATGGTTTTTCCCTGTGTTAATGGTTTCGCAGTCTTTTACGTAATTGGTTGGATTCTCTGATGAAGATACCCATACCCGGTGTCGAAATCAGGTTACAGAAAAATGTTGTTGCAACAGGTTGCCTGTATTATACAGGGTTGTTCTAAATGATGGATCCATTTTCAAAACTTCGTCTTTATTCAAGTACAAATCCAAAATGAACAAGCTTTATCCAATGAAAAGAGGAAGTTTCAAAGTTTTTTCATAATGTTTTGTATCAATTTAATAAATTTAATAATTTATAATTAATTAGTTTTTAATAATTATTTAATAGTGAGAAACGTGATAAATGTTAGAAATGTTCAATGTAGCCACCATTGGTTGCACAGCAAATACCGACGCAGTAGCTGAATTCGTCCCACATGCTCGAAAGCTTATATGCTGTTACTGAGTGCACGGCAGCAGTGATCCACTTCTGCAGATAGTTCAGAGTGGTTGGTAGAGGCGGCACATAAACAGCTTCCTTCACATAACCCCATAAGAAATAGCCGCAGGGTGTGAGATCAGGAGACCTCGATGGCAAGAAGCGCAGAGACAGGTCTTCGGGTCCCCTGCGACCGATACAGCGCTAAGGAAGGGAGACATTCAAAAAGCCTCGTACATCACGGTACCAATCCAGCGGAGCTCAATACTGTTGGAAAATGAAGTCCTGGGAATCTTCCATAACTTGAGGGATATGGCATAGAACACGTTGATCTTCGGTGAGTCTCTTTCGTGTTGCAATGGCGAATGTGGATTTTCCAAGCCCATGTGTCTGTTGACTTTTCCACTAAGGTGGAACGTCGCTTCATCACTAAAAATTACACGCTGTAGAAATGTGTTAACCTCCATCTTTGCTAGCACATAACAACAAAATGCAAGATGCTTCTGTTTGTCATTGGGGTTGAGGGAGTGCACAAATTGTAATCGGTAGGGCTAGTAAAGCAATTTCAGAACTTTCCATGTAGTTGGTTGTGGTATTACAAGTTCTTGACTGGCTCTGTTGTTAGATTTACTGGGGCTTCGCAAAAAACATCCTTGAATCCGTCGAACATCATTCTCTGACACAAGCGGTCAGCTTGTGCTTTATCCTTTGCACACACTCCCAATCTAGGACGGAGGGCAAGTCCACGCGGTAGGACCGGGTCACTTGCCGCCAATAACACGCTACTTGCAGCTGCAGAAAATCTCTGATGCTGCCAAGCCTCCCACACAACAAACACTTCCTGCTTGCAGTGGGCTTCAGTTATAGCCAGCTTGCTGTCCTGTTTGATCGTTGCGCCCCGTGTCTTCCTGTGTTTTCGTTTTTGCGGTTGTAAGGAGTTATTGCGTGTTACGTGCGCTCGACGCCGAAGTCATCAGCGTATAGGCGTTATTCTTTTATTTGTTGTTACCGTTATTCGTTGTTACCGTTACGGTTATTTGTCTTTACTGTTATTCGTAGTTTGCGTTATTCGTTGTTTTCGTTATACGTTGTCTGGTGCTGAGCGATGTCTGCGGGAAGTTAGTCGAAAGTTATAACTGGAAAAGTTTGACGTCGTTCTCTTGGCCAGAGGATTGTCGTACAAGGGCAGTCCAGAGAAATGGTTTGCGAGGTACGTGCCTACTTTGAGAATGAAAAACGTAATGGTGGACACCTGCTCTCCGTTACCAAAGTGATTGACAGTACAGAAGATTGGGAAGGAAACGTTCGTCAAAGAAAATGAAGGTGAAGAACCACCGAAACTTAACACATCTCAGAAAAAGAGCCGTATGGATAAGCGGATTACCAATATGGGTTCGTTTACAGAGAATGCTATTCGTCGTCGTGTTTACGATTATCACAGTAGGAAGGAACGTCCGACGCTCAGACCTTAAAGAATCAGGAATTTTTCAAGACAGTCGCACATCCTTGTCCACAGTTTTATACATCCTTGGCTTTTACTATGGACATTTCTGTGGCAAAAGCTGTTGATGGAGAAGGAGGATGTGGCTGCACGGAGATGCCGATTTTTAAGGCACATCCGTAGCATAAATATCGAAGAGTGGATTGGCTTGACGAAACGTGGCTCAGTTCTGGTCACGTTGTCAAACAGGTCTGAACAGACGACATAGTTGAAGGAACAATGGAAATACCTGCTGGCAGGATGGAGAAGGAGGATGTGGCTGCACGGAGATGCCGATTTTTAAGGCACATCCGTAGCATAAATATCGAAGAGTGGATTGGCTTGACGAAACGTGGCTCAGTTCTGGTCACGTTGTCAAACAGGTCTGAACAGACGACATAGTTGAAGGAACAATGGAAATACCTGCTGGCAGGGGAGCAGACTTTTTTTTTTTCTTCATTTAGCCACGTCGCAACTTTTTCTCCCGAACACTCTCCTGCTTTTTAAATAAGTTCTGGGGAACGAGCAGGCCAAGGTTTGAAACCCCCCTCCCCCCCCTTTTCCAAGATTAATCCACCAATCCTGCGATCCTGAAATGTTAGCATCATACGTTCGTGCACATTGACGAAAGTGTGCTGTTGCGCTGTCATGCATGAAGCACATTTGTAATGGTTGCTGCATTGACACCGTCTCCAACAAGGTAGGCAATACATTAATGGGAAAGTCATGATCAGAGGCCCCAGTTGACCTTTGTGGAGCACGTATGGCCTTACTACTCTACTGGCCATTAAAATTGCTACAACAAGAAGAAATGAAACAAGCTACATTTACAAAATGGTTAGAAGATTCAATAATACCAAACCTTAGAAAATTGTCTACAATTGTTGTAGGTAATGCTCCGCACCGTTCAGCTGCTATTGACAAGGCATCTACAATGGCAATCGCAAAGGAGGAAATGATTGATGGCCTCAGCGTCATAATGTCAGTGCAAGTGCTGACCTTAAAAAGATAGAGCTTATGGAAAAAACCTCTCCATAATCGACAGTTCTCGCGAATTCGTCGTTAGGCTGTCACTTTACCACTGCCATTTCAACCCAACTGAATTAATATAGGCCCAAATTAAACGTTACGTTGCCAGTAATAATAACAAATTTACCCTCCGTGCACTCGAAGCACTCACAAGAGAAGCTGTCAGGAATGTCACCGCTGAAGATTGGAAGAAAGGCGTCAAACATACACTGGGCGTCATTGAAAGAACGTGATAGAATGTAGCTCTTTTGGAAAATTCAGTGAAGGAGATGATAATTCCATTAAATGAAAACAGTGACACTGATAGGGACACTTCAAGAATACGTCATAGCGACGAGAGTGATATCACTTCCAAAGGAAGTTCATCTCAGGAATTCAGTATGTTTCACTAAAAATAAATACTACTGTTTACAGTATAACTGCTGTAAAACAGAGGTCCTATTATTTGTATCGCTTTTGCTCTTTCTAAACAGTAGGGGTTGGACTATTTAAGGTACGTTTCCCCACCGTGATGAACGTGCTTATTCTTATTTTTTTGTGTTAGAATTGAAAAAGCGGATCAGAAAAAATAAAACAGTAGTTGACACTCGAGCAGACAATTGTGCGTCATATTTAACTAAAATTACGTCGCACTGGGGATCTCCGACATAGATCTGGTTTCGAAAATGTGGAAGAATGATATATTCTTAAGATTTCATTCGCATAATTCTTCACCTACCTTTAACAATAACAAAAGTTTCCCACATGTACTAAATTCAGTAACGTGAGAAAATCAACTTTTGTAAACTTGGTTCAAAAAATGGCTCTGAGCTCTATGGGCCTTAACATCTGAGGTCATCAGTCCCCTAGAACTTAGAACTACTTAAACCTAATTAACCTAAGGACACCACACACTTCCATGCCCGAGGCAGGATTCGAACCTGCGACCGTAGCGGTCGCGCGGTTCCAGACTGAAGCGCCTAGAACCGCTCGGCCACTCCGGCTTTTTGTAAACTCGTTAAATCATCTTAACAATTTGTTGTCTTACATAAAATGAAAATCAAAATGTAGTGTAGCTCTTTCAGAATTCACTGATGCAATATCCATGTTTACGAAATGAGTAGTTTGCCTGTTGGCGCAAGTTGAATAACATGTAAAAATTAGGCGTGTGTTCCGTGCGGGACGGGACAACTCTGTTTCGTGCCCCCACGTGCTTCTGTCGAAATGTCAGTCCTAAAGTAATTTTGGACAGATTGGAGAGTTAGGTTGCTACCTTACCTGTCTCTCTGGACTGAAGATCACAGTTGGAGCGGGGATATTCCGTCAGCTGAGGAGTAGGAATGAGGCGCGCAAGTAGTAAGTCAGAGAGGAACTGACTGACATAGGACAGAGCAAATCACGAAACAAGAACACTGTGTGTGTGCCAATTATTAATGAAGCAGCAAATTAAGTGTAAATGAACACAGCAGTTTCCGTGGTTGAGCCTACTGCCATGAGGCAATTGCGTCGCGTTTATCTATTGACCACTCTTTCCAAAGCTTAGGTGTTAGCAAGGGAGTTTGTTGACACACAGGAATGCGGCAGTGGTACTTCTTCCACAGCAGTATTTATACCTACTGGGCCAGCCAAACGGCTGGGCTATGTTACGATATCCACTCTGCGTCAGACAACGCGGTCCCCAGGCCTCGAACCCCCGACAACGGTATGACTGTACCGTCTCTTGGCAGTACTACGTTCTGCTGTTACCGCGAGTCTTGGTCGTCGACATCCAGACGCTATTTTTATGTTACTAGGCTCGCAATGAGCCCCTCCCAGCCCTGTGCCAGTGGGACCTTAAACTAGTCCAGCTGTCTTCTCTGGAGCAGCAGCAAGTTCTGCGGCCATCCGGCTTGTGAGTCAGTTACTCGAGACATCGTTAGAGAATCGGCGCTGCAGCTACAGTGCTGGGTGCATGTTATGACTGATCCCTGTGAGATCAATACGCTGGACGCCACGTCGATGTAATTGTCGCACTTGCCAGGGATCAACACTAGTAGCATCGAAGACTGGAAGAATGTAAATAACAAACAACATAGGAATTTGTATCCATGAGGTGGCTCCTTCTGCTGCATCCATATCCATCTCTGGTAGAGAATCACTCATCCACACAAAGTTGCCTCGACACACTTTTCTTTCTTGTATAATCCCTTTAAGGTGCCAAGTAGTATGCCACTGCACAGTGTAATGTAGTCTGTCTCCCTTTAGCTATTGTTCTCTGTATGTAGTATTTTTCCATTCAGATGTTAGCTGTGGGTTACTATTAAATCTGTATCAGTTTAGCAGTTGCGGGTTAATAAGTGGTCGGCACATACACTGACGGGAAAAAGTCACAACACCAGGAAGGAGTTTTGCAACATAAACGAACGTTGGTAGGTGTGTTTCCACATCTTTAAGATAAAAGTCCATCGAAATTTCACGCCAGTCGCATAAGAATGGCGCTAGTAGCGTAACTAAGAGAATGCAAATCAGGTTTGCTTTACATACTCGTTAAAACCGTCGTCAGTATTAGTTCCCTTTGAGATTGGATATGCTGAATTTATGTTAGTCAACAATGCTTTTAAGGTGACAAAGGCGCCATTATATAACACTGAATTTGAGTGAGGTCGAGTAATAGGGCTAGGAGAGGTTGGATGTTCCTTCTGCGATATTACAGAAAGACTTGGCAGGGCAGCAATGAAGCCACTGTACATGATTTCTGGCAGCGGTGGTCATGCTTTGCAAAAAGATCGGTCTCCAGACGGCCACGTGGCACTATCGGGAGGGAAGACCATCGTGTTTTCCTTATTCTGGCGCATCGTACTGCATCTGCAGCAACAGTTGTCACCATAGTGACACAACGAACTGTTACAAATCGGTTACTTGAAGGACAGCTCCGAGCCAGACGCCCTGTAGCATGCATTCCATTGATCCCAAACCACGTCATTTGTCAGAAATCACTGGAGGGCGGACTGGGAATTTGTTGTGTTTTCTGAAGAAAGATAGTACTACCTTGCTGCCGGTGATGGCCGTGTTTTGGTCAGAAGGAGACTATTTGAGGTCTGTTTGCTAGACACACTGGACCTACACCTGGAATTACAGTCCAGGGTGCGATTTCGTACGACAGCAAGAGCACTCACATGGTTATCCCACGCACCCTGACTGCAAATCTGTACATCGGTCTGGTGATTCGACCCACTGTGCTGCCATTCATGAACAGCATTCCACGAGGTGTTTTCCAAGAGGATAACGCCCGTCCACACACCGCTGTTGTGACCCAACATGCTCTACACTGTTGACATGTTGCCTTAGCCTGCTCGATCATCTGATCTGTCTCCAATACAGCACTTATGAGACATCATCGGACGACTAATTCAGCGTCATCCACGAACAGCATTAACTGTCCCTGTATTGGTCGACTAAGTGCAATAGGCGTCAAACTCCATCCCACAAACTGACATACGCCACCTGTACAATACGAGGTGCATTCAAGTTCTAAGGCCTCCGATTTTTTTTCTAATTAACTACTCACCCGAAATCGATGAAACTGGCGTTACTTCTCGGCGTAATCGCCCTGCAGACGTACACATTTTTCACTACGCTGACGCCATGATTCCATGGCAGCGGCGAAGGCTTCTTTAGGAGTCTGTTTTGACCACTGGAAAATCGCTGAGGCAATAGCAGCACGGCTGGTGAATGTGCGGCCACGGAGAGTGTATTTCATTGTTGGATAAAGCCAAAAGTCACTAGGAGCCAGGTCAGGTGAGTAGGGAGCATGAGGAATCACTTCAAAGTTGGTATCACGAAGAAAGTGTTGCGTAACGTTAGCTCGATGTGCGGGTGCGTTGTCTTGGTGAAACAGCACACGCGCAGTCCTTCCCGGACGTTTTTGCTGCAGTGCAGGAAGGAATTTGTTCTTCAAAACATTTTCGTAGGATGCACGTGTTACCGTAGTGCCCTTTGGAACGCAATGGGTAAGGATTACGCCCTCGCTGTCCCAGAACATGGACACCATCATTTTTTCAGCACTGGCGGTTACCCGAAATTTTTTTGGTGGCGGTGAATCTGTGTGCTTCCATTGAGCTGACTGGCGCTTTGTTTCTGGATTGAAAAATGGCATCCACGTCTCATCCATTGTCACAACCGACGAAAAGGAAGTCCCATTCATGCTGTCGTTGTGTGTCAACATTGCTTGGCAACATGCCACATGGGCAGCCATGTGGTCGTCCGTCAGCATTCGTGGCACCCATCTGGATGACACTTTTCGCATTTTCAGGTCGTCATGCAGGATTGTGTGCACAGAACCCACAGAAATGCCAACTCTGGAGGCGATATGTTCAACAGTCATTCGGCGATCGCCCAAAACAATTCTCTCCACTTTCTCGATCATGTCGTCAGACCGGCTTGTGCGAGCCCAAGGTTGTTTCAGTTTGTTGTCACACGATGTTCTGCCTTCATTAAACTGTCGCACCCACGAACGCACTTTCGACACATCCATAACTCCATCACCACATGTCTCCTTCAACTGTCGATGAATTTCAATTGGTTTCACACCACGCAAATTCAGAAAACTAATGATTGCACGCTGTTCAAGTAAGGAAAACGTCGCCATTTTAAGTATTTAAAACAGTTCTCATTCTCGCCGCTGGCGGTAAAATTCCATCTGCCATACGGTGCTGCCATCTCTGGGACGTATTGACAATGAACGCGGCCTCATTTTAAAACAATGCGCATGTTTCTATCTCTTTCCAGTCCGGAGAAAAAAAATCGGAGGCCTTAGAACTTGAATGCACCTCGTATAATGCGTACACATTTGCATGCTTGCATTCATTACTCTGGCAGTTGTTAATGTACCAACATTTCACATTTGCAATGGCTTATCTCGTGCTTACATTAACCTGTGATTTTGCAATGTTAATCACTCACATATGTTACCTAGACAAATGAGTTCTTAAAATTTCATTGCTCTACATTAGTCATTTGTTGGTGTTGCGATTTTTTTCCATCACTGTATGTTACGTGGGCAATTATTTTTTAGGGCTCTGTAGGTGTTCACAACACTTTGTTCAAAAATTTATTCGCCTCTGTCGTATACATACTGACTGGCAAGAGTTGTCTCTGAGTTAGTATATACCTTATCTGTCGAATTTGTCTGTGTGCTAGGCTTTAAGCTGTGCTGCGGCTCGCGTTGGTGCTGTTTGTAGGTTTCCGCCCTCTGTTGCAGGCCAGATGTATCGTTTAGTTGGCATGGCTGCTGTTGTTTGTGTTCTTCTCGTGTTGACCGGCGCCACTCGGTTTCACAAGCGTTGCCTGTCCGCTAGTGGCAGCAGCGGCGTTATCGATATGTAGTAACTGTTGCCCTATCTTTGGCGCTACGCCGCAGTTTTTCGGGTCGTGTGAGTGGGCGAGTTCGGTTGGGGACTCAGGAGTAGACAGGTCCGCACACTGCCAGAACACGCCGGGAACGCTGGCGGCACGCATTAACTGCCGGATGGAAGGGATGTGGTCACGAGGGAGCAGTAACTCGTCGTAAACCGGATCCAGCAACCTTTAAGATTAGTGCATTTCAGTCCAACTTGAGAAACCTCCACCATTGTGATATCTCGCGTTTCTGCAGTGACTTGGGTTTTTGTTGCTGCTCGTTGTGTTGCTGAGGCGAAGAGCAGTGAGTGTTTGGGGAAAGCTGATCTGATTAGCTTTCCTCGATTTCTTATTACTATTTACTGCGTTCAACTTGGTACAATTTTTTAAGTTCAACCAGCGGTAATTTTTCTTGCGTGGTGGCCGCTAACGCTCCAGTTACCTGCCCTGAGGGTTAGTGTATATAACGGTGGTGTACGTTTCCTACCCTTGCCGCTGCCGTCGGGTAAGGCGTGTAGTTCTGACAGCTTTCTTGATTGTAGGCCGGTGGGTGATTCTTCTACTCTGGTGATAGTGATTCCCTTCTCGTTCTGGGCGCTCTAAGCACAGTATTCTGGGGACGTAGTGCAGACGTGCAGACACCAGGTTCCGGCTTTGGCGTCTTGTTCCATCGTTGCGTTTGGTTTATCGGACGTCAGGTAACTTCAGCAAGATTATCATTAGTCATTCTTTAGACTGCCACTAGTCTGAGTTACCATCTTGCTAGGTGAATGCAACTCTTGGCTGCCTATCTCATCGCTCGCGAAAGTGTTTGTTGCCGGACCTTCTCAGAGGTCAATTCCTGGAGCACCGTCTGTGGCCCCTTGGTTCTTGTAAGACGCGTGTTCTAAAAGGAGGTCTGATGGACAGTAGTTCAGTGTAACGCTCCTTGTGTCCACGCCTTCTGCGGGTATAATCTGCATCAGTACCGCTCGCATCTCGTGGTCGTGCGGTAGCGTTCTCGCTTCACACGCCCGGGTTCCCGGGTTCGATTCCCGGCGGGGTCAGGGATTTTCTCTGCCTCGTGATGGCTGAGTGTTGTGTGATGTCCTTAGGTTAGTTAGGTTTAAGTAGTTCTAAGTTCTGGGGGACTGATGACCATAGATGTTAAGTCCCATAGTGCTCAGAGCCATTTGAACCAGTTTTGAACCTCAGTACCCTTTAAGGAACTTATGTACTGGACCTTGTGTTTTATTATTATATTATTTATTACAGTACCTTGTAATGCCTACATTAAAGGTTATATATGCCTAGTTAATACTTCTGGTCACCTTCTGGAATAAATATAGCAGTCAAGTGGTCATTGGATGTTAAAGGTTGTGTTACAAAGTTTACCATCATTATATTTCACCCGTTTGGTGATCAGTTGCTTGTTTTTTAATTAACCTTTGCTACTGTAATTGCTGTTTTACAGCAGGTTTCTAAATTTTTTATATTACTGCCGTTCCTGGCGTGTAAGGCCTTCAGCCGTGATTGTGGTAATTTGCCTTAAAATTCTAATTTTGTGTTTGTATTTTAGCAATAAACCTTTAAACCTTATTTACTGCCATTCCTGGCGTCTGATGCCTGCTGTATTTGTGACGACTTACCTTTAATACTTCAATACCTGTAAGTCGTAAATTACAGCGAGTTCTTAAGCAATTCTTAATTTATTTCCATTGTTGGCGTGTAACGCATTCATCCACGATTGTGGTCACTTGCCTTAAAATTTTAATTGGTATTTGTATTTACGCATTTAGCCTTTAAAACCTTATACACTGCCATTCCTGGCGTCTGTTGCCTTCTGCTGTGTTTGTGGTGACTTGCCTTTAATATTTCAATACCTGGAATTTGTAAGTTGCAGCGAGTTTTAAACAGTTCTTAATTTATTGCCATTCCTGGCGTGTAAGGCCTTCTGCCCAGATCACAGTGGCTTGCTTTTAAAACATTATCTGCTGTATCTGTATTTACTGGTGCTTTGCTAAATTGTAAATCACTGAAAACACTATTATTTACACAGTTGTTTATTCTTTCATTAATGTTGTTTGTTGTGGTCTTCAGTCCTGAGACTGGTTTGATGCAGCTCTCCATACTACCCTATCCTGTGCAAGCTTCTTCATCTCCCAGTACTTACTGCAACCTACATCCTTCTGAATCTGCTTAGTGTATTCATTTCTTGGTCTCCCTCTAGGATTTTTACCCTCCACGCTGCCCTCCAATGCTAAATTTGTGATCCCTTGATGCCTCAGAACGTGTCCTACCAACCGGTTCCTTCTTCTTGCCAAGTTGTGCCACAAAACTCCTCTTCTCCCCAATCCTATTCAGTACCTCCTCATTAGTTATGTGATCTACCCATCTAATCTCCAGCATTCTTCTATAGCACCACATTTCGAAAGCTTCTATTCTCTTCTTGTCCAAACTATTTATCGTCCATGTTTCACTTCCATACATGGCTACACTCCATACAAATACGTTCAGAAAATACCTCCTGACACTTAAATCTATACTCGATGTTAACAAATTTCTCTTCTTCAGAAACGCTTTCCTTGCCATTGCCAGTCGACATTTTATATCCTCTCTACTTCGACCATCATCAGTTATTTTGCTCTCCAAATAGCAGAACTCCTTTGCTACTTTAAGTGTCTCATTTCCTAGTCTAATTCCCTCAGCATCACCCGACGTAATTCGACTACATTCCATTATCCTCGTTTTGCTTTTGTTGATGTTCATCTTATATCCTCCTTTCAAGACGCTGTCCATTCCGTTCAACTGCTCTTCCAAGTCCTTTGCTGTCTCTGACAGAATTACAATGTCATCGGCGAACCTCAAAGTTTTTATTTCTTCTCCATGGATTTTAATACCTAATCCGAAGTTTTCTTTTGTTTCCTTTACTGCTTGCTCAATATACAGATTGAATAACATCGGGGAGAGGCTACAACCCTGTCTTACTCCCTTCCCAACCACTGCTTCCCTTTCATGTCCCTCGACTCTTATAACTGCCTTCTGGTTTTTGTACAAATTGTAAATAGCCTTTCGCTCCCTGTATTTTACCCCTGCCACCTTTAGAATTTGAAAGAGAGTATTCCAGTCAACATTGTCAAACGCTTTCTCTAAGTCTACAAATACTAGAAACGTAGGTTTGCCTTTCCTTAATCTTTCTTCTAAGATAAGTCGTAAGGTCAGTATTGCCTCACGTATTCCAGTATTTCTACGGAATCCAAACCCGAGGTCGGCTTCTACTAGTTTTTCCATTCGTCTGTAAAGAATTCGCATTAGTATTTTGCAGCTGTGGCTTATTAAACTGATTGTTCGGTAATTTTCACATCTGTCAACACCTGCTTTCTTTGGGATTGGAATTATTATATTCTTCTTGAAGTCTGAGGGTATTTCGCCTGTCTCATACATCTTGTTCTCCAGATGGTAGAGTTTTGTCAGGACTGGTTCTCCCAAGGCTGTCAGTAGTTCTAACTGAATGTTATCTACTCCCGGGGTCTTGTTTAGACTCAGGTCATTCAGTGCTCTGTCAGACTCTTCACGCAGTATTGTATCTCCCATTTCGTCTTCATCTACATTCTCTTCTATTTCCAGAATATTGTCCTCAAGTACGTCGCCCTTGTATAGAGCCTCTATATACTCCTTCCACCAATCTGCTTTCTCTTCTTTGCTTAGAAATGGGTTTCCATCTGAGCTCTTGATATTCATACAAGTGGTTCTCTTTTCTCCAAAGGTCTCCTTAATTTTCCTGTAGGCAGTATCTATCTTACCCCTAGTGAGATAGGCCTCTACATCCTTACATTTGTCATCTAGCCATCCCTGCTTAGCCATTTTGCACTTTCTGTCGATCTCATTTTTGAGACGTTTGTATTCCTTCTTGCCTGCTTCATTTACTGCATTTTTATATTTTCTCCTTTCATCAATTAAATTCAATATTTCTTCTATTTCCCGGGGATTTCTACTAGCCCTCATCTTTTTACCTACTGGATCTTCTGCTGCCTTCACGACTTCATCTCTCAAGGCTACCCATTCTTCTTCTACTGTATTTCTTTCCCTCATTCCTGTCAATTGTTCCCTTATGCTCTGCCTGAAAGCCTGTACAACCACTGGTTTTATCAGTTTGTCCAGGTCCTATCTCCTTAGATTCCCACCTTTTTGCAGTTTCTTCAGTTTTAACCTACAGCTCATAACCAATAGATTGTGGTCAGAGGCCACGTCTGCCCCTGGAAATGTCTTACAATTTAATACCTGGTTCCTAAATCTCTGTCTTACCATTATATAATCCTTCTTATACCTTCTAGTATTTCCAGGATTCTTCCATGTGTACAACCTTTTTTTATGATTCTTGAACCAAGTGTTAGCTATGTCTACCAGACGGCTTCCTCTTTCATTTCTTTCCCCCAATCCATATTCACCTACTATGTTTCCTTCTCTCCTTTTTCCTACTCTCAAATTCTAGTCACCCATGACTCGAATTCTAGTCACCCATGACTATTAAATTTTCGTTTCCCTTCACTACCTGAATAATTTCTTTTATCTCATCATACATTTCATCAATTTCTTAATCATCTGCAGAGGTAGTTGGCAAATAAACTTGTACTACTGTAGTAGGTGTGGGCTTCGTATCTATCTTGGCCACAATAATGCGTTCACTATGCTGTTTGTAGTAGCTTACCCGCACTCCTATTTTTTTTATTCATTATTAAACCCACTCCTGCATTACCCCTATTTGATTTTGTATTTATAATCCTGTATTCACCTGACCAAAAGTCTTGTTCCTCCTGCCACCTAACTTCACTAATTCCCACTATATCTAATTTTAACCTATCCATTTCCCTTTTTAAATTTTCTAACCTACCTGCCCGATTAAGGGATCTGACATTCCACGCTCCGATCCTCAGAACGACAGTTTTCTTTCTCCTGATAACGCCGTCCTCTTGAGTAGTCCCCTCCCGGAGATCCGAATGGGGGACTATTTTACCTCCGGAATATTTTACCCAAGAGGACGCCATCATCATTTAACCATACAGTAAAGCTGCATGCTCTCGGGAAAAAATTACGGCTGTAGTTTCCCCCTGCTTTCAGCCGTTCGCAGTACCAGCACAGCAAGGCCGTTTTTGGTTAGTGTTACAAGGGTGGATCAGTCAATCATCGAGACTGTTGCCCCTGCAACTACTAAAAAGGCTGCTGCCCCTCTTCAGGAAACACACGTTTGTCTGGCCTCTCAACAGATACCCCTCCGTTGTGGTTGCACCTACGGTACGGCCATCTGTATCGCTGAGGCACGCAAGCCTCCACACCAACGGCAAGGTCCATGGTTCATAACGTGTAGTATTTTTATTTATTGTTGAGTCTGGAATTACTGGTTTAAAATAAATTATGTGTAACTGTAAAAGGCAACAAGTTGTAACTGATTACGGCCCCGCCACAATCGTAACCGAATCCTGCCTTCCTTCGACTACCAGTTTCAGTATCATGTTGCCATTTTTCAACAGAAAAATGCTCGTCCGCTCATGACGAGTATTCAACGAACAATTTGCGAGACTTTGCGCTACTCCTGTGGCCAGCAAGATCCCCGGATCTGTCCGCAAAGGAAAGTGTGTGTGAGACCAGCTCAGGATCAACTCCGTCTCAACTCTAGCATCCAGGTAATCAAAGACCAGTTACTGTAATTGTGGGTCAGCTTGCCTCAGCAGAGGATACAATGGCGTTATGTAACTCTTGCAAACAGAACCAGTGCAGGCGTCGAGGCCAGAGCGGTGCAATGTAATACACACACAAAAATATGCTGGTGTTCAAAATTAAAGCAAGAAACGGAAATTTTGCATAGTGAAACCTGGTAATTAAGGAAGGCAGGAGGGGTTACGATAGTGGACGGCGCTCGAATCAATTACTATTGGTTTGCTTTGCAAATTCACTCACTTATTTTAATAAATAATTTTTTGAAAACAAGCCAATAAGGTCGCAAACAGACTTTAAAGGCACGTAACCACTATCACGGCTGAAGGCCTTTAAAGCGAAAAATGGCAATTATTTAAAATTGAACAAATACATAAAATACAGACAGCCAATAATTTTGAAGACAAGCCAATGTGGTCATAATCAGAATTTTAAGGCAAGTAACCACAATCACGTCTGAAGGCCTTTAACGTTCAAAATGGCAATTATTAAAAAAAAATTAGCAAACATACGTAAAATACAGACAGAAAATAATTTTTGACAACATCCCAAGGTGGTCGCAATCAGAATTTTAAGGCAAGTAACCACAATCACGGCTGAAGGCCTTTAACGCTCAAACTGGCAGTTATAAAAAGAAATTAATAAATACACTGTCAAACGGCGAATAGAAAGCAAAAGTTAATTAAAAAAAAACAACAGATCACCAAACAAGTGAGACAAATAATGGTAACTTAATAATACAATAATAAAGTAAAACACAAGGGCCAGTGCCAGATGGTGCTCCAGGAATCGACCTCTGAATAGGTCACACCAAAAACACTTTCGCGAGTGAAGAGAAAGGCAGCCGGGAGTTGCCTTCAGATCACAAGATGGTAACTCGGTCTAGTGGCAGTCTAACGAGCGACTAATGATAATCTTGGTGAGACTACATCTACATCTACGTGATTACTCTGCTATTCACAATAAAGTGCCTGGCAGAGGGTTCAATGAACCACCTTCAAGCTCTCTCTCTCCTGTTCCACTCTTGAAAGGCACACGGGAAAAACGATCACTTAAATTTTTCTGTGCGAGCCCCGATTTGTCTTATTTTATCGTGATGATAATTTCTCCCTGTGTAGGTGGGTGCCATCAGAATGTTTTCGCAATCGGGGGTGAAAACTGGTGATTGAAATTTGATGAGAAGATCTCGTCGCAACGAAAAACGCCTTTGTTTTAATGATTGCCACTCCAATTCACATATAATGTCTGTGACACTATCTCGCCTATTCCGCGATAATACAAAACGAGCTGCCCTTCTTCGTACTTTTTCAATGTCATCCTGACATCCAACAAACAAGTGCAAGATGTAAAATTACGCCAAAGCCAGAAGCAGCGGTCTGGGCTCTGCCCGCTGAATACTGTGCTTAGAGCGCCCACAACAAGAAGGAATGACTTCCACTAAGGTAGAAGAACGCCACCCAACCTACAATCAAGAGGCTGTCAAACTTACACGCCTCACCAGGCAGTGGCGATAAGGTGAGGGAATGTACACTGCTGTTACATGCACTAAACTCCAGGGCAGGTAACTGGGGCGTTAGCGGCCAGAAGACAGAAAAATACCGCTGGTTGAACTTGATAATGTAAGAAGCTGAAAATAGTAAATAGTAATTAAAATCTCAGGAAGGCAAATCAGATCCGCCTTCACCAGGTACTCCACTCGCTGCTTTTCGCCTCATCGACGCTATGAGCAGCAACACGAACCCAAGTCACTGTACAATGGCGAGATTTTACAATGGTGGAGGTTTCTCTACGCGAATTGCAATGCACTCAACTTAAAAACATGCAGGATCCGGTTTCGACGAGGTCGTACACCCTCGTGACCACTCCCCTTTGATCCGGCAGTCCATACACGCCGCCAGCAGTCCCGGCGTGTTGTCGCTCTGCGCGGACCTCGCTGCTCCTGCGTCCCCAGCCGAAGTCCACACTCACCACACGGAAGAAGGACGAGGTTTCCTCAAAGATAGGGCAGCAGAACTACATATAGATATGCGCCGCTGCTGCCACTAGCGGACAGGCAACGCTTACGAAACCGGGTGGAGCCAGTGAATACGAGAAGAAGACAAACAACGCAACCATGCCAACTAAACGATACAATTTGGCAGAAACCTACACACGGCACCAACGCGAGCCACTGCACGGCTCACAAGGTTGCAGTTATTTTGCCACAAGACAGTGTAAACGGGTGATAGTAAAGTGGAAACAATATGAAGAATACAGAATGTGAACAACTACAACATGTATAACGGTAGTCAAAAACGTTCTTCGTTTTTTCCAACTCAACGGATTTGCACACACATTCTGGGAACTGGTTAACGTGCTCAGCATAGGGTGTGAGCACCTCTGGCAGCAATACAGCCTGAAAACGACGGTGCATGCAGTGAGTGATGTCATCAGTCTCATGTTGAGGCAGTAAGCCCATTATTCCTGCAGTGCTGCTCACAAGTCTTGGAGAATAGTTGGTGGATGCTGACGTGATGCGGCGTGTCTTCCTAGTGCATCCTAGACATGCTCTATGGATTCAAATCAATAGAGCGAGCAGGCCACTCCATGCATGCAGTATCTTCCGTCTCCAAGAAAACATCAACCACCTGTGCTCTGTGACGTCGAGCATTATCGTCCCTCAGCATGAATACCGGGCACACAACACTTCGCAACACTGCACGCGAGGCCTCAAGACCTCGTCGCGATACTTGACAGCAGTTAAATCTTGCCGATTCACCCGTACAAATTCATGAAGAGGTGTTCGAGTAGTCAACATAGTCCCTGCCTACAACATTAAGACCGGCCGCTGTGGCCGAGCGGTTCTAGGCGCTTCAGGCCGGAACCGCGCTGCTGCTACGGTCGCAGGTTCGAATTCTGCGTCGGGCATGGATGTGTGTGATGTCCTTAGGTTAGTTAGGTTTAAGTAGTTGTAAGTCTAGCGGACTGATGACCTCAGATGTTAAGTTCCATAGTGCTTAGAGCCATTTCAACCATTTGAACCACAACATTAAAGATTATCCTCGATATCGGTCTCTTTCCGCAGCATTTTGATTCCGTAAAAGTACTCCACTTTCCTTCCAGATGCGAATGCATCGAGAATCATTATCCAGACCGAATCGGGACTCATCTGCGAAAAGAACATTGGACCACACTTCAGCCATCAAGGTGGCATGTCGAGGACTCCACTCTAGACGTTCACTTTTGTGAAGATGCATCAGACGTACACTCACAGAAGGTCTCCGACAATGAACGCTGCTCTGCCGAAGCCTTCTGTACACCTTTGGTCTCGATAAAACACGTCCAGTGGATGCTACGAGCTCAGATGCCAGCTGCCGTCCAGTATTAAGGTAGTACCGCCGTGCCCTTACGACCAAATAACGGTCCTTCTTTTTGATTATCACTCGTGGTGGGCCCCGTCCTGGTTTTCGTGATACTGTTTCGGTTTCTATAAACTGTCGCCACATCCGAGAAAGAGCAGAACGATTAACATTAAGCCTTCGGGTCACATCAGTTTGCAGCTGTCCTGTTTCCATTCTTCCTGAGGCCCTCCAGCGCAGAGTGTCTGTTGGCGTCATCTCTGCGCCTTACTGCACCGTCTGTGACTGATACACGGCGATGTGGGACTGCCCAGCAGACACTACCCCATTCGATAGGCGCCCTGACGTCATAGTTGACGTGGCGAGGCCCACGAGAAAGACAGGCCGCGGCGCTTACGTCACGAAGGTAGTCCTGAACTCGCTCGCTCGCTCAGCTCAGCAGACAAAATGCGTTTCTAAACCTGTTAACTCGCAGCTGGGCGCGTAAGTACTAACGAGAATTGCATCTTCCACTGGAATCTGCTGTTATGAAGTCTTACTGATTAACAGTACTACAGCAAAATTTAATTTAAGATCAATACTCGATATAAATGGTATAATGGCTTGTTTATAGCAGTTAGTCTCTTCTGCTTAACAGTATTTATTACATGCTAGAAGTGGTGCCTTATGCAACTGATAATCATTTTAGCATGATTTTATTTTATTGTACGCCAGTAAAGCCGTAACAAATTATAAGTAGGTCCATGGGCATCCCATCATTATTGGACTAACTACAGCATGCCTAACCTCAACCGACAGTGGTAGTTAAAAATATCTGAACTTAGAAAAGGTACACAATGGTAGTGAAGGTAGAGTCTAATGTTTCTAGATAAAGGTAAATTGACAACGAAAAGTTTAAAGGTAGACCTTTCTAAAACCACAAAGTGCCAACACCAGATGTGCAGTTGAAATCAAATAGTTTTCGATCAAACCTTTTGAACAATGACTAAAAATTTTGCAACGAAAAACACTCATTAATAGTGCAGGCAAACTCAAATCTTGGCACATTAGGTAAACTGACAACTACAAATTTTAAAAATACGAAACTTAGGATAATGCAGACACCAATAGGGCGAACCTCTCACACACAGCTCTTATAACAGAGTTAGTGATTAACTTGGGCTCGTTCTTGTTATCGGGATGCTGATCCACGAAAAAGGGCATTGGCTCAACAACGGCCAGCAAAACAATCCAGGGCAGCTTACACAAAAGAAAACCAAACGCAACTCAGTTGCAGAATCACGGGATTTTTCACGAATCACTGCAGATGCTTAACTGCAAGGTGCTCACCATCATGCATGCGACAGGCCCAGGAGAATTAAGGATGGTTTGTGTGGGTACGTCCACCAAGCGAGGCAGCAGGAAGCAGGGCTAATCTAACTCCAGAGTTACGTCTCGGGCCGCACGGATGCAGGGAATCGGCGACTGTCCAGTAGACGTTGGCGCACTACCCACAGTAAATATGCTCCATGCAAACACAGCGAGAGTACGTCTACGTTTAGTAAGCCCACGCCGCCATTCAGAGAAACTCCCCCGAGACGACCAGTCCCAGCAGACAGCCTCAGGTGAGCTGCAGGCGAGCTTAAATGCCACTCGAGGCTCTGCATTAGGCGCCACCTGACGAGACGCGTAGGAAACGGTAGCTAGGCAACAATACCCAAGAGGTTCCACAGGCACACGTGTCGATAATATGCCTACATGGTTCAGAAACGTGTAGTGAAGAATGACGTATATGTGAATTTACTATTCCAAAATGGTTCATATTTACTCACTTGCAGTTATCTAATGTTGCGTGCAGGTATAATACACTCCTGGAAATGGAAAAAAGAAAACATTGACACCGGTGTGTCAGACCCACCATACTTGCTCCGGACACTGCGAGAGGGCTGTACAAGCAATGATCACACGCACGGCACAGCGGACACACCAGGAACCGCGGTGTTGGCCGTCGAATGGCGCTAGCTGCGCAGCATTTGTGCACCGCCGCCGTCAGTGTCAGCCAGTTTGCCGTGGCATACGGAGCTCCATCGCAGTCTTTAACACTGGTAGCATGCCGCGACAGCGTGGACGTGAACCGTATGTGCAGTTGACGGACTTTGAGCGAGGGCGTATAGTGGGCATGCGGGAGGCCGGGTGGACGTACCGCCGAATTGCTCAACACGTGGGGCGTGAGGTCTCCACGTTACATCGATGTTGTCGCCAGTGGTCGGCGGAAGGTGCACGTGCCCGTCGACCTGGGACCGGACCGCAGCGACGCACGGATGCACGCCAAGACCGTAGGATCCTACGCAGTGCCGTAGGGCACCGCACCGCCACTTCCCAGCAAATTAGGGACACTGTTGCTCCTGGGGTATCGGCGAGGACCATTCGCAACCGTCTCCATGAAGCTGGGCTACGGTCCCGCACACCGTTAGGCCGTCTTCCGCTCACGCCCCAACATCGTGCAGCCCGCCTCCAGTGGTGTCGCGACAGGCGTGAATGGAGGGACGAATGGAGACGTGTCGTCTTCAGCGATGAGAGTCGCTTCTGCCTTGGTGCCAATGATGGTCGTATGCGTGTTTGGCGCCGTGCAGGTGAGCGCCACAATCAGGACTGCATACGACCGAGGCACACAGGGCCAACACCCGGCATCATGGTGTGGGGAGCGATCTCCTACACTGGCCGTACACCACTGGTGATCGTCGAGGGGACACTGAATAGTGCACGGTACATCCAAACCGTCATCAAACCCATCGTTCTACCATTCCTAGACCGGCAAGGGAACTTGCTGTTCCAACAGGACAATGCACGTCCGCATGTATCCCGTGCCACCCAACGTGCTCTAGAAGGTGTAAGTCAACTACCCTGGCCAGCAAGATCTCCGGATCTGTCCCCCATTGAGCATGTTTGGGACTGGATGAAGCGTCGTCTCACGCGGTCTGCACGTCCAGCACGAACGCTGGTCCAACTGAGGCGCCAGGTGGAAATGGCATGGCAAGCCGTTCCACAGGACTACATCCAGCATCTGTACGATCGTCTCCATGGGAGAATAGCAGCCTGCATTGCTGCGAAAGGTGGATATACACTGTACTAGTGCCGACATTGTGCATGCTCTGTTGCCTGTGTCTATGTCCCTGTGGTTCTGTCAGTGTGATCATGTGATGTATCTGACCCCAGGAATGTGTCAATAAAGTTTCCCCTTCCTGGGACAATGAATTCACGGTGTTCTTATTTCAATTTCCAGGAGTGTATGAAGTTTGACTGAAATGGACAGACGTGCTATTAGTGACATCTGAATACGGATCACGCAGATAGACTTATCACTTACGTAGACGAAGAGTAAAAAGACTTAGAGTAAAAATATTTCGGAATGCAAATATGGAGAAAACACTTAATGAAATTCTCTTATTTCAAAAATGGCTCTGAGCACTATGGGACTTAACATCTGAGGTCATCAGTCCGCTAAAACATAGAACTACTTAAACCTAGCTAACCTAAGGACATCACACACATCCGTGCCCGAGGCAGGATTCGAACCTGCGACCGTAGCGGTCGCGCGGTTCCAGACTGAAGCGCCTAGAACGCTCGCCCACACCGGCCGTCTGTTGTTTCAGGACTACGACTAGAAGAGTAAGATCAGTGTTACGACATATCGGAGAGTATGAGCCATGAAACAACTCGTGAAGTACAAATTGTACCCCAAAGTATTCAAAAGGTTGTAAGACGCTAATAATAGTTCCCACATCTTAAGGCTTTATTATTGAAAAGATTCAGTTACGGGAGCTATTGAGGGTTTATACCAGGTTTGCTAAAAAAGTAACGGAATTTTTTTGATTTCACGGGCTATACAGGGTGAGTCACCTAACGTTACCGCTGGATATATTTCGTAAACCACATCAAATACTGACGAATCGATTCCACAGACCGAACGTGAGGAGAGGGGCTAGTGTAATTGGTTAATACAAACCATAAAAAAATGCACGGAAGTATGTTTTTTAACACAAACCTACGTTTTCTTTAAATGGAATCCCGTTAGGTTTGTTAGCACATCTGAACATATAAACAAATACGTAATCAGTGCCGTTTGTTGCATTGTAAAATGTTAATTACATCCGGAGATATTGTAACCTAAAGTTGACGCTTGAGTACCACTCCTCCGCTGTTCGATCGTGTGTATCGGAGAGCACCGAATTACGTAGGGATCCATCACCGTTCCCTTTGGATCCCTACGTTATACATCTGAAATGAAACTGTCGTGGAACGGAAACGGTATGTTATTGGATATTGGTTCCTACTCAAAATATTAAGTACTCACTCCCCTCGACAAGTCCAAGAAATTTGTAACCGGAATTTCCGAACATCCTGGATATTGATTTTACGTGTACTGGGTGAATCACCTAAAACTTACACAGCGAATATTGCGGCAATGGAAAGTGCTATCGCTGTGTAGTTTTCACAGAATGGTTGGTAGCCAGGGACTCGTATTGTTAGCCAATAAACAGATAGTAATCATAATTAGAAAATGTACTTTTTATGCAAACATACACCTTTTTGAATGGAACAAGGCCTATTGACTTTATCAAAATAAAAGTAGGGTAAATTAGAATGTCAGCTGTCTTTGTTGCAAGATTTTAGTGTGAGATAACGTACTTTGAAAGGTTTCCACACTGACATTTGTGCTATGCATATCACACACAAGGGCATACACAAGTTGTGTGAATTTCTACCGACAACGAGCTTTCCACACAGAAAAAAAGTCTACAGACGTCAAATCTGGGGAATGGGTCGGCCAAGGTACAGGTCGTCTGAGTCAAATTGGTTGAAATGGCTCTAAGCACTATGGGACTTAACATCTGAGGTCATCAGTCCGCTAGACTTAGAACTACATAAACCTAACTAACCTAAGGACATAACACACATCCATGCCCGAGGCAGGATGCGAACCTGCGACCGTAGCAGCAGCACAGTTCCAGGCTGAAGCGCCTAGAACCTCTGGGCCACAGTGGCTGGCTAAGTCCAGTCCAACGATTTGGAAACAATTTGTGAAGACATGCTGCAGTATTTCTTGCACTATGAGATGGACAGCCATCATATTGGACACACAGGTTTCTCCTAGTCTGCAGAGGAATGTCTGGTAGCATTTGCAGAAAATAGTCTCTTAAAATACATGAAATTCATCCGTGATTGCGCATATGAACAACCATTTACTCCATAATGGATCGACAACAACGAAAATTTGTGCTGGACCAGGACTCAAACCCGTATGTCACACTTATCGCAAGTGGTCACCTTACCATGAGGCTATCCGAGCATGACTCTTGGCCAGACCCAAACTTCCATAGGTCGTCAACCATTTATCTACAACCTGTACTCTTACATCCATTATGTATAATCCCCTACAGGTGAGACATCTTACAAGGCAGTTGCTTGCCCAAATAAAGAAATAAAATAAATAAATAAGATATTGCAGATCCCGTGTTATTCTGAATTACGATGCAATGTCCTTTGGACTTGCATAGTAATTTGGAATAACAAAGGCCCTGTGATATCGTAATTAGTCTCTTCGGAAGCTGCAATAGTTGTGCACTCCAGATCATGGACATTGACGTTCCACCCGGTGAAGCTAACCGGGATTTTCTTCTCACCAATAGTGCATGTTTCGGCAGTTCAACTGGCTCTCACTAAATAAGATACGTGATACATTTGGAGCACCCTGTCTTAATGCCCATGTTCAGAAGTTAACACTGTTCTCATAATCGTTTCTATACGAATCTTGATGGAGAGAGATACGATAGTGTAGCAGCACCACCGTTTAAGATGGGAAAAGGTTAGCTTTCTTGCAATATTTTACAGCCAGGCACGGGCCTGTTGACAGAAGGTTACGCTACCAGTGGCTGCAAAGTAGAATGGAGACCACAGAGACCCGCTGAAAAGAGTAAACACAGCAGTTTGCATGGCGCAAGTTACAGGCAGAAGGGGCCCACTGGTCCAACCCAGGAGCTATGAGTACATGACTGCGAGCAGCACGTTAGCAAAACAGAGGTGCACAGCCATGTATAAATAGGCACCGGTTCACTAAGAAGGCATTCAAGCGTGACAGCTCTCCTGGACAGCGGGGCATGTCACACCACTGCCTACACGCAGCAGCAGATGGGGCACCAGCGTTCCAGTCCACGGCAGGTGGATGGCTCGATCCTCTGAGGCCAACACAGGATCCGCATCCAGCCAGCAGCGGGCTACGCCACAGCTCATTACTGCGGACAGTCTTGTTGGCTCCCAACACACGCCGGGGGCATCCAAAGGCGAGGGCTGCAGATTTGCACGCTAGATCACGGGCACTTGTCGCCGCGATCCTAACCACGACGGCGAAGAAGCACGCAGTGGGCTGCTTGCAGTTCCCGCGAGCGGCCCTGGGGCAACAGGGGCGAAGACCGCCGAGTCGACTGCAGACGCATCCTGACATCGCCACAACTCCGCGGCCGTACAAGGCTGACACACCGCGGAGTGTTGCACGAGTTACTGAGGCAACGATTCCACGCCAAGCCATTTTGCAGACAGCGAAGTGGTGTCCTCATCATTGTGAGGTGATGCAGACGGAGAGGAATGGGGCTCTGTAGCTGGAAATAATAAATCACTTGGGAAACTCGGACGAGTTTTAATACAACGCATCCTGACAGCTCATCCTCGTCCAACATTCCCTCCACAGTAGGAATGCCAATGGAGAATGCGTAGGACTGATTCATATCACCTCATATAGAGATTGCATGGGAGCTAACGTGCAAATCATCTGCAACAGCAGCAAGAACTTTAGTTTCCCCCTCTTCTGTTCTTAATTGTTTCTTCTGTTAAGTTGTCTAGGTGTTACACTACCACTTTTACGTAACTGGTTGATGAGGTTGATAAATAACTGCCGAGCTGGTTGAGCCTGTTGAGATATCTTGCCGCGTACACCGTACAAGAATGAACTGCATGCTTCCTACGGTCTCCATACACCATGAGCATGTCAGTTTTTTCTGCATTGGTAAGTCCCATCGTCCACTCGCGATCTACTGCTTGAACTGCCACGCATTAATTGACTAGCAAGTCGCAATGTACTCAAGGAACACAGAAGCATACTGTCAGCAAACATAACAACGTCGCATCTAGCAACTACGCAGATTGAATGACACAAACAAGTGTTGGTGCGCAAAATTTTCGCAACACGGTATCTCGTAAACGATCGACACCAGAATCCTACAACAAATGCCCTGACACTTTAAGTTATCCTCCTCGTGATTTTTTACTCTCTCAGGCATTATTTCATTAAAAAAGTGTATGTTTGCATAAAAAATACGCTTTCTAAGTATTTTTACAATCTGCTGATTGGCTAAATATACGGGCCCAGACTAACAATCCATTTTGTGAAAACTGCACATCAATAGCACTTTCCATTTCCACAATATTTGCAGTGCAAGCTTTAGGTGATTCACCCTATATAAAATGAACTGTTTAAATATAGTTAAATTTTATATATAATAGGTTAACTTAGCGACGACTAAAATAAAATGAAAAAAATGATTGTATCAGTGAGGACCAAAGTCAAGCTGAAGAACTGCCAGTCGGTACACCTGACCACAGCGCCATGTTATCAACTTGGCACGTACATTCTAAAGTCCCTCATACTCTATTTGTGAATCTTTAGAGAACGTTACCTTTTCCTATGACCAATTCAGGTGAAATATTGTAGACAGCTAAAAGGGTAATCCAGAACTTCTATTTACATAATTTGAACGCAGTTGCTGAGCACCATCCCACACACTCAGCTTGTTAGATTTAAATCTTGAGCAGGTCTGCGTCCCTTTTTAGCTCTCACTTTCTCCTCCAAAGACCCACTGGAAAAAGGGCTGTTTATCAGACCATCTACAGAATTAGCCGTGTTTCTTATACAACATTTTACACTCACTTTCAAAGGAAAATATTGACCTGGTGCTGTGCGCAAGGCGGCAACAACAGTACCAGCAGGGATGCCGCCACATCAGAGCAGGCTCGGTAGAAAACAAAGCCGCGTCGCTTCTCTGAAGTAATCATGGCGCGGCTGGCCATCTAGTTACTGCAGAGAGAACTACAAAACATAAGGAGAGAGGGACACACAGCAATCAGTCGCAATTCCATTAGTTTTTATTACTCTTGCATAACTAGGTTTCGGCTGTAGCCATCTTCAGTGCATTTGAGTTAACAATCCAACAAACTCGCGGCAGTACAGGTCACCATACTGTCTTACTGGCGTATAGACAGAAGCAAACTCCGCTTTCTGCCTATATACCAGTAAGACACTATGGTGACCTGTACTGCCGCGAGTTTGTTGGATAGTAAATCGAATGTACTGAAGATGGATATTTATAGCCGAAATCTAGATATGCAAGAGTAACAAAACCAGTGGGATTGTGAATGATAGCTGTGTGCCTCTCCTTCCTTACAATCTATAGTCACTGCGCGCAACAGTTCCGTATGGAATCAAAATTGGCTACAAAACGTTTTCGACCATTTTATTTGCGTATCAGCACGCATTCAAAGATAAATCATATAATTTTAGTTAGATTTATGGATCACATTCGAAGAGAAAGGGCATAATTTTAGTGCCATATTTACAGTTTGGTCCAGCACACTAGCACTTAATAACCGGCCACTGTCCGCCCCCAGTAGCTGAGTGGTGCCGGCACAGTAGCTCAGCGTGTTCGGTCAGAGAGCCGGTTGGCCTCTGTAATAAAAAACTGAGTGGAAGGATCAACGAACGAACTTGAACGGACGTCATGTAACGTCCGAAACGACCAAAAACAACGATCAACAACGAACAAAATGAAAAAAAAGAAAAAAAGTGGTCAGCGTTACAGAATGTCAATCCTAGAGGCCCGGGTTCGATTCTCGACTGGGTCGGAGATTTTCTCCGCTCAGGGACTGGGTGTTGTGTTGTCCTAATCACCACCATTTCATCCCCATCGACGAGCAAGTCGCCGAAGTGGCGTCAAATCGAAAGACTTGCACCCAGCGAATCTACCCGACGGGAGGCCCTAGTCATACGGCATTTATTTATTTTTACCGGCCGCCACTTGCGTTGACCACTTGGTACTGTTTTGTAATCAAGTAAAGGTCATGCAGCTCACATATTTGTATATCTTTTACCGGGCGACAATGTAGTAGTAATGTTTTTCTTTGGTGCAGGCATTACTGTTTAGAGGTTTACTGACCTTTATTTCAACCACAGAGCTGATAAATACATTGTGCCACACGGGAACTATACCCCCGCCGGCGAAACATTGCACTTGACAGTTCGCTTTTTGTCTAGTTAGGTTGGCTATACTGTAATAGCGATGTTGCAACAGCAGCCTCTATACACACAGCAGACGATAGTTTTCCGTCCCGTCTCGTAAATGCAAGCGATTGAGCAATTACAGTGTCTATAAAAACTCGTTTTTAGCTGTTCTACAATGACAGGAAGTAAACAACCGTATAATAATGCATGTAAAAGCATAACAATGCGCACCCTTTCGATAACGGAGCAAAGAAATACAAAAAACAAGCATCTGACGACTGGTACTTTAAAATCAATAATGTACGTAGTTTACAAAATAAATAATAACCGAGATTGCAATAAATAACCAATATTAGTAATTTTTCACTCACCAATTTACAGCGATAATGGCGCAATTCCATCCAGCTCGCCATCATCACTGTTGTCCGATTCATCGCCAAAACCGTCTTCAACGTCGTCATCAGCAAGGCAAATCATTAATTGTTCATGGCCACTGATAATGCCTTCTATTGACTGTGCTGCTCGTATAAGCTTCTCGACTTGCTCCATGAGGCTGCATCCACAGTCACAAGAGCTTCACGCAACAGCTTTTCCACCTCTGTTATTGTAAAGGACTTGTTATTGTTCCTTACATACATTTTTACATCACTCCATATTAACTCAATAGGGTTGAAATGGCAGTGATATGGTGGCAGCCTTATTACAGTATGACCCTGCTCCTTGTCAGTTTCGTCTACTACATATGTAGGTGTCGTAGGCTTATTTTCTTTAACAAGAGAATATAACAGAACCTTTGTCATACTCATATCCGCTGCAATATTTCGAGCCTGTAACCACTGCACCATAACTTCTTTCCGATCATTTGTGGTTGGGGCTTTGTTCTGTATCACCGAATGATATGGAGCATTGTCCATTACAATTGTTGTAGGGACAGGAAATTGTTTTAAAAGGTTCCTGAACCACTCAACAAATCGTGTGTGATCCATATCTTCATGGTAATCACCAGTCTTTTTTGATCTAAAAACTAAAAGTGCGTCAGGGATAAAACCACTGGAGGAGCCTGCATGGACCAAAATTAATCTAGCTCCTCTTCCCGTCGGCTGATGGCCGCTACTGCTGGGTGTGTTATCCGTCCAACATTTACTGACAGCTTCCCCGGCATTAACACACGTTTCGTCTAGCCAAATTATGGAATGAATGTCTCTGCCCACAATTTTGTGCAAGAAAATGCTACGAGCGGTAACAATATGTGCCCTCTCTAACAGTGCTTTGCGTCCGTCTAGCGTTTTGTAACGGAAACCCATATTTTTAGCACAATTTTTAGTGATGTTTTACCACCCCTGAAGAGTTCACTTTCTTTTAAAGAGATTAATAACTTAGCTACAGTCGGATACTCTTTTCTGCTGTAGTAAGCATAAATATGCCGACGAATTGCATCAGTCTGGGCAGAACCAGAATCTGTGATAGGACTAGGCCGCTTTTTCTTCTTTCCCGGGGTTGATAAAAATGTATTATTTGATCCAGACAGCTCGGAAACATTACGGCTCACTTCAGTATCTTCCAAGTTTTGTAGCAATACCCATTTACTTACTACGGTTCTTGCACTAATATCAAGAGTTTTCGACGTATGTTCCACCACTTTGTCGGCAGGAATTGATGGCTGTCCATGAGTGCTTACGTAGTTTTTCTCCTGCTCGTAAAACTCACGAGTTCTGCGTAGTAACTCCAGTGCCTGGCTGTTTAGCGGCACCCCTCGACGCAAAGGATTGTCACTAGGTGAACGAAGTCTTTTCGGTGGCATTTTCCAAGTATGTACACTCACAACGTAACAAAAGTCACAACGATATAGCACACAGTACAACGAAAACACGCGGTAAACAACATACAATTCACGTTGTATACACATTCACTAAACAAAGCCGGCAACGCGGGAACTTTGACGTCACAGCACGTAACAGCAGTGCTCACTGCGCTGTGATTGGCTGGCGCCCCACGCTGAACGCCTAGCGCCTATCGTTCTTCACTTGTTACTCTGTTACGCTGCCAACTTCATACGCAAACGTCAAGTGCAATGTTTCAGCGGCCCGGGTATAGTACATTTTCAGTTGCCACTCCGCTGAGGTACAGATGTACTCAGGCCTTCTAGCGCATCTGTTCAGACCCACATGGCGTTCCATTCCGTTCAGTATGGAATGTTGGGTGGTGCACGTTCGTATTGAGGTGGTGGAGTTGCCTGAAAGTTATGCATGAAAGGCTCTGGGTAGCTCAAAGATCGTTGTCTGGTGTACTACTGAACTATCCATTGTAATCTTTAGGCCATATATATTTTTTAAAACCACGGCCGGCCAATGGGTGTCGTTTCTGAGCGGTATGCTGTTATGATTAACAATTTCTTCATTCGACAGCTGTCTAAATGTGGTATATTTTCATCAAGATGGTGCTGCTGCCTATATGCCATGCAGTTCAATGGCTACTCCGAAGCGTCGCTTTCCACATCGATTACACTCACGATTCCGAGATATACCATGAGCGGGGAGATCACCTGATCTTTCATCTGCTGATTCTTTCATTTGGGGTCATCTAAAGAACAAACTTTTGCGCGGCTACTTCACAATAATGATGAGTTGAAAGCCGTAATCCGGGAAGCGATACAGGCCATTTCTCAACAAATGATTGAGTACGTAATGAGGAGCTTGGCACGGTTTTAGCAATATATCGCCATTTGTATGATGTAATTTTTAGGAAATAAATTTGTGTTAGGCTTCTCTGTAATAGCAATTTGCATAGGTCAGTTTTCTGCAAATTATGTGCCTATTGGTGTACACATATACGACCCTCATAATAACCAAACAAAAATATACTTCTTCCCGTGAGTCACACTCTAGAAATCATTTATGAATAGTAGGCTATAGACTACTGCCAGACACCTAATGAAGCGCTTGCATCGTAATGTTCTATTGAAGAACCTCTCGCTGCAATTTGAATGAATTGCGCTGACACGGTTTACCTCCTCCCTTAATGTTGAGCTACTCCAGAAATTATGTCGGAAGACTTTAATGAGTCGAATAAAGGCAAAATGTAATGACGGGAAAATTCGAAATACCAAAAAATTATTAATGTAGAGTAATGAAATTTTGGCAACACATTTGTGTAGCGAACATTTAAGAGATTACGTTGTAAGAGCACACTTTAATGTGAGCGCAAAATATGTCATTGTAAATGTGGAATTACACTACTGGCCATTAAAATTGCTACACCACGAAGATGGTGTGCTACAGATGCGAAATTACACAACAAGAAGAAGATGCTGTGATATGCAAATGATTAGCTCTACAGAGCATTCACACAAGGTTGGGGCCGGTAGCGACAACTACAACGTGCTGACATGAGGAAAGTTTCCAACCGATTTCTCATACACAAACAGCAGTTCACCGGCGTTGCCTGGTGAAACGTTGTTGTGATGCCTAGGGTAAGGAGGAGAAATGCGTACCATCACGCTTCCGACTTTGACAAAGGTCGGATTGTAGCCTATCGCGATTGTGGCTTATCGTATCGAGACATTGCTGCACGCGTTGGTCGAGATCCAATGACTGTTAGCAGAATATGGAATCGGTGGGTTCAGGAGGGTAATACGGAACGCCGTGCTGGATCCCAACGGCCTCGTATCACTTGCAGTCGAGATGACAGGCATCTTATCCGCATGGCTGTAACGGATCGTGCAGCCACGTCTCGATCCCTGCTGAGTCAACAGATGGGGACGATTGCAAGACAACAACCATCTACACGAACAGTTCGACGACGTTTAAAGCAGCATGGACTATCAGCTCGGATACCATGGCTGCGGTTACCCTTGACGCTGCATCATAGACAGGGGCGCTTGCGATGGTGTACTCAACGACGAACCTGGGTGCACGAATGTCAAAACGTAATTTTTTCGGATGAATCCAGGTTCTGTTTACAGTATCATGATGGTCGCATCCGTGTTTTGCGACATCGCGGTCAACGCACATTGGAAGCGTGTATTCGTCATCGCCATACTGGCGTATCACCCGGCGTGATGGTATGGGGTGCCATTGGTTACACGTCTCGGTCACCTCTGGTTCGCATTGACGGCACTTTGAACAGTGGACGTTACATTTCAGATGTGTTACGACCCGTGGCTCTACCCTTCATTCGATCCCTGCGAAAGCCTACATTTCATCAGGATAATGCGCGACCGCATGTTGCAGGTCCTTTACGGGCCTTTCTGGATACAGAAAATATCTGACTGCTGCCCTGGAAGCACATTCTCCAGATCTCTCACCAACGGAAAACGTCTGGTCAATGGTGGCCGAGCAACAGTCTCGTCACAATACGCGTCACTACTCTTGATGAACTGTGGTATCGTGTTGAAGCTACATGGGCAGCTGTACCTGTACACGCCATCCAAGCTGTATTTGACTCAATGCCCAGGCGTATGAAGGCCGTTATTACGGCCAGAAGTGGTTGTTCTGGGTAGTGATTTCTTAGGATCTATGCTCCCAAATTGCATGAAAATGTAATCACATGTCAGTTCTAATATAATATATTTGTCCAATGAATACCCGTTTATCATCTGCATTTCGTTTTGGTGTAGCAATTTTGATGGCCAGTAGTGTACATCAATAATCGCGTAACAGACAGACTATCGAATGAAACCATGCAAACGTGCACACATTGTGTTGTACAGGTGTCGGATGTCAGCCTGTGAGCTGGAGTTCTATGCCTGTTGCACTTGGTTGGTCAGTACTATATGTGGTTGTCACTGGAGTTGCCTTCTAATGATATCCCATACGTGCTCCATTGGAGACTGATCCGGTAATCGAGCAGGCCAAGGCAACATGTCAACACTCTGTAGAGAATGTTGGGTTACAACAGCGGTGTTTGGGTGAGCGTTATCCTATTGGAATGCACCCTCTGGAATGCTATTGTTGCATGGCAGTACAAGAGGTCAAGTCACCAGACTGATGAACAAATTTGCAGTCATGATGCGTATGATAACCACGAGAGTGCTCCTGCTATCGTAAGAAATCGCACCCCAGGCCATAACTGCAGGTGTAGGCACTGTGTCTAGCAAACAGACACGTTGGTTGGAGGTCCTCGACTGGCCTCCTTCTGACCAAAACACGGCCATCACTGGCACCGAGGCAGTACAGTGGCTACATTCCTGCCAGGTCTTGCTACAGTATCGCAGAAGGATCATCCAGCTTCTAGCAGTCCTATTACACATCCCGTTTAAACTCACTGATGTCGTCTTTGTTTCCCTAAAGGCATTCTTGACTAACGTCAACTCAGCATGCCCAGTCTCAAAGATAACTTACCCTCACGACCGTTACTATGTGTGTTGAAAGTAAACCCGATTTGAATCTTCGTAGTGGCGTTACTTGCGTCACTCTTATCCGATGGGCGTGAAATTGGAGGAACATCATCTTTGAGGTGTAGAAACGCCTCTACTAACTTTCGTTTATATCGCACTATTAATTCCTGGTGTTGTGATTTTTTCCATCCGTGTATACGCTGAAGCTCATAAAAGCCAAATAAAAGCGTAATTCTTGCTGTAAGCAGCACTGTAGAAAACAAATTTCAATATTAGGCCATCATCTACTAGCGAAGCATATGTATCGCTTTCTTCTATTGAAGAACCTCTCGCCAGAATCTGAATAAACTGCACGGACATCATTTACGCCATCCCTCTATGCTGAGCTACTCCATAAATTGTGGCACAACACTTTAATGAGTTGAATACAAGCAAAATACGTAATGATGACGAAGTAATTGTTTTCAAAAGTAGCGATTATTCTACTGAACTTAGATTTTTGAAAAATTCAGTAATATACTTGATGCATGAGATTTTAAATTTTCCAGGTATAATATGATTTTGAGTACCCTTAAGATACGATCTAGTGACATTGCGGTAAGCCGACTTGCCTGAGAATGGTAACAAGGCAACTTGCTAAATCATGGGGAAATATGGACGACGCTAGCCGACGAAATGACGGAGAGCAACTCAAAATTTTCCTCTAGTACGTACACCGAAACGCTTTGAATACTCTAGTTATTCACGAACAACTGTTATTACACTAAATTATTACTTGACGTATTCTATTTATTTTACAAAGCTGTGTTTTACTGAAATTCCTAGAGACTTGATTTTCATCTGATTCTTCGATAAATGTTTTTAGTTATCTTGCTTTCTCTCTAAACCGAGAGAAACTAGGCAAACGCATGAATGAATTCTTCGAAAAGAATACGAATGATTTCCAGTTTCCCTTTCCATCCTACGTCATTCCGAGCTTATGCTTCATCTTCATGGAAATCGTCTACAATTGTACTTTAAACTGCAACATTTCTTCCTTCATGACTCAGGTTTATCGCAGGTAAACTGTTTCTTATGGCTGAAAAAAATCGGTACATACTGTAAGCTTTTTATCTAATTTATCAATTTATGAAATACTGAATGTTCTTTTTAAAAAACTTTCTCCTCGTGGGACTCTTGCAGCTGCTGAACAATACTGACTGTTGTTTGGCCCTGAATTGTGCTTGTGAACAGCATCGTGAAACGTTGCCTTTGAAATAATGAAAATGAATCCACTTAAATCCTAAAAGAAACAAATTGTATGCTTACTGAAAAGTGTTTTACTGAAACTCAATGTTGAAGTCCGTTATGGAAGTTACGTAGCACGAAGCCCATTATCTGACTTGAAATATCCACAAAATAAAATACATCTGAACTCGGAAGAAAACAACTATTTAAGAGTACATTCTCTGTTCACTGTAAATTAATCTGCTTGCTTAGCACAACACACACACACTGATTGCTGGCAAGAATACAAAGTGAGATCTGCTCTGAAACAAGTAAGTTACCTCTTTCTCAGCACGCTATTTTGTGTCTTGTACGCTGAAGTTCTCGAAAGGAAATTGAAATCAGCAAATGGAGCAACTAAAGAAAAATAGTCTACTCAGTATCAAATTTTTCTTTGCTTGTCAGACAATCTGCGGCTGGGTGTGGCGTAATGTGCAAAGTACACACTAAAAATTATTTGAAACTATCCTAAGAATCATGGAAGAGGTTTTCCCTTAAATAAAAGCGTTCTTGAAAAATTAAACTCTGATTATTGCCAAAAAGAGACTGTGCAACATAAGAAGACTGTAACATTAAAGATATTCACTAACTTCAAAAATTGCAGCGTTAAAACAATTGCGTTATTCATGACGTAATCAAAGCAAAGAAATCAAATTAACACTAATCATGAATACTATTATTTATCTAGGGGACAAGGATTTCCTTCAATTAATAGTTCTGACAAACATTTCACTCTTGCCTCGAAATATTCGTTCGAGAATCTTCTCCATCCACACAGTCGAGAAAATATCTTTACGAACAAATTTTCATCTCTATAATAACGTATTCCAGATAATTTCTCCCTGATTAGCAAATATGAGCTATCCTTATGTAAAAGTCAACTGCTCGCTACTGCACCTCTAGTAAGAATGCCCTAGCGCTGTACAACCGACTGGTAACCAAGCGCACTAGAGATTATGTTAAACATATAGTCAAGGCTCTTATCCACTTTTCGTGCAGTGCGTTTATGCATCCTAGTCCCAGTACAGTAGAGGTGAAATATTTGCAATGGCAGGAAACATATGAAAACCTTACAGTACAACTATTTGCCCAGAGAGAATCGATATATAACTGTAGCACAATTACAGTATATACAGGGTGGTCCATTGATCGTGACCGGGCCAAATATCTCACGGAATAAGCATCAAACGAAAAAACTACAAAGAACGAAACTCATCTAGCTTGAAGGGGGAAACCAGATGGCGCTATGGTTGGCCCGCTAGATGGAGCTGCCATAGGTCAGACGGATATCAACTGCGTTTTTTTTAAAATAGGAACCCCCACTTTTTATTACATATTCGTGTAGTACGTAAAGAAATATGAATGTTTTAGTTGGACCACTTTTTTCGCTTTGTGATAGATGGCGCTGTAAAGTCACAAACATATGGCTCACAATTTTAGACGAACGGTTGGTAACAGGTAGGTTTTTTAAATTAAAATACAGAATGTAGGTACGTTTGAACACTTTATTTCGGTTGTTCCAATGTGATAAATGTACCTTTGTGAACTTATCACTTCTGAGAACACGTGCTGTTACAGCGTGGTTACCTGTAAATACCACATTAATGCAATAAATGCTCAAAATGACGTCCGTCAACCTCAATGCATTTGGCAATACGTGTAACGACATTCCTCTCAACAGCGAGTAGTTCGCCTTCCGTAATGTTCGCACATGCATTGATGTTGTCAGGCGTTGTCGGTGGATCACGATAGCAAATATCCTTCAACTTTCCCCACAGAAAGAAATCCGGGGACGTCATATTCGGTGAACGTGCGGGCCATGGTATGTTTCTTCGACGACCAATCCACCTGTCATGAAATATGCCATTCAATACCGCTACAACCGCACGCGAGGTATGTGCCGGACATCCATCATGTTGGAAGTACATCGCCATTCTGTCATGCAGTGAAACATCTTGTAGTAACATCGGTAGAACATTACGTAGGAAATCAGCATACACTGCACCATTTAGACTGCCATCGATAAAATGGGGGCCAACTATCCTTCCTCCCATAATGCCGCACCATACAATAACCCGCCAAGGTCGCTGATGTTCCACTTCTTTCAGCCATCGTGGATTTTCCGTTGCCAAATAGTGGATATTATGCCGGTTTACGTTACCTCTGTTTGTGAATGACGCTTCGTCGCTAAATAGAACGCGTGCAAAAAATCTGTCATCGTCCCGTAATTTCTCTTGTGCCCAGTGGCAGAGCTGTACACAACGTTCAACGTCGTCGCCATGCAATTCCTGGTGCACAGAAATATGGTACGGGTGCAGTCGATGTTGATATAGCATTCTCAACACCGACCTTTTTGAGATTCCCGAATCTCGCACAATTTGTCTGATACTGATGTGCGGATTAGCCGCGACAGCAGCTAAAACACCCACTTTGGCATCATCATTTGTTACAGGTCATGGTTGACGTTTCACATGTGGCTAAACACTTAAAACTATCCGGGGAACGGTCCCGTCACTTGGATGATGTCGTCCAGGATACCGAGCAGCTATCACACGCCCGTTGGGCATTTTGATCACAACAGCCATACATCAACACGATATCGACCTATTCCGCAATTGGTAAACCGTCCATTTTAACACAGGTAAATGTATCACGAAGCAAATACTGTCTGCACTGGCGGAATGTTACGTGATACCACGTACTTATACGTTTGTAGCCATTACAGCGCCATCTACCATAAAGCGAAAATAGTTGTCCAACTAAAACATTCATATTTCTTTACGTACCACACTAATATGTAATAAAAATGGGGGTTCCTATTTTAAAAAAATGCAGGTGATATCCGTTTGACCTAAGGCAGCACCATCTAGCGGGTCAACCATAGCGCCATCTGGTTTCCCCCTTCAAGCTAGACGAGTTTCGTTCTTCGTAGATTTCTCGTTTCATGCTTATTTCGTGAGATATTTGGCCCGGTCACGATCAATGGACCACCATGTATACAGGGGCGAAGACACATTACCTAATTTGAATAAAACTACCTTCTCCTTCAAATTCTTAAACTGATTCTGAAAACAGTAACTGTGACTTGATATTTGAAATGGCATGTGACTGTTGATCAGTTGTGTGTAAAGGAAATAGGGTACTTGGAACTGTACATTGTCAATAAAAATATTTAGTCGTAAAACGACTGCAGGCAGCTAAAGTGAAATATATTGGTAATTACGTAACTGAGATAGCATAAGATATAGGAAGTGGTAGGGGCAGTCAATAACCTCGAAAAGAGCTCTTGATGGCGGAACCATATTGCGCCACCCATCCATCGTTTCGGCGACCAGCGAGCTGCCTTTCTCCACACAAAGCAGAAGAAACGAACGCGGGCGGAACGAAAAATAGGATACACACAGACGCAGACAAAGGAAAGACTCAAGGCCTCTCTGGATGCTAGCTGTCAGGGTGTCACCGCCGGGCGCCTGTCGCCTTTGATCATCAAATAAAGAGACCGCTGGGGCCCAGAAGCGTAACCTCTCTCCCCAGGGAAGACACCGTGCCCTTATATTTCGTCGCCTCCCGCTGAGGACTGTTGCGAGAAATTCGCTCTCAAGTATTGGCATACAAGTCAGTACAACAAAATGGAAGTCTTCATTCACAGCAGCGTTCTTAAAACACGAAATTATTTGTTTACGAAAGGCAAAATAGTAACATATATTGCCGGCCGCGGTGGTCTAGCGGTTCTGGCGATGCAATCCGGAACCGCGGGACTGCTACGGTCGCAGGTTCGAATCCTGCCTCGGGCATGGGTGTGTGTGATGTCCTTAGGTTAGTTACGTTTAAGTAGTTCTAAGTTCTAGGGGACTTATGACCTAAGATGTTGAGTCCCATAGTGCTTAGAGCCATTTGAACCATTTTTTAGTAACATATATTTCTTGAATTTCCACTCCTATTATGACTTGAGCATGTGTTTTCCTTGAGGCAGTGTGGGCTGCACGCCACACGTAACCTGCTTTATTGTCTGCCGTAACGGTCTATGATGAGCACTGGGCAGTTACACTTTCTAGAATAATTGTATAAGAAGGTCGTGATAATTGAGCTGTAATATTCATAGCACAACGACGCAAACACGGAGAGAGGCAAGTGGAAAATTTATAAAAAAGTGTTGTAATCAAATTCTTCATCGTATAATTCATCTATGAATCCTCACAAATATCTGTTTCTCAGCAACTATTGTTATCAACAGCGTGTTAATTAAATATATTATCGAGGTTCCACACAGTTCAGGGAAACTATATGTGTGGTGCCTATTCTAGTGGACATGTCTGAGAGAACAGACGCCACACACATAATAATATTACCTGAGAAGACCAGAGTTGCCACGATACTGATTTTGCGAATTTTCTATTACGAACTAAAATAAAAAATTGATTGTGTCTGTAGCGTAATATTAAAAAAATTACTTTGTATGTATTCTTGAAAAAATCTTTGACATTATGAAACAGTCCTACCATGAAATATGGGTAACTTAGAAATGTGTAAGTACAGTACCGAAATTAAGGAACACAGTTTCTTTGTAATGTTTATTAAACTCATATTTCGATTATAAAAAAATGGTTCAAATGGCTCTGAGCACTATGTGACTTAACGTCTGAGGTCATCAGTCCCCTAGACTTAGAACTACTTACACCTAACTAGCCTAAAGACATCACACACATCCATGCCCGAGGCAGGTTTCGAACCTGCGACCGTTGCAGCAGTGCGGTTCCGGACTGAAGCGCCTAGAACCGCTTGACCATAGCGGCCGGCTATTTCGATTATAAAGAATATTTCTAATCACATGTCCAAGAGCTATGATGAATAGAGTTAGTAGCAAAGAAGTAATAAATTTAAAGGCCATACATGATGCGTCGGTTATTCACGTATCTCATAGTTTATAACGTCATATCTCCTGGACTGTGATAGGTAGGTCAATTTTACCTCCACAGCGGACGTTGCCCGACGGCAAGGAGTGTTTGTAAGACGTTTAGTTGAAATGAGTGCAGTGGCTTAGGAGGAGATGTGGAACATACAGCCGGCCGGGTTGGCCGAGCGGTTCTAGGCACTACAGTTTGGAACCGCGCGACCGCTACGGTCGCAGGTTCGAATCCTGCCTCGGGCATGGGTGTGTGTTGTTCTTAGCATAAGTTAGTTTAAGTAGTGCGTAAGTCTAGGCACCGGTGACCTAAGCAGTTTGGTCCCTCGGAGATTCACACACATTTGAACACTTGTTCTATCTGACATGTTCGACAGAACAGGCAATACACATATAATAATTACGGAGAAATATTAAATAGAATACACCTCTGGAAGATTACATTTATTTCGTACCGAACCGGGTTGTGGCTTCTTAGGCCATCTTCGGGTGAATGTCACAAACAGAGATGAAATGAATGCGGCTTACACAGGTATTTACACAGAAGATAACAAAAATGATTACATGTGGAATGTTTACATAGGACAGTATTACATTTTTTATCATTCAGAAATACTTACGTAAAGTAAAAAAGGAAATTAAGTTATTATGTGGTAATACATTTAACAGCCCATGAAAAAAAAGTTGAATCTACAGTTTCAGTCTAGTATAACTAAAACTTAATTTATTAGAGGAGAAAATGGAAACTGAGTTTGGTCGTTTAATTGATTTCCAGTATTTCTAGTAGGGCCATCATTCTAATTTCCTTTGCACATTTCCTTAACAAAATGCAAAACTGTACACTCCATATCATATGAGCGGTTTTCTGCTAAAAGACGAAATTTGAATATTTCGTTCTTTCTTAATTTCCAGTTTCTCTCATGTTCAGATAACCTAACTTCCACAGTTCTGCCTGAATGACCAACATATACTTTTCAGCAGTGCTTGAATGTGATTCTACAGCCGTCGCTTTGTGTCAAGTGTTGCAGCGCGTCTCTGCTATTGAATAAAAATTTCAATATGCTGTTGGTATTATAAAATGCAGGTCTACACTTACGGTGCTTTGACTTTTTTGTGATTTTATCTGAAATACTTCCAATATGCAGGATACAGCACGAGTTTTTGTACTAATGACAACTTCCTGTTGACCATTATACAGAAGTGGTAAAATTTTACACATTTCCTTTTTTCGCGGTATGAGTGGCGATCAAAGAGTTGACGCTTGAGACCGTTGCCACAGCGTATACGCAACGTAGCGCGGCTCTGATGCGTATATAAGCTTCGATGTGTAGACAAGGGATTAGTGTGGCATTCGTGTCATCCCGACGGGCGTGCAGTATATGGGGGACTCGAAATATGGCAACGTCATGTCCAATGCGTCCAAACATGACCACCGTGGCGTTATTTTTTCTCTTTGCTGCCGAGGCACATTCGCCGGTAGACTGCCACCGGAGAATGAAGAATGTTTATGGAGCAGCATATCAGTCGAAGGGGTGCCTGGGCTACTGCTACCTCGTGATACCGCACGTCCTCTTGTCGGAAATGTTTTAAAATAAAAGTTGGAGGCAAACGAGCACCAGCCCTATAGTCCTGATCTCTTCCCATGCGGTTATCAAGCTTTCGATCCTTAAAAGAAAATTCTTTAATAGTCGACGATTCCTTGCGGATGACGATATGCAGCAGGTAGTTACAGACTTCTGCATCTACATACATACTCCGCAAACCACGTGGCGGAGGGTACCTCGTACCACAACTAGCATCTTCTCTCCGTGTTCCGCTGCCAAACAGAACGAGGGAAAAATGACTGCCTATATGCCTCTGTACGAGCCCTAATCTCTCTTATCTTATCTTTGTGGTCTTTCCGCGAAATATAAGTTGGCGGCAGTAAAATTGTACCGCAGTCAGCCTCAAATGCTGTTTCTCTAAATGTCCTCAGTAGCGATTCACGAAAAGAACGCCTCATTTCCTCCAGAGACTCCCACCCGAGTTCCTGAAGCATTTCCGTAACACTCGCGTGATGATCAAACCTACCAGTAACAAATCTAGCAGCCCGCCTCTGAATTGCTTCTGTGTCCTCCCTCAATCCGACCTGACAGGGGTCCCAAACGCTCGAGCAGTACTCAATAATAGGTCGTATTTGTGTTTTATAAGCGGTCTCGTTTACAGATGAACCACATCTTCCTAAAATTCTACCGATGAACCGAAGACGACTATCCGCCTTCCCCACAACTGCCATTACATGCTTGTCCCACTTCATATCGCTCTGCAATGTTACGCCCAAATATTTAATCGACGTGACTGTGTCAAGCGCTACACTACTAATGGAGTATTCAAACATTACGGGATTCTTTTTCCTATATATCTGCATTAATTTACATTTATCTATATTTATAGTTAGCTGCCATTCCTTACACCAATCACAAATCCTGTCCAAGTCATCTTGTATCCTCTTACACTCACTCAACGACGACACCTTCCCGTACACCATAGCACCATCAGCAAACAGCCGCACATTGCTATCTACCCTATCCAAAAGATCATTTATGTAGATAGAAAACAGCAACGGACCTACCACACTTCCATGGGGCACTCCAGATGATACCCTCACCTCCGATGAACACTCACCATCGAGGACAACGTACTGGGTTCTATTACTTAAGAAGTCTTCGAGACACTCACATACTTGGGAACCAATCTCATATGCTCGTACCTTAGTTAGGAGTCTGCAGTGGGGCACCGAGGCAAACGCTTTCTGGAAGTCAAGGAATATGGCATCCGTCTGATACCCTTCATCCATGGTTCGTAAGATATCATGTGAAAAAAGGGCGAGTTGCGTTTCGCAGGAGCGATGCTTTCTAAGGCCGTGCTGATGCATGGACAGCAACTTCTCTGTCTCAAGGAAATTCATTATATTGGAACTGAGAATATGTTCGAGAATCCTGCAACAAACCGATGTTAAGGATATTGGTCTGTAATTTTGAGGATCCGTCCTTCTACCCTTCTTATATACAGGCGTCACCTGCGCTTTTTTCCAGTCGCTCGGGACTTTACGTTGGGCAAGAGATCCGCGATAAATGCAAGCTAATCTTCTTCGCACAGCAGAACACTGTGTTTTACCAAATGGAGATCTTAAACCTGAAGCGTCGGTGAGATGATTGCATCAATGCTTACGGCGAGTTTGCCTGTTGGCGTACCGATTCTGGACCGTATGGCCTTCGAATGGAAATTTTTTGATAGCCTCTTATAATGTATATTATCACTCAGGGCAGAGCTGTAGCCATTACTGGAAGCGGTATGTTTGCTAGTTCTGTTTCAAAGGCAGATTAATAAAATGGCACAGACATGAAGCGATGCATCGTCGAATGGAAAGCTAGTTGATTTTTTTTTTTTTCTTCGTGGAAATGTTAAGTAATACCAACCCTAGCCCGCCCGGTTGGTCGTGCGGTCTAACGCACGGCTTTCTAGGCGGGAAGGAGCTCGGCGGATTTGTGTCGAGGTCCGGAGAAACGGCCAGTCTGTGGATGGTTTTTAGGCGGTTTTCCATCTGCCTCGACGAATGCGGGCTGGTTCCCCCTATTTCGCCTTGGCTACACTATGTAGGCGATTGCTGCGCAAACAAGTTCTCCACATACACGTTCACCACCATTACTCTACCACGCAAACATAGGGGTTACACTCGTCTGGTGTGAGACGTTCCCTGGGGGGGAGGGGGTCCACCGGGGGCCGAACCGCACAATAACCCTGGGTTCGGTGTGAGGCGGTGGTGGGGTGAAGTGGACTGCGGTAGTCGTCGTGGGGTTGTGGACCACTGCGGCTGCGGCGGGGACAGAGCCTGTCCGTCATTTCTAGGTCCCCGGTTAACATACGTACATACAATACCAACCCTATAAGAAGATGCATAATAAGATGAAAAGTGAAACGTCCCCTTTGAACAATTGTACAGGACTGAGCTTAAACTAACACACAATATTTTTAGCGCAATGCAATCTGACTTTCAAAAATCCCTACAAAAGAATGGCCCTGACTAACATTAACCTATACCTTTCACAAATCACTTACCTCACAAAAATCTTCATTACTCGAGCTACTGCAATACAGCGAGCGCCACTACTGCCAGCTAAATAAAAGATTCAAACTACGGAAGGCACTAACTACTGATAGGCATAGTTAGCAAATGAAAGATTTTAATAGAGAACAAACAGTTCATGACATCCAGTATTAGAAATTTCAAAACTCTGCCATTTCTCTCCCCACATCCACCACTGCTGGCGGCTCACCTCCAACTGCACAACGCTACGCGCTGTTCACATCCAGCTGCCGTTGCCCAACACTACAATGGCAGACAACAATGCAAACTGGCCACAGACTACACACAGCACAGCCAGTGATTTTCATACCGAGCGCTACGTAACGTTGCCGATAATTTTCATACCGAGCGCTACGTAACGTTGCCGATAAGAAAACCTAAACAGCCTACTTACATAGCCCCCATGCTCCCCACAAAAATTTTACAAATTGTTTTGGGCACTGGGCAATACATATTTGTTAAAATTTTTCATAATCGTAATTACAATAACAAAGAAATCAAATACACACACTTATTGATACAATGTTGGTCAAAAGCTAAAATTTTCTCACAGTCAATAAAGACAGTCCTGATCATTCATCAGAGTAAAACTGCCGTTTCTTTTCTCAAAGTCTGAGCAGTAAAAGACTATGCACACGGAAGTAGTGGATTTCCTTGCAGTCTTGAAGAAGTAGTGTTGTCCTTCCAACGGAAAGACAGTGCTGACTCTTGACATGCTGACAGGTAATGGGTCACAACAAAGCAAGCCCACAGCAGACTCATTCGACGTTTTGAAGAATATTGGTAGGTAGGTCATCACAGAGCAGACCCACTGTAGTCCTGGTAGAGATTACGGTATTGGTGGGCCATCAAAGATGCAGACCCACCGTAGTCCTTGTAGAGATTATGGTATTGGTGAGTCAGCAAAGGTGTAGACCCACTGTAGTCCTTGTAGAAATAATTGTATTGGTGGGTCATCAAAGGTGTAGACCTACTGTAGTCCTTGTAGAGATGGCCAGCAGCCATCTGCTGCGACTGTGCAGGTGCACAATCACCATTGAAGAGTCTTGCAGAGAAGATAGCAAGTCCATAAACCACCACTTGTGCACGCACAAAGTTTTTGGAATTGTCCTTAGAACCAGCAATGCTGTTATCCAGTCCCTTGCTGAATTTTTAACACACATGCAAACACTAACAGTCCCAACTTCTCACATATTGTGCAATACTATGACCAACAGAAAAGTGTGCAGTGAAATGTAACTAACAAGTTAATAATATGATGAACTGGTGTCAATTACAATTTTATAACATAAGAATACGACTACAAAGGTACAAAATACATCATTAAAGAACATAACAACATAGATAACATTTGTAGTACAGGCTTTACAAAAGAATCGAACTAACATATACATCAGTGTTATAGGAATTATGACATAAGTAAATATATAAAAGATCAGAATAACTTTTGAAACATCAACTTTACACATGAGCATTAAAACAAAACAGAATAAATAATGTCTAAGCATATTTACAAGGTAAATAACATATTATTAATGCCAATTATATTTGAGGATAACAGTATTCCTCATCATAGTGAATGTAGCTTAGTATTAGATAACACAAATGGAAAGGACAGGGTTCGTTTTCAGTGTAACATTTGGTACTGCAGTCCAACCCAAAACTTCATTCCATAGATCTTTCGTCTTATTTCGATATTTGCTCCAGCCAAAAAAATCCTATCCAAGCATGCTTTATGTATTTTTCTCGTATAACCTCTCAGTGCATTTCTTCAAATTCATCACAACTCATTCTCTTATAGGCTACCCCCTCTTAAGCTAACTTATATCTACTGAGCGCAGATGCTAAACTAAGGGACGAGGCAATGCAGCAGCACAAAACAATTAACACGAACATCAATGACAAAAAATTCAAATTGGCAAAGTAAGCAACAATATTACAACTAATATGCAATGAGCAGCAAACAAGAAAAATAAATCAGTAATAAACTGGCTTAGCAGAGTAACACAAAGTCAAATTCAGTAACACTATGCCTGGCAAACAGCAGTAACTAGTACCTAAACATGATATAGCTCAAGCAGAAAAAATATTACAGTAAAAACAACAATGCAGATAAGGGAAATGTATATTCACATCTTAATGTCCATGTAATTAAAGTGGTGCACCAAAACTTATTCTACCAAAAATATTACCAAGTAGTTGAAAAGAAAATTATGTATGCAGTTATTGTTATCAGTCCCTTCTTATTGTTCTTTCCATTCCAAGAGCTCCTTTTTCGAAGAATGTGGATCATAAAATAATTATTTAATAGATCTGTTGACAGAAAGTGTTCACATTAGCAAAGGCATCTAAGTTTATTTTATAAAACTAATGCTGCAACACAGCGGGAAACTAGATATCAAATGAAATAAGCAACTATGAAAAGCAAAGCATAAAAATATCATTCAATAGTCATGTGACATTTCCTAAGATAGTGGAAATTCTCTCAACTCTCGTAGAAAGACGCTTGTCATAATCAGGTGTGCAGATGTAAGTATCTTTCCAAGTAATGAGCGTGTCGTATTTGCGATGCTTTCTCTAAAGGAATGTCAATGGCGAGGATAATGGCCTCTTTTTTTTCACCTAATGGCTTTCTTTTGTCAGACGACTACCTCTCAGCTGGGCGCCCAAAACGCATTACGTCAAGGTCACTTACCTTTCTTACTGAAATATTTACGACAGCAGTTTCCGCTACAGTGACAGTCTCATATAAAAATATTTCACAGGTCAAGAATTTGCGTTACAAATCTGTAGAAACAAAATCCTATTGATATAACATTGTCCAAAAAATTTTTGTCGGTATTGTAATACATTCACGCATTTACATACATTTCATAACTCTTAAAGTACTATTCTTGGTTTCCAACATCCTTTTCATAAATCAGAGTCCCTAACCACTACTCCTTATTCCTTACCTTACTACACATATACATATTCGTCGACACTTCTTCAATATTTCATCTTAATAAATATGTAGCATAATCAAATTCCTCATATAACATCGGCTTGTTGTTCATAAACATACCGCAACAGCATAATACACATAGTCATCGTAATAATAACATCATAACACCTCAGTCAACTCTCAAAATCGTCGTAGCTTCCTCCAATAATTTCAAAACCTAAAAAAATCCTCTGCTCATGTCAAAAGTGTCATCTGCCGGAAACGTACTTTAAAACTCGTGATCCCATACCAAATATATCATTCAAAGCTCTCATAATATTACAATGGGTCTGAAAAAATATGAACAGTTCACAAAGTACAGACAAAATACAATTTCGCAAGTGTGAAGTTATCCAGCTGTGTAATTGCGTAAACATCTGTCACTGACGTAGTAAAAAAAAATGTTTGTTTCTCTGTTAAATAATCAGGTGGCTGTGTAATTCTGTGTTGGAGAAATATGGTACCGATGTGTAAAGTTGTATAAGCAAATACCATATTAGCTAGGGCTGCTTGTGCTTGCCAAACACATGGTACCCAAAGTAAGTGTGTACCCCCCTGAGGATTATTGTAATTATACCCTCAGGTGTTACAGATTACAGCAATGGAATGAAATGTATTACGGAAAACTTTCTTTGTAATTCAAAAATCTTTAAAAATAAATGTTTTAAGTACAAAATTAATCACTCAAATACGTGTCCTGTAGCGCTAAATGTGCGTCTTGCTGTAAGATAATCTCTGTGGAAGTGTCGTAGTTATTCTCCTCTGAAAGCTAAGTTCTGCAGAAGTCCATGTACTTACCTCATGATAAACAAAAGTGAAATGCTTTGCTTATAGATATCTTAGTTATTATGCTTATTGTTGTGATGAAGAACGTACTGTGCTGTAACGTATTGTTGTGCTACGAAAGAGGCTGTCTCATTGTAGCTATACCACAAAAGTTACTACTAAAATATGTTTTACTTTCCAGAATAATACAGAAAAACTGTGCAGATATAAAACAGAAACACCGCAAACAGATTCTAAGTCTGACAAAGCATACTAGTAATGTAAAGTGAAAAGTTATATGGCAAAGACAAAGTTAAAAGGCAGATTATCTTCCAATAAATGGTTTTACATGTGAAATGTGGTGTAATCCTTTGCTCTTCCTAGTATGCAGAGTTTCAACTTTAACGCAATTATCATGTGGTATACGTCGGTAAAGAATACTGGAATTTTTCTCAAGGTTAGCGTCTATGTTATTTTTCCCTGAGCCAGCGGGCGCAGGTGGCTGCCTGCGGTGCGAGTCATTGTCTGTTTCTTTGTTGGTGCGTGTCGTTACTGGGATTAGGAGACCTAGCTTCTACAAATTCACGTTGTCGAAAGTGCCCTGCTGTATTTGAATCCCGCCAGTTCTGATAAAATTCAGGTCTGTCGTTATGATTATATCGTCTGTCGTCATGTCGGTAGATCCCACAGTTTCTTTCTCGTCGGTCACGTCGTGGAGAATTTCTCCCTGAATCGTAACTGCCCGCTGAACTGTTGCGTCTGAAATTATTCTGTCTCCGTTGATAATAATAGTTCTGGTTACCATATTGTCTGTTTCTATGATTGTCACTATCATATTCATTACTACAGAAATGCGATCTTTCTCTGTAACTATTACTCTGCCAGTGGTTGTCATACGGGTGGTGTCTGTTTTGGTCACGATTTGTGTTGTGAGAATAACCTTGTCGTGTCCAGTTATTATTTCTTTCATCGCGGAATTGTGACAGATGTGACCTGTAGTGATTGTTTCTCTGTTTTCGCATCCCGCGACTGTCTGTGTCAATTTCTAATTGTTGTAAGAGTCCCTGAAAAGCTTCAATGTCGTCTTTGCAACGTCCTGCCAAAATAATATGTCGTAAATGTTCAGGCAATTTGATTAAGCAAATGCGGATGAGTTCTGAGGGGCTGTATGGGTTTGACAGGTATTGATTCTTGTGCAACATGTCTTCAAAATATTTCACAAGACTGGAAAATTCAGATTGTTCGAAATGTTTCATCATTATGATGCTATGTTTTACTCGGTCTTGTGTAGTTTGAGACCAATATGCTGAGAGGAAGGCATGGTAAAATTCTCCTTCACTGTGACAATCGTGAATGACTGATCGCATTCTTACAGCTGGTTCATTCTCCAAGTAACCACACATAAATTCTAACCTGTGCTCCAATGACCAGTTGGGAGGAAAACAATGAGAGAATTGATGGAGCCACGCTTGTGGATGAATGTCGTTGGCAGAATTCTTAAACGTTTTGAATTTACGTGTAGTAATGAACAGCTTATAGTCAAAATCATCGTGTCTGCGAGTAGCATGTCGGTCATTTTTACGTCGTTTCGGCGGTTCCATCTCAAAATTCGGTGTACCTTGCCAATTTCTTTCATAATTTCCGAAGTGCCCTGAGTTATTATTTTGTGGCTGTTCCGTATTTCTATGTCCCTCTTCCCGTATTGGAGCGCGAGTGGCCTCTGAAATACATAATTCTTGTATTACCTGTGTCAGCTGATCTTGTACTTCCCGGATTTCTCTTTGTTGTTGCGTATTAATTTGATTCTGATTTTGTTTGAATTTCTTAATTTGTTCGCACTCTTCTGTGTCATTAAAGACTACTGGTTTTGTGTCATTCAGATTATCATCTACCTTCGTAGATAAATTATTTAGCTGATCCGAAAGTTCAACTACTTTCTCTGATAATGAACTAATTTCCTCCATGTGTCTTTCTACTGTGTCCTTTAAGTTTTCCTGAGTTTTTGCAAGTTGCATAACCGAATTGGTAGATGCAACTGAGTCCATTTTAGCTTTCAAGGTCTCATGATTTTCATGAACAATAATTTGCAGTTCTTTTATGGCTGCTTCGTGATTCTGTAGTGCATTTTCATAACGCGAAAAAATAGGTTGGAAATGCTCACGAATTTGTGTTTTTACGTCATTACAGACTTTTTGACATTTCGATTCTATTTTATGTAGCTCAGTAGTTAAATCTTCACGTGTTTATTAAAGCGTGGTGTGGAGATTTTGTTCCATTGCGTCTAACTGTTGCTGTGTTTGTCTCTGGTGTTGTTCCATTGTGTCTAACTTTTGAAGATTTTGTTCCATTGTGTCTAACTTTTGAAGATTTTGTTCCATTGTGTCTAACGTTTGAAGCTTTTGTCCCATTTGTTGCATTAATTGTAATAACAATGCACTGGTGTCTGAAACATGTTCCTCAGTGCTTTTCGGCAATGCATTTGAACTGGCAATATTCGCAGTTTGAAAAGCAGAAAATGTGTCTTGACTTATTTGAGAAAAGGGTGAGGACGCAAAACCTGAATCTACAGTATTTGAAAGATTGTGTCCTGTCATTTCGGATTCCTGAGGCAAGCTGTTGCCGACCGATCGATCGATAATGCTTCCCTGTTCACTAATTGTTTCACTGTCTACACCATTGTTTGCAGCCCGCTCCATTTCCCTATGTACAAATACTAAATTACTAATTTGAACATTAGTTAATTCATTACTCGGTGGCGCTAACACACTGCTTTCGTCTTCACTGTCATTTCTCAGTTTACTTTGGAGCCTAGTATTACGTTTTTCACACACCATTATTGTCACAATATTTCACACGATAACACAGAAAAGCACAATTTGAAGAGCAAAAATAAGAGAACACATTAACATAGCACTGAAAATAATATCTCGTTAATTACAAGCGCAGCTGCGAAATACTTGGTGCAAATCTACATGCATGCCACAACTGTTTTACTGTACAACAATGAAAAGCTGCAACTACAAAGGAGATTCTCTCTGCAATTACGCTCTAGCAATAAACAATAGCTACACTAATTACACAAACTACAAGAAGAAATCAGAAGAATCCAGTGAGGTATCCTGGCAGGGTCGCCATATGAAACGTCCCCTTTGAACAATTGTACGGACTGAGCTTAAACTAACACACAATATTTTTAGCGCAACGCAGTCTGACTTTCAAAAATCCCTACAAAAGAATGGCCCTGACTAACATTAACCTATACCTTTCACAAATCACTTACCTCACAAAAATCTTCATTACTCGAACTACTGCAATACAGCGAGCGCCACTGCTGCCAGCTAAATAAAAGATTCAAACTACGGAAGGCACTAACTACTGATAGGCATAGTTAGCAAATGAAAGATTTTATTAGAGAACAAACAATGTATTTACCTTAATAGTGTTGAAAAATCATAATATACATAGCAGTTCATGACATCCAGTATTAGAAATTTCAAAACTCCACCATTTCTCTCCTCACATCCACCACTGCTGGCAGCTCACCTCCAACTGCGCAACGCTACGCGCTGTTCACATCCAGCTGCCGCTGCCCAACACTACAATGGCAGACAACAATGCAAACTGGCCACAGACTACACACAGCACAGTCAGTGATTTTCATACCGAGCGCTACGTAACGTTGCCGATAAGAAAACCTAAACAGCCTACTTACAAAAGTACACAGGCATCCACATTGTTGTTGTTGTTGTGGTCTTCAGTCCTGAGACTGGTCTGATGCAGCTCTCCATGCTACCCTATCCTGTGCAAGTTTCTTCATCTCCCAGTACCTACTGCAACCTACATCCTTCTGAATCTGCTTAGTGTATTCATCTCTTGGTCTCCCTCTACTATTTTTACCCTCCACGCTGCCCTCCAATACCAAATTTGTGATCTCTTGATGCCTCAGAATATGTCCTACCAACCGGTCCCTTCTTCTCGTCAAGTTGTGCCACAAACTCCTCCCCAATTCTATTCAATACCTTCTCATTAGTTATGTGATCTACCCATCTAATCTTCAGCATTCTTCTGTAGCACCACATTTCGAAAGCTTCTATTCTCTTCCTGTCCAAACTATTTATTGTCCATGTTTCACTTCCATACATGGCTATACTCCATACAAATACTTTCAGAAACGACTTCCTGACACTTAAATCTATACACATTAAATATGCCTCCACATTAAAGCAACAAATTGCTATTTCCCCGTCCTGACGTGCGGGGTAGCCGTGTGGTCTTAGGCGCCTTGTCATGCTTCGCGCGGCTCCCCCCGTCGGAGGTTCGAGTCCTCCCTCGGGCATGTGTGTGTGTGTGTGTGTGTGTGTGTGTGTGTGTGTGTGTTGTCCTTAGCGTAAATTAGTTTAAGTTAGATTAACTAGTGTGTAAGCATAGGGACCGATGACCCGAGTGCCGGTCATTGTGGCCGAGCGGTTCTAGGCGCTTCAGTCCGGAACCGCGCTGCTGCTACGGTCGCAGGTTCGAATCCTGCCTCGGGCATGGATGTGTGTGATGTCCTTAGGTTAGTTAGGTCTAAGTAGTTCTACGTTCTAGGGGACTGATGACCTCAGACGTTGATTCCCATAGTGCTCAGAGCCATTAGATGACCTGAGTAGTTTGGTCCCATAGAACTTACCACCAAAAAATTTCCCCGTCCTGTGTCTAATTCACGAGAAAAACTGGTGTCCGTACGATCGTGTTCTACATGGAATATGGCATTCCGGTCAACGGACAACCACGCCAACTATGACGTCAGGACACCTTTGAAACGGGGTAGTGTTTTCCGGGTAGTCCAGCATCTACAAACACTGTGAACACAGTCACAGACGGTGCAGTGTAGCACAGACAACCTACCAAACCCTCTGCGGAGGAGGACCATAGGAAGAATGGAAGCATGACAGTCGCAGACTGATGTGACCAGCAGGCTTAATGTGAATCGTTCTGTTGTTTCTCGGAGTGGTGAAAATTTATAGAAACTGAAACTGTATCCAGAAGACCAGTGCAGGGCCAACCACATGTGACATCAGAAAGAGAGGACCGTTATTTGGTTGTAAGGGCACGATGGTATTTCCTTAGTACTGCATGGCAAGTTGCAACTTACTTCGCAGCATCCACTGGACATGTTGTATCGAGGCAAACGGTGTGCAGAAGGCTTCATCAGAGTGGACTTCGGTGTACGTGTACGTCTGACGCTTCTTCACAGAACAACTAGATTGGACTCGTCATCATGCCACTTGAACCGTCGAACATTGGGCCAATATTCTTTTCACAGATGAGTCTCGATTTGGTGTGGAAAGTGGTTCTCGGCAGATTCTCATCTGGACGGTTTCAGAACCTAAACATCGTGGAGAGAGACCGATATCAATGAGGATCCCTAATTGTGTGTCTCTTCATGAAATTGTAGAAGTCAGCTAGGTTTAACTGCCGTCAGGAATCGTGACGAGATCTTGGGACCTCACGTGCGTTCTTGCGAGGCGCTGTGGGTCCAGACTTCGTACTGATGGACGATAATGCACAACTTCATAGAGCACAGGTGGTTTTCTTGGATACGGAAGACACTGCACGCATGACGTGGATTGCTCGCTCTCCCGATTTGAATACGATAGAGGGCGTCTGGGATGCACTAGGGAGACCGATTTCATCCCGTCAGCGTCCAATAACCACATCCCAAGACTTCCGAGCAGCTTTGCAGGAAGAATGTGCGTTATTGCCTCAACACGAGATTGATGCCATCTTTCACAGTAAGCCCCATCGTTGTCAGGCCTGCATTGCTGCCAGAGGTAGTAACACCCCATATGAAGAAAATTTTTGTCTACCGTTTTGCATGTAGCAGTTGTTTACGTTCTGTATTCGGCATTGTTTCTACTTCACTGTCAACTGATTATAATGTTTTGTGGCAAAATAAACGCAACCTTGCAAAATTTCCGTTTGTTAATTTAATTTTGGACGCCACTGTATTTTGAAAACTGATAAAAGAAGTCTTATAGCAGGAGGATAGTATAATGTTTGTCGTATACACATTAAACATGCCACATGCTACTTGTTGGACCGCATGCGTCCTGTATCAGACTGTTCACTTCAACTTCCTCTACACTACAGCGATACGTTCTAAACAATGACAGTGTTTGAATAAAACAAAAAATAAACATCAACATGCATTAAATTTGTTCTATCTCGGAAACCATTCATTGTTATGAATATGTCCATCTGGAGTTTTCTGTTCAGAATCACTAATACAATGACACCTCAAAGCATGTACCGAGTGGTTATAATTGAAGTGCACCTACTCATGGAACTCCAGTGTGGGCTATAATTATCGTATGGCAGCGAAACCGATTTACGCTGGAGAAAAACTAATTCCAATTTTGCCCACCAACTGCAAATCTGGCGCTGTAGTCTGTTTATATGACGGTATGACTTACACGCTGTCATGTGACAAGCCATAACGTGTAATAATAAAATCAACGTTATGCCTTTCTCAATTGGTTTACCTTTTTTTGCTCATGTCCATTCTTAAAAATGGTTCAAATGGCTCTGAGCACTATGAGACTTAACATCTGAGATCATCAGTCCCCTAGAACGTAGAACTACTTAAACCTAACTAACCTAAGGACATCACACACATCCATGCCCGAGGCAGACTTCGAACCTGCGACCGTAGCAGCCGCGTGGTTCCGCATTGTAGCGCCTATAACCGCTCGACCACAGCGGCTGGCAGTTGAAAAGTACTATTTACAGAAGAATGGAAAAAAAACTGGTAGAGGCCGGAAGATCAGTTTGGGTTTCGGAGAAATATAGGAACACGAGAGAAAATACTGACCCTACAACTTACCTTGCAAAGCCAGACCTAAATTTATAGCATTTTTTAGATTTAGAGAAACTTTTGACAGTGTTATCTGGCCTACAGTCTTTGAAATTTTGAAGGTAGCAAAGGTAAAATACAGGAACTTAAGGTTATTTACAACTTGTACGGAAAACAGACTGCAGTATAAAAGTTCGAGGAGATGAAAGGGAAGCAGTTGTTTGGAATTTGTACATGGATCAAACTGTGAAGGAACCGAAGGAGAAATTTGGACGGTTAATTAAAATTCAAGAAGAGTAATAAAAACTTCGAGGTCTGCTGATGTAGTTGTAAATCTGTCAGAGACAGCCAAGGATTTGGAAGAATAACTGAAAAGAATGTATAACGCCTTGAAGGGAGTTTGTAAAATGAAGTACAACAAGTGTAATGGAATGTACTCGTCGTTGGATTATATCAGGTGATACCGAGGGAACTAGATTAGGAAATGAGGCACTTAAAGTAGTAGATGTCTTTTGCTATTTTGGCAGAAAAATGACAGATGATGACTGAAAAAGGTAAGATTTTGAATACAGACAAATGATAGCAAGAAAAGAATTTTTTGAAGATAAGGAATTTTGTCAATATCTAATTTGAATTTAAGTATTAGAAAGTTTTTATTAGATTTTTTTTGGGGGGGGGGGGAGATGACCAAACAACGAGTTCATGAGTCCCATCGGATTAGGGAAGGACGGAGAAGGGAGTCGGCATTGCCCTTTCAAAGGAACTTTGCCTGAAGCGATTTAGGGAAATCACGGAAAACTTAAATCAGGATTGCTGGACGCGTTTTTGAACAGTCGTCCTCCTGATGCGAGAGCAGTGGGCTAACCACTGCACCACCTCGCTCGGTAAGAAAGTATTTTATGAAGGTATTTGTCTGTAGAGTAGATTTCAAAGAAGTGAAACGTGGGCGATATTCAACCCAGACAGGAAGACAATAAATGTGGTGCTATAAAAGGATGAACGGTAGATAGGTAAATCGAATTGGAGAAAAAAGAAATTTAAGGCACGACTAAAAGAATGGATCGGTTGATAGGACACACTCAGAGACACCAAAGAATTGTCAATTTGGAAATGAAGGGAAGTATATGTGTGTGTAGGGGGGGGGGGGGGGGGGAGGGGACGGGAATCGTAGAGAGGAACCACAAGAGGAATACATTAGGCAAATTCAAATGGATGTAGGCCGCGATAGTTATGCAGAGATGAAAAGGGTAGCACAGGATTAATTAGCATTGAAAGCTGAACCGGATCAGTCTTCCGACTGAAGACCACGACAGCAAAACAGATCATGGCTAGACAAACATTTACAGATAAACTTATGATGTGCAAAGCAAATCCAATTGTTGACTAGAGGTACAGCAAAACCTGTTTGTGATGAGCAGCAGATTGCTATTCAAGAGAATAAAGAAGTAGATTAAACTAAGTAAAGCAGTACTGAAAATTTAGGACAGAACGAGACAATATGGAAATTTCCTGAGGAAGTGTTCAATGACTATCAGTCTCGCTGGCAAAATTTATTTCCACATTAGCAAGTCATACGACGAAGTACGAAATAAATAACATTTTGATGATGGGAAAACGCGTTTGCGGAAATATCATTGTATGGTGACGCTTCCCTCCGGCCTACGTGGGGGAACTAAAATTTATCTAAAATTTTAAATAGAAATTCCAGACCCTAGTGACAAGAAACATCCTTTCAATGTTTGCCGCATGCACAGAGAGTACATGACACGCCAAGAGTTACTCTAGCAGCATCCTAAAGACACGAACACCCTCAAAATCAATGCCTCTCTTTGATTTAGAGCATCAGTAAAATGAAATGCCAGTAAGAATTCAGTCAATCCTATTTTCTTTAGAGTAGAACAGAAGAGTACACTATAGTAAGGTAGCCTTTGTATACAACAGAAGTACATGAAAATCGGTTACTGGATACAGACAGAACCATTAAAAGAAGCAATACACTATAGAGTACCTCAAATCAGATATCGATAATCATATATACGGCAGTCTTCTGATTTTGTTTTATGTAGTGATCAAATAATAATTTGCGTAATGTTTGACTTTCTACACTTTGTTCGTTTCTAAGGGTACAGACAAAATAACTACCAGATATTTTAAGCAAGTTAGTCAATTGTGGGTTTTCTCCAGCGCTCCATCTATTCCGTTGCTTTTACTCTCCATTCTGCTCAGCATTTTTATTGTTGCGAGGTAAGTTTTATCTCGTCAGCGTTCCTTCTTTCTAGTTCTGTAGCTCTGTTTTAATCGGCCTTCAACTTCTTCACCATTTACGTAAATTTTCTCTATATCTGTTTTAATCCAAGTAACACAATCTTCCAAACATAGAACTTTTTGCACTGCAAGCAAATTTATTGCGGGAATTGAAACAGAGGCCAGCGACATTTCGTTACTACACTCACGTTTCTAAGACCATTTTGAAGCCGGCCGGTGTGGCCGAGCGGTTCTAGGCGCTTCAGTCTGGAACCACGTGGCCGCTACGGTCGCGGATTCGAATCCTGCCTCGGGCATGGATGTGTGTGATGTCCTCAGGTTAGTTCTAAGTTCTGGGGGACTGGTGACCTCAGCTGTTAAGTCCCAAAGTACTCAGAGACATTTGAACCGCCATTTTGAATGTCAAAGGTACACGACCAAACTTCAGTAATGCCTTAATACAAAGTCTTCTACATTCTTTTGGTGGCCACGGGATTTAGGTTCTTATAGACAGGCTTATTATAAATAAAATTTTCTTGAGCTGTATCTTTTAGAAAAATTTGTTAGAATATAAGTACTATTGGATTGACGTCACTTGTTGCAGTGTAGCACGTCGCACAATTGACAAAAAATACTGGACTTGTCGATATGTCCGAATTTAGACTGCCGCACACACCGCGTGGCTACTTGTCACTTGTCAGCTTTCATTAGGACAGCGTAAATTGACATAGAGATGGGGTAGGGGAGAGTTAGCGTGTGGCAGAGAGGAAACTGAAATAGAGGCAGTACCACAAGAGTCCATCAGCTTTAAGGCGCAGCTCAGCGGGGCTCTCAGTGGAACGCCTGTTTGCTGACAACCACGGCGCGGGCAGTGCCTGTTTACAGGACGGAAATTACCTAGATGCTTCGATGACAGACGCACCGGCGAACGCTGCGTAGTTTGAAGAACACACGAACCGCTTCATTTCCACCGTAAATCCGCACGTGACGTGACAGCAACACAGTCTTGCGTTTACTACCTATTTAATTAAGCCACTAGATTCGTGCTGGAAAGTGTGCAGTGTAATATCTTGGATGTCTACCAATTTTAGCCATTGCTAAATGCACATTCTTCAAAAAAAAAAAAATTCTCAGTGGTTTTTATCGCTAGAGCACTAAATGGGAAAATTGTTACTTTATTACTAAACCATCGTGAATCCTACTACTCCAACTTTTATTTAAAGGAAATCATAGTTTACGGGCTGGGCAATATTATATCTCCACTGGCATGATACATATCAAATAACTACAAAGTACCCTGTTTTATACCCTATAATGACAATGTTGCTGCTCAAAATGTCATGGAAAAGAACTCATAACTTATGCTATGCACTTACACTACTAGCGATTAAAATTGATACACCAAGAAGAAATGCAGATGATAAACGGGTATTCATTGGACAGATATATTATACTAGAACTGACATGTGATTACATTTTCACGCAGTTTGGGTGCATAGATCCTGAGTAACCAGTACCCAGAACAACCACCTCTGGCGTAATACCGGCCATCATACGCCTGGGTATTGAGTTAAACAGAGCTTGGATGGCGTGTACACGTACAGCTACCCATGCAGCTTCAACACGATACCACAGTTCATCAAGAGTAGTGACTGGCTTATTGTGACGAGTCAGTTGTTCGGCCACCATTGAACAGACGTTTTCAATTGGTGAGAGATCTGGAGAATGTGCTGGCCAGGGCAGCAGTCGAACATTTTCTGTATCCAGAAAGGCCCGTACAGGACCTGCAACATGCGGTCGTGCATTATCCTGATGAAATGTAGGCCTTCGCAGGGATCGAATGATGGGTAGAGCCACGGGTCGTAACACATCTGAAATGTAACGTCCACTGTTCAAAGTGCCGTCAATGCGAACAAGAGGTGACCGAGACGTGTAACCAATGGCACCTCATACCATCAAGCCGGGTGATGCGCCAGTATGGCGATGACGAATATACGCTTCCAATGTGCGTTCACTGCGATGTCGCCATCATGATGCTGTAAACAGAACCTGGATTCATCCGAAAAAATGATGTTTTGCCATTCGTGCACCCAGGTTCGTCGTTGAGTACACCATCGCAGGCGCTCCTGTCTGTGATGCAGCGTCAAGGGTAAACGCAGCCACGGTCTCCGAGCTGATTGTCCATGCTGCTGCAAACGTCGTCGAGCTGTTCGTGTAGATGGTTGTTGTCGTGCAAAACGTCCCCATCTGTGACTCAGGGATCGAGACTTGGCTGCACGATCCGTTACAGTCATGCGGATAAGATGCCCGTCATCTCGACTGCTAGTGATACGAGGGCGTTGGGATCCAGCACGGCGTTCCGTATTACCCTCCTGAACCCACTGATTCCATATTCTGCTAACAGTCATCGGATCTCGACCAACGCGAGCAGCCCTGTCGCGATACGATAAACCGCAATCGCGATAGGCTACAATGTGACCTTTAACAAAGTCGTAAACGTGATGGTACGCATTTCTCCTCCTTACACGAGGCATCACAACAACGTTTCACCAGCAACGCCGGTCAACTGCTGTTTGTGTATGAGAAATCGGTTGGAAACTTTCCTCATGTCAGCACGTTGTAGGTGTCGCCACCGGCGCCAACCTTGTGTGATTGCTCTGAAAACCTAATCATTTGGCTATCACAGCATCTTCTTCCTGTCGGTTAAATTTCGCGTCTGTAGCACGTCATCTTCGTGGTGTAGCAATTTTAATGGCCAGTAGTGTATATGCTATGCGTTATAATTATTACGATTCGAAACATATTTTACGCACAAGATGAGTAGAGAGTCTTCTGCTTTCTTACACGGTCACCCAGGGATTCTTCATCCGATTCTTCATTTGCTGATTCGACGCCTGTGTCTACATCACTGTTATCAATAGATACAACATTGTCTTGTTGAAGAAGAAAATCTTCCTCTTCACTAAATTCTCCATTGTTTGTGTCTTTTATCGTCTCCTTCAGGCAAATCGACCAGTATGTTAGCGTCAAAATCAAGCTCAGAACCACCCATATTGTGGTAACTTTAGTAGCAAAAGACGAGATTAGAAGTGATATAAGCTAACACCCTTCTAACTGTGACTATTGGATATTTCACATACGTTGCCATACTGAGATAACTGCTAACAAATATGCCGACTATTAGAAAAGAGACACTCTTTACTGAACATTCATAATATCTAGGACAAGGGTACCAGTGTCAGCAAATAGCTGGACTCAGGCAATAAATATTTCAGCTATAGATAACAACTATGTTTTCCATGAGCGTACTCAAAAGCTCGGGCAGGCAATGTGTCCAGTTGGCGGGAACCACGAAGAGATACCAACTACAGGCGAAAATTTTAAATGAGTTTAGTAATTTAAACCCCATAAAGCCTTCTAAAAAATGGTTCAAATGGCTCTGAGCACTGTGGGACTTAACTTCTGAGGTCATCAGTTCCCTAGAACTTAGAACTACTTAAACCTAACTAACCTAAGGACATCACACACATCCATGCCCGAGGCAGGATTCGAACCTGCGACCGTAGCGGTCGCGCGGTTCCAGACTGTAGCGCCTAGCGCCTAAAGTCTTCTACATAAAATTTGTAAACCTTAGTAATCGGTTCTTAAAATTTCGTAGCAGGTCTATTTCAGCTAAATTAGGTCGGATACAACCTGTAATATCTCTTTATATTCGATGAATTATTCTGATACAATTCTACCTTTGAATGACGTTTACAAATTTTCTATCTTCATACTCGCAGAATCCACGCGCAAAATAGTTTCATACAATAGCTATGCCATGAGCGCATAATTATTCTTTGTAGTAATCTCTCTGGTGGTTGTTAAAAGAAAAAAAGCTTCCGAGATTCTCTTCGTGCCGATTAGCCGGAGCTTGGTTCGAAGAATTGTAATCTGAATATTGAGATTTATGACAAAAGATAACTGAGACGAAATTGTACGATTAAAAGGGAAATATACATATATATTGCTCCTTCATACAAAAGGTGTGTATTTGACGTTTGAGAATTAATGATATTTATCGATATATTGCGTAGTTGTTAATCAGAAGGGAACTTCCGAAAGACTGGATACGAACCTGCATTTAATAATCCAAGAGCTCCATTACTTCTTCGGAAGGTTACACTTCATCAAAGCCAAATATCCGCTTGATCTGAGGTTTCCCGACTGATTATACAACGCTCCCAAAATTACGAGGCATTTTATTTGTACAGATTAGCAGACTGCCGCAAAGCACAAGCCTGCAGAGAAGAAGAATCATCGCCTGATTTCATTCTAACAAGTAAAATTTCAGAATCATTTTGAGTGACTGAGCTGTGACTGTGTTTCCTATCATAAATGATTGATTGCTCGAACGAATTGAGAGCTACATAATCACGTAGATAGGAGGAAAAATTACAGTGTTGCCAATGTGACAGGACTCTCTTGGATTGTTATATAATATATATATTTTTGTTTCATGGAAACCAACGAGAACGAGAGGTAACTAATCTGAAGAGAGATTCGGTGCCCATATTAAAAGATTGCTGATACCAAAGAACGATTTCAACTATTGGGCAACACCGAGACTACAGAACAAGGCCAGAGAAACCTAATTTTTTTTATCCTGTAGTTAAAATAGTTTGAAAACAATTTAGAAAGAACTTTTTTCCCGATAGTAGTTAGATTGTAGAACTGTATATTGTGTGATTTTCGTATCTGGACATTGAACTTTATACCATCTGTGAAGTAATTTGAAAGTTAAGTGTATCTACGACGGTAAATTTGAAACTGTATTTAGTGATTAGAACCTGATATTGACAGTTATTTAATGGTATTGACTAGAGCGGCATTTAAAATGTCATTGAATCAGCAGCGAGACGTGCAACAGCCTTCAGCTGTTTGCACAGAAGCAGAGGCCACAGATAGCAATTCTGAGACTGTTGTGGCTAGCGGTAGCGATATAATTAATCCCTCTGGTTCAGAAAACATTCATACAACAGCTGATCAGAATGTTGTTGACACATTAGTTGTTATTATGCAACAGTTGTCTCTATTAGCCGAAGGCCAAGCGGAGGTAAAACGAGACTTATCCGTTATACAAAATGAACTCCAAAATCAATTAGCCGAAAATCAAACACAATTACAAAATCAGTTAAGAGCAACCTTTACCGAATTAGATCAGAGATTAAATACCCAGACACAGGAAATAAAAGAACAGGCAGTAAGGACCGAACAGAATCTTATTGCTCAAATTGAGCAGGTCCGCCAACAAGGCCAAGAAAACAATAGAAAACTAAAAGCGGAAGTAACCGAATATGTATCCGTCAAAATTGACACGATACAAAAACAAGTAGAATTGTTTCCTCAAGTAATACAAGCTCAAGAGGACGTACAGTGTTCCGTAGCTATGATACCAGAAATTATAGAATCCCAAGATAATCTAAAGAAGCAATTTGACGAAGTGAAGGAAAAACAGACGACAGTGGAACATAGAATGAATGTACTTGCGGGAAAGTTTTCAGAAATTACATTAGAGCGGCAAAATTTTCCTTCGGAAACGATAGAAGAAACTGTGAAAGTAGCTTTACAGTCAATTTCAGAGAGTTCCGAAGAGAATTTTTTCAACAAAGTGTTAAAGGAAGTTCGTGAACAACTTGGCGAAGAATTCTCGCGTTGGAAAGAAAATATCGAAAGATCGCTAAATCTCTCGCAGGAGGATTTGGAAACAGCGAGAGGTAGGAAACAAAATTCTCAATCTGCGGGTGACATTCCGTCCACGTCAAGATCCGATGTAGACAGAACTGGAACGTCACAAATTAGATTCGATATAACGGATAGCCGCAGGGAAAAGTACGAACAGGATGATTTTTGGAATCGTAGTACCGTTGAGGAGAAGATGATTAAACAGAGACAGTTTCAAATCTTTAACCCCGACAAAAAGAATGTTCATCCTGTAGTCTTTATTCGAAGTTTCAGAGGTCTATTTCCACGATCTTGGACAGAATGGCAAAAGATTAGTTTTGTATCTGGATATATACAAGGATCAGGAGCATTGTGGGCATCGGAACAAACATCTTCTTGTAAATGTTATAAAGAATTTGAGCAGGCTTGAAGCAAAATATTGGTCTGTTGGAATACAAGAAAAACTTAGGCAGTAAGTATTATATCCTGAGCCTTTCTCATTTTCTAGAGGATCTCTAAAGAGATATTTTGAGAAATACATTAATAAATCTTTGTATTTGGATGTACCGATTCCTTTTCCGGATATACTTAGGATACTCAAGTAAAGACTACCCACCAGTATAAGGAATCAGCTGTTATATACAAATGATAAGGATATAGACTCATTTATGACTACGCTTAATAATATTGATATACACTCCTGGAAATGGAAAAAAGAACACATTGCCACCGGTGTGTCAGACCCACCATACTTGCTCCGGACACTGCGAGAGGGCTGTACAAGCAATGATCACACGCACGGCACAGCGGACACACCAGGAACCGCGGTGTTGGCCGTCGAATGGCGCTAGCTGCGCAGCATTTGTGCACCGCCGCCGTCAGTGTCAGCCAGTTTGCCGTGGCATACGGAGCTCCATCGCAGTCTTGAACACTGGTAGCATGCCGCGACAGCGTGGACGTGAACTGTATGTGCAGTTGACGGACTTTGAGCGAGGGCGTATAGTGGGCATGCGGGAGGCTGGGTGGACGTACCGCCGAATTGCTCAACACGTGGGGCGTGAGGTCTCCACAGTACATCGATGTTGTCGCCAGTGGTCGGCGGAAGGTGCACGTGCCCGTCGACCTGGGACCGGACCGCAGCGACGCACGGATGCACGCCAAGACCGTAGGATCCTACGCAGTGCCGTAGGGGACCGCACCGCCAGTTCCCAGCAAATTAGGGACACTGTTGCTCCTGGGGTATCGGCGAGGACCATTCGCAACCGTCTCCATGAAGCTGGGCTACTGTCCCGCACACCGTTAGGCCGTCTTCCGCTCACGCCCCAACATCGTGCAGCCCGCCTCCAGTGGTGTCGCGAGAGGCGTGAATGGAGGGACGAATGGAGACGTGTTTGGCGCCGTGCAGGTGAGCGCCACAATCAGGACTGCATACGACATAGGGACACAGGGCCAACACCCGGCATCATGGTGTGGGGAGCGATCTCCTACACTGGCCGTACACCACTGGTGATCGTCGAGGGGACACTGAATAGTGCACGGTACATCCAAACCGTCTTCGAACCCATCGTTCTACCATTCCTAGACCGGCAAGGGAACTTGCTGTTCCAACAGGACAATGCACGTCCGCATGTATCCCGTGCCACCCAACGTGCTCTAGAAGTGTAAGTCAACTACCCTGGCCAGCAAGATCTCCGGATCTGTCCCCCATTGAGCATGTTTGGGACTGGATGAAGCGTCGTCTCACGCGGTCTGCACGTCCAGCACGAACGCTGGTCCAACTGAGGCGCCAGGTGGAAATGGCATGGCAAGCCGTTCCACAGGACTACATCCAGCATCTCTACGATCGTCTCCATGGGAGAATAGCAGCCTGCATTGCTGCGAAAGGTGGATATACACTGTACTAGTGCCGACATTGTGCATGCTCTGTTGCCTGTGTCTATGTGCCTGTGGTTCTGTCAGTGTGATCATGTGATGTATCTGACCCCAGGAATGTGCCAATAAAGTATCCCCTTCCTGGGACAATGAATTCACGGTGTTCTTATTTCAATTTCTAGGAGTGTAATTTAGGAGGACAATAAAAGGGCAAGAGAAATGTAATATCAAAGAAGAGCAATAGAAGCGAATCCGAGCTGCAACTCGAATGGGAATGGCAGTAATGGTAGCAGTAACAATAATCATAACCAACTACACTCTCCAAGGAGACTTACAAATGGACAAAATGCAAACAATAATTATTACCATAATCGATACTTTAGTAATGGTGCAGCGAGGGGCTATTTTAGGAAGAATAGGAATTTTAATCGATATAATCCAATGTATGGCAACACGAGACAGTTCTACCAACACCAGCAGAACAACAACAATAATTACACGAATCAAGCAAGACAATGTAGACCGAATTCACCACAACAACCGATAATCACTGAAGTAGCTGAAGAGACAAATACCAATCGGACCAACAAACAGTCAAACTAAACATGACCGCATCGTGCCCCGGAGGAGCGGTCAGGGGATCTGTTAGGGGCGAAACAGTAAAATTACAATTGTTAAGATATAATGGTGGTGAGCTGTTGACTGAAGAGTTAACAAAGGATTTAATAATGTATCATAATGACACATCGAGTGTTCCGGTATCGGAAGTATTTGTTGAAACAGAGGAAGTTCCAAGGAATGTGATATTAGACACCGCCGCTTCCACCAATGTCATCTCAGGCGCTCTTTTTAGGAGAATTATTAGGAAGAAGAAGGGACCAATTTTGCCGGTACAGAACTGCAAAATCATCGGAGCTGTTGGAGCACGCTCTCCCAATGTCAAAATACAAACACAATTAGAGATGAAAATGGGAAATGTAGCGATAAAATGCACGTTCCTTGTAGTGGAGAAGTTATTAGTGGACTGTTTTCTTGGTATTGGGAGTATTCAGGAGTACGATTGTCAGATTGATTTTTGGGAAGGAATAGCTAAATTTAGATTAAATGGAGAAAGAAATAGCACTGGCTTTAAATAGAAAGGAAACGGTGCATGAGAAATATTGTCGCGGTGCCATAGTTCAATTAATTGCCACTACAAACGGTCGTTGGAAGGAGCTTTCAAAGGATTTGATACAACAGGAGGACTTTAACCAAACAACAATGATAAAAGATAGTGAATCAAATCAGCTTACCGGAGAACAAAGGCAGCAGCTTCATTATTTGTTAGAGACATATGAAGAGATTTTTGATGAGAAACCAGGAATTATTAAAGGGTATATTTGTCACCTAAAAGTGAAGCCACATCAGACTTACTGTTACACGCACTATCCGATCCCCTGGCGTTTAAAACAATCTGTTCAAAGGGAGATAAATAGAATGTTAGAATGGAACTTGATTGAGCCATCAACTAGTCCATATTGTTCTCCGCTCTTAGTCGTTCCAAAACCTGGAGGCAACGGAAGAAAAGTATGAAGACCAGAATTTAAAATGGGAGGAAAAGATTCGACTCGCACTTGTCAATTTAACTAAAAAGGCAATACAACGGAAATAGACATATGATAAACGGATTCACCGGATTCAGACTTTTCATCTTGGAGAAAAGGTTTTATTGAGCCGCACATCAATTCCTCGAAACTGATGAAGAACATAAAGAATTGCAATCTTATTTATACCGGACCATATGTTATTGTAAATATACCAAGTCCTGGATCATACTTGTTGGCATATCCCGAATCGAAAAGAATAAAGGGATTATTCCCGCATAATGATATTAAGAAAATTTTGGAAGGATCGTACATCTGTGATACCAAATATGGAGAAGAATTTAGACTGGAATTTGACTATGAGTCGAATGTGTATATAAATACACTCCTGGAAATGGAAAAAAGAACACATTGACACCGGTGTGTCAGACCCACCATACTTGCTCCGGACACTGCGAGAGGGCTGTACAAGCAATGATCACACGCACGGCACAGCGGACACACCAGGAACCGCGGTGTTGGCCGTCGAATGGCACTAGCTGCGCAGCATTTGTGCACCGCCGCCGTCAGTGTCAGCCAGTTTGCCGTGGCATACGGAGCTCCATCGCAGTCTTTAACACTGGTAGCATGCCGCGACAGCGTGGACGTGAACCGTATGTGCAGTTGACGGACTTTGAGCGAGGGCGTATAGTGGGCATGCGGGAGGCTGGGTGGACGTACCGCCGAATTGCTCAACACGTGGGGCGTGAGGTCTCCACAGTACATCGATGTTGTCGCCAGTGGTCGGCGGAAGGTGCACGTGCCCGTCGACCTGGGACCGGACGCACGGATGCACGCCAAGACCGTAGGATCCTACGCAGTGCCGTAGGGGACCGCACCGCCAGTTCCCAGCAAATTAGGGACACTGTTGCTCCTGGGGTATCGGCGAGGACCATTCGCAACCGTCTCCATGAAGCTGGGCTACGGTCCCGCACACCGTTAGGCCGTCTTCCGCTCACGCCCCAACATCGTGCAGCCCGCCTCCAGTGGTGTCGCGACAGGCGTGAATGGAGGGACGAATGGAGACGTGTCGTCTTCAGCGATGAGAGTCGCTTCTGCCTTGGTGCCAATGATGGTCGTATGCGTGTTTGGTGCCGTGCAGGTGAGCGCCACAATCAGGACTGCATACGACCGAGGCACACAGGGCCAACACCCGGCATCATGGTGTGGGGAGCGATCTCCTACACTGGCCGTACACCACTGGTGATCGTCGAGGGGACACTGAATAGTGCACGGTACATCCAAACCGTCATCGAACCCATCGTTCTACCATTCCTAGACCGGCAAGGGAACTTGCTGTTCCAACAGGACAATGCACGTCCGCATGTATCCCGTGCCACCCAACGTGCTCTAGAAGGTGTAAGTCAACTACCCTGGCCAGCAAGATCTCCGGATCTGTCCCCCATTGAGCATGTTTGGGACTGGATGAAGCGTCGTCTCACGCGGTCTGCACGTCCAGCACGAATGCTGGTCCAACTGAGGCGCCAGGTGGAAATGGCATGGCAAGCCGTTCCACAGGACTACATCCAGCATCTCTACGATCGTCTCCATGGGAGAATAGCAGCCTGCATTGCTGCGAAAGGTGGATATACACTGTACTAGTGCCGACATTGTGCATGCTCTGTTGCCTGTGTCTATGTGCCTGTGGTTCTGTCAGTGTGATCATGTGATGTATCTGACCCCAGGAATGTGTCAATAAAGTTTCCCCTTCCTGGGACAATGAATTCACGGTGTTCTTATTTCAATTTCCAGGAGTGTATCAAGAAGTTTATGTTCTCTAGAGGGTAAGAGACAGTGAGATTGCTCCTGTGATAGCTTAAGAGACAGTGAGATTACTCCTGTGATAGGTTAAGAGACAGTGAGATTACTCCTGTGATAGTTTAGCACAAAATTTTATAGATAGGTTGAAGAAATTGTTAAATACTAGTGTTTTTAAGTGTGGACTATGAGCAGAACCCATAGTGGTATACAATAAAAGTGCATCTCCATTTCCTCAAGACACGGCTCTTATGTGAGAATTGCGTGTCAAACTTGAACAGTGCGGGATATGTAGGTAAATACGCTGTGTGTATGATGTGCGCTGTTCGCGCGAGAAAACAAATGAACTGTGAAACGGAGCAACAGTCGATAATGTCACTGCTGTAAACAACTGAAGAAACTATCCTGTTGCGCGAGAGAAAATTATTATAATTTTTAGATTTTTCATTATGCCTTCTATACCAGGAGAATTAATTTAAGAATTTTAATTAACATTTTATGAATAGCAGTTTGTGTGTTTCATTTTATGGACATAATTGTTGAAATATATTTCCATAAATGTTCATGAGAGAATGAAGAAGATTCTGTGAGTGGATGATTTGTTAAATGAACATACGTCATCATTAATGATATTTATTTGCAGGTGGATCTATAAATCAATTAATTATAAGAATAATGAAAATCTTTCAGAAAATTTTTTGTGGAGTCAGTGTCATAAGCCTATGTTTAAATTTTTCATCAGGTGTAAACTTAAATTTTATCCATAATTTCGTAATTGAAAGCAAATCTCGGACAGATTCAGATCCACTTCTACAAGTGGATGAAGACTCATTACAAATAATGCAGCAAGAAACAGAGTCCAGCTCATCATTGTCGCCAACGAACAGTCTCGCTGTGCTAGGCACGAGCTGCGGCGTTGGAGCCGCGACTAGACGGCGTCTGCATAGTGTCACGTGACGAAGTGGCTCTGAACGCAAGTGGGTCGAGAGGCTGCTGCCGACCGTCCCATATTGCAGCCGCAGAGGGCGCTCCTATTCCAGAGTCACTGGAGCCGTGGCTGGGCGGGGTGCTCCATTGGTTCCTCCGGATGCCACACGACCGGTGTTGGCGTCTAACAGAAACTTACCATTCTGTTACCAACCTCAGAAAGCCTGTGCGGTGGTATCGATATGAGACGCCACAGGATCGTGTTGTAATGGCACTGGCCATAGTAGCCGATTAGGTACAGAAAGATATTCAATATGTAATCCATTAGAAAATTGCATGCAGTTCCTTTCTTAATTAAAAATATTTGGTGTCATACCTTTTAACATGTAGATTCGAAATATCAAAGTGGTAAGCTTCTATAAATAACTGTGGTTTGGTGAAAACTGATTTTCTCTTGCCGGCCGAAGTGGCCGTGTGATTCTGGCGCTGCAGTCTGGAACCGCGGGACCGCTACGGTCGCAGGTTCGAATCCTGCCTCGGGCATGGATGTGTGTGATGTCCTTAGGTTTAACTAGTTCTAAGTTCTAGGGGACTAATGACCTCAGAAGTTGAGTCCCATAGTGCTCAGAGCCATTTGAACCATTTTTTTGATTTTCTCTTCGAGTGGTCACTTTACAGCGGTCCCCCTTCCTACGCAATCCAATGTGTCGCCCTACAATGACGGTAACGGCTCTTAAGCAAAAAACTTTGACAACCACTGCTACAGTCTCTTCTCTCAAGAAATGTTAACGGAAATATCGGAAGCGAAAATTTTCGTGCCACCAAGAGCCGAATCAGTAGTGAGGATTCTTGTCGCAACCGTCGTATACAAAGAACTAGTCGTTCACAAAATAAGCGGTTCCACTTTCCCAAAGCTGTGACTCAACAGTATGAACATGGTCTGCCTGTAGCGTGCGTGATGGAAACTCAATCGTGCTATGGTGGATTCTAACTTTCTGCCGTAACAGCTTTTTACATGCCAAGGTCGGCTCGGTATTTGTGATACTGGCATAACGTTGGCCTCTTGTTTCCCAGATTCTGACCGCTCTTTGATCCGTTCATTGCTCGTTGTAGAGAGTCTTTGGCGGTACTTATAAGATGTTTTTCTGCGTCATCGCAAATTGCCCCTTTGGTCATACCGTCCCCAGTTTTGCTTCCTTTTATACCTGATTTACATTTGATATAACAAATTTTGATTTACGGATTATTTTTTTGGGCTCCCTTCACGACATTGAGTTTAGATGGATACTGGAAATGTTCTGCAGAGAGACCATTTTTACACCTTTCTCCATTTGGTCCTGTTTCTATTTATAAGCGATTTTATACTCCAACCTTAGATTTCACATCGAATACAAATAAAGGTTGTCGACCGGGTTGGCCGAGTGGTTCTAGGCGCTACAGTCTGGGACCGCGCGACCGCTACGGTCGCAGGTTCGAATCCTGCCCCGGGCATGGATGTGTGTGATGTCCTTAGGTTAGTTAGGTTTAAGTAATTCTAAGTTCTAGGGGACTGATGATCTCAGAAGTTAAGTCCCATTGTGCTCAGAGCCATTTGAACCATTTGAACAAATAAAGTTTTCCATCTCGTGAATTACCTACGGGGGCCTCAAAACTGATGCAAATCAATGTTAGTCACGTTTAATAAAAATTATTCCATTCTTATAAAGGTTTAATGTCGGGAAGCGACATTCATATGACTTGAGAAATCGTAGTCGGAGATGACAATAATCGATTCTCATCACGTCCGTTCTTATTTATGTTCGCAATTTGTTTGTTCGTTGTTCTTGTTCAGTGCCACAATTTTTCATTTATTTGATTTGTGTGACTAATTAACAGGACAGCTGAGTGCAACTAGTCTTGTTTACGGAAAGCGTCAGAACGTATTGAGGCCATCGATCAAGTTATTTGACTTGAGCTTTGGAGAAATCCAATGTCAAAGTAGTGTGTGCAGTATTTAAAGAAGGCAAACTGTATATTACAACGATTCAAATTATTATGCTTTGATTCGAACTTACTATGCTTAGAATACATAATCTGTGCTAAGGAAATTCGGAGCCATGTGTGTACGTACGTAAGTGGGTGCGTGCATGTAAAGTGTTTGAAGTATTGGAAAAGTGCCTAAGATAACATAGTCATTTATCAAAGAAATGTAACCATAATCCAAAGAAAGTATTATGTGATGTTCATTATCGTTCCGAGTTTGTTTGTAATGTAATGATTACGAAACGACGATGATTCATGACTGCTTTATCATTCTCTCTCTCTCTCTCTCTCTCTCTCTCCCCTCCTCCTACTCCTCCTCCTCCTCCCCCCCCCCCCCTCATTCTCTCCCCTTCACGCTTCGATGTGATACATGTAATTGTCCTATAAGTAATATCACCACAAAAATAACCTAGTTTTTCGTTCAAGTCATCTGATCACCACGAGTTACCTTTCAAATTGAAGCAATTCTTAACGAATAGTTTTAGCCGTAGTTACTGTACTAGCTGACGCTTTGTGTGGAAGTGCGCACGATCGATCGGCATTCTCAACCAATCGTAGTTTTAGTATTTGCCAGTCAGCACCTGTTTCATTTATCAGAAGCTCCCGACGTCCGTTGTTTATATAGCCGACACTGTATCACCTCCCTTTCTCTCTTCGCTCCGTTTCTTTCACTGATCTTTCCTCTTCTTTCTTCCTTCTTCGTACCGCGGCTATATCTCAGGGTTTTCAATGCCGAAATGTAGTGAGAAGAGGGCACATGTGTGTGGTGGTTCACGATATCGTAGTGCTGTGAGGGAGCGTCACACGTGCCTCTGGTTTGAAAATACTGATGACTGAAGTACGAACATTTCTCAAAAGGAAAACAGGTACGTGCTCTCTTTTCTTTTAAAACTAAAAATAGTAGCGTAGCTGGTACTATCTATCGTTCTACTAAACTGAATGAGCGCGACACCACTGATGAAGTTTCAACCTCGAAAGAAGTGTATTAATGCCAATTAGATGAAATAAAGAAAAACTCATCCAATTCAGAAGTCACTCACAGTTAGAGTAATTAGTTTCTGATTTGTGTGTAATGGTCATTAATACTTAAAAGGTCGTTACAATAATTCTATCACTGTCCGTTTATGAGTTGCTAAGCAAGGTATCAACAAACTGACTACGCAATGATTAATATTTGTCGTATCCCGACAGTAAATCGCTTCTTGCTTGCTTTAAGGATCAAGACGATTACTATGCCGCTCATATAAGTCTTTGATAGTTATTATCAAGCTAATGTCCGTAAATTGCGGTTAATGTTACTGAATCACACACGCGACGATAATGTTCGATATCCAGCCGCGTGTCTTAAACTTTGCGCCGATATTTGAGAATTCGCGCGCGATTTGTTTCCACCAAAGTCGGGCCGTGGTTCCCTAGAGTAATTTTTCAACCAACCGCGGGTTCGAAATTAACAATTCTATGCCCATTCATGAAAATTACAGCAGATCAGCACTCGACGACTACTTGATCGCGCACTCGAGCAACACAGAAGTTTTTTCTTACAAAGAGAGAACATACCATGCGTAATTCAACAGGTGATTTGGAATGTCAAAACTTATTTATAACTGTCTCATTAAAACTAATTACCTATTACATGTTGTACACAATTAAGTTCTTTACTCTGTAAATAATAAATAAAATTTAGAAATGAATTACATGTATAAAAAATATCTCGATATGACGTCATGGGTCACTACTGGTTTCGACTCCCCTACACTCACGTGACGCAAAGTAGATCCGACTATATAGGACATACTCATGTAATGTTACAACTGTATAGATTTCTTTGCAAATTTCGACGCGGTCTTAAAGCAACCTCACAGAGCAGATGCTATTCAGCTACTTTTGGCTTAGACCGAATTCAAACCAATAGTCTAGAAAAGTATAACGCATCCGGAGAGTCAACTATCAGAATATGTCCTATTCCTAAAGAGACAAAATTCTATTAAATAACAATATCAGTTTTTATCAATTGAAACAATATAACTTCTCCTCCCAGAGTATTACACGAAAGCTGTTTTTGTATGTCCCTCATGTTGTTGTTGTGGTCTTCAGTCCTGAGACTGGTTTGATGCAGCTCTCCATGCTAATCTATCCTGTGCAAGCTTCTTCATCTCCCAGTACCTACTGCAACTTACATCCTTCTGAATCTGTTTAGTGTATTCATCTCTTGGTCTCCCTCTACGATTTTTACCCTCCACGCTGCCCTCCAATACTAAATTGGTGATCCCTTGATGCCACAGAACATGTCCTACCAACCGATCCCTTCTTCTGGTCAAGTTGTGCCACAAACTTCTCTTCTCCCCAATCCTATTCAATACTTCCTCATTAGTTATGTGATCTACCAATCTAATCTTCAGCATTCTTCTGTAGCACCACATTTCGAAAGCTTCTATTCTCTTCTTGTCCAAACTATTTATCGACCACGTTTCACTTCCATACATGGCTACACTCCATACAAATACTTTCAGAAATGACTTCCTGACACTTAAATCTATACTCGATGTTAACAAATTTCTCTTCTTCAGAAACGCTTTCCTTGGCATTGCCAGTCTACATTTTATATCCTCTCTACTTGGACCATCATCAGTTATTTTGCTCCCCAAATAGCAAAACTCCTTTACTACTTTAAGTGTCCCATTTCCTAATCTAATTCCCTCAGCATCACCCGACTTAATTCGACTACATTCCATTATCCTCGTTTTGCATTTGTTGATGTTCATCTTATATCCTCCTTTCAAGACACTGTCCATTCCATTCAACTGCTCTTCCAAGTCCTTTGCTGTCTCTGACAGAATTATAATGTCATCGGCGAACCTCAAAGTTTTTATTTCTTCTCCATGGATTTTAATACTTACTCCGAATTTTTCTTTTGTTTCCTTTACTTCTTGCTCAATATACAGATTGAATAACATCGGGGAGAGGCTACAACCCTGTCTTACTCCCTTCCCAACCACTGCTTCCCTTTCGTGTCCCTCGACTCTTATAACTGCCATCTGGTTTCTGTACAAATTGTAAATAGCCTTTCGCTCCCTGTATATTACCCCTGCCACCTTTAGAATTTGGAAGAGAGTATTCCAGTCAACATTGTCAAAAGCTTTCTCTAAGTCTACAAATGCTATAAACGTAGGTTTGCCTTTCCTTAATCTTTCTTCTAAGATAAGTCGTAAGGTCAGTATTGCTTCACGTGTTCCAATATTTCTACGGAATCCACACTGATCTTCCTCAAGGTTGGCTTCTACTAGTTTTTCCATTCGTCTGTAAAGAATTTGTGTTAGTATTTTGCAGCTGTGGCTTATTAAACTGATTGTTCGGTAATTTTCACATCTGTCAACACCTGCTTTCTTTGGGATTGGAATTATTATATTCTTCTTGAAGTCTGAGGGTATTTCGCCTGTCTCATACATCTTGCTCACCAGATGGTAGAGTTTTGTCAGGACTGGCTCTCCCAAGGCCGTCAGTAGTTCCAATGGAATGTTGTCTACTCCGGGGGCCTTGTTCCGACTCAGGTCTTTCAGTGCTCTCTCAAACTCTTCACGCAGTATCATATCTCCCATTTCATCTTCATCTACATCCTCTTCCATTTCCATAATATTGTCCTCAAGTACATCGCCCTTGTTTAACCCTCTATATACTCCTTCCACCTTTCTGCTTTCCCTTATTTGCTTAGAACTGGGTTTCCATCTGAGCTCTTGATGTTCATACAAGTGGTTCTCTTATCTCCAAAGGTCACTTTAATTTTCCTGTAGGCAGTATCTATCTTACCCCTAGTGAGATAAGCCTCTACATCCTTACATTTGTCCTCTAGCCATCCCTGCTTAGCCATTTTGCACTTCCTGTCGATCTCATTTTTGAGACGTTTGTGTTCCTTTTTGCCTGCTTAATTTACTGCATTTTTATATTTTCTCCTTTCATCAATTAAATTCAATATTTCTTCTGTTACCCAAGGATTTCTACTAGCCCTCATCTTTTTACCTACTTGATCCTCTGCGGCCTTCACAACTTCATCCCTCAAAGCTACCAATTCTTCTTCTACTGTATTTCTTTCCCCCAAATGGTTCAAGTGGCTCTGAGCACTATGGGACTCAACTACTGAGGTCATCAGTCCCCTAGAACTTAGAACTACTTAAACCTAACTAACCTAAGGTCATCACACACATCCATGCCCGAGGCAGGATTCGAACCTGCGACCGTAGCGGCCGCGCGGTTCTAGACTGTAGCGCCTAGAGACGCTCGGCCACTTCGGCCGGCTCTTTCCCCCACTCCTGTCAATTGTTCCCTTATGCTCTCCCTGAAACTCTGTACAACCTCTGGTTCTTTCAGTTTATCCAGGTCCCATCTCCTTAAATTCCCACCTTTTTGCAGTTTTAATCTACAGGTCATAACCAATAGATTGTGGTCAGAGTCCACATCTGCCCCTGGAAATGTCTTACAATTTAATACCTGGTTCCTAAATCTCTGTCTTACCATTATATAATCTATCTGCTACCTTTTAGTATCTCCAGGTTTCTTCCATGTATACAACCTTCTTTCAAGATTCTTAAACCAAGTGTTAGCTATGATTATGTTGTGCTCTGTGCAAAATTCTACCAGGCGGCTTCCTCTTTGATTTCTTAGCCCCAATCCATATTCACCTACTACGTTTCCTTCTCTCCCGTCTAATGACCTCAGCAGTTGAGTCCCATAGTGCTCAGAGCCATTTGAACCTACTCTCCCTTTTCCTACTACTGAATTCCAGTCACCCATGACTATTAAATTTTCGTCTCCCTTCACTACCTGAATAATTTCTTTTATCTCATCATACATTTCATCAATTTCTTCATCATCTGCAGGGATAGTTGGCATATAAACTCGTACTACTGTAGTAGGCATGGGCTTCGTGTCTATCTTGGCCACAATAATGAGTTCACTATGCTGTAGGCAGTAGCTTACCCGCACTCCTATTTTTTCATTCATTATTAAACCTACTCCTGCATTACCCCTATTTGATTTTGTGTTGATAACCCTGTAGTCATCTGACCAGAAGTCTCGTTCCTCCTGCCACCGAACTTCACTAATTCCCACTATATCTAACTTTAACCTATCCATTTCCCTTTTTAAATTTTCTAACCTACTTGCCCGATTAAGGGATCTGATATTCCACGCTCCGATGCTCATGTAAGGTACTTATTAGGTAGGGGTAAGTTATAGACTCTGTGTGTGAAAGTGTGTGTGTGTGTGTGTGTGTGTGTGTGTGAGAGAGAGAGAGAGAGAGAGAGAGAGAGAGAGAGAGAGAGAGCGAGAGAGCAGAAGGTAAATTTACATTACGTTATTCTTATTCCTTGGATGCAGCGGATAGTGGTCTGTAGGAGGTGAGAAGTCAAGGATGAACATTAAATTTAATTTAAGTGTAATACGAAAAACTGACTGCATATTTCCAAGTGTCGCCTACTACACTTATGCAGAGCAACGAGTGGCATATTTAACTTATTCTGTGTTTTATTACTAGTTTAACTCTTAACTTCCGTGCGTGTTTTCTATTTAAGAGGTGTAATCCCGCGTTTTGTAACTTTAAAGTGTACATTTTGGCAGTATGTAGCCCAGTGGTAGCTGACTTATTTGTTTTGAAGAGCCAAAATCGTTCGTTTAAGTCCAGTCAGCTCCAAGCGATCACCTGCTACGCACCTGCAGAGCAGCAAGTCACTTATTTAGCTCTTTCTATGATTTGTTAGTAATCCCGGAATGGACAGGATGTGTTCATGATGTGTGGGAACGCAGGAGGAGCTGACCGCAGTTCGTGAACAGCTGAAGACGTTTCTGGCAACGGTCAGCGATCTTCCGGCTACTGCATCGGTGTGTAGCAGAGGAGAAGCATCTGTGCATCGCATGGGACACCTCAGGTGCCGCAGGTTTCGACCACGGGCTCTGCTGCCAGGCACCAACCGGTGGCCCCCAACGGGGTAGCCACAGTTACGGCAGAGTGAGTGGAGAATGGTAAGGCGTTCGGTTCGGTTGAGGCAGAAGGCCAGGGTGGAGGTTAGCCGTCTGGCCTCGCCCATTCACTACGTTAGAGGGCAGGTGGCCGCTCCTCCGGCAGAGTCCGAGCAGCCACACGGGGTAGGGTTTCGCTAGTTATCGGGAGATCTAATGTTTGGCGCGTTCGCGGCCAGAAAGGAGGCCGCTGTGCGCTCGGCGTGTCTGCTGCGAAGCCTCATTCGTGATGCGGAAGAGGCCTTGCCTGTGGCTATCGAACGTGAAGGATGCAGTCCTCCGCAAGTTGTGGCTCACACAGAAACCAATGACGCCTGTTGCTTGGGTTTCGAGGCCGTCCTCAGTTCATACGGGCACTTGTCGGAAAAGGTGAAGGCTGATGAATTCAGGCAGAGCTTCAAATTTGCAGCATTGTTCCCAGAGTTGATCAGGGTCTTTTGGTTTAGAGCCAAGTGAAGGGTCAAATCCGAAGATTTCATCGACTTTATAGTTGTCCTGGCGGAAGATTTCTGGACCAGCATTATCTCGTGGAAAGTTGTAGGACTCCTGTCGACAGGTCGCGAAGCACAACGCAGTACTTGTGGAGTGCACAAGGATTTTTTTAGGTTCGGCGTAGGTCGAGATACACTGATGAATACTCGGCAGTCATCACGCAAACAGCTAAATCGGATTGAATTCATAGTGAAGACATTTAGATTTTCAAAATTTTATTAGTAAAATATCAAAATATTCGTAACGAAGTTTCCCAATATACTGCCCTCCAGAAAATTTGTGGCGGTCATATTACATTTCCTCGGGATCGAGAGCTGGCGAAGTAGAAATATCTAAAATATTTGGCGAATCATGGAACGTACACCGTAAAGATAGACTGGACGCCGCAGGAGAGTGTTCATTCCAGTTAACAAAAATATTGTCTCTAATGAGGTCGACTTTGAGCGTGACGATGAAGTTTTCTTGTGCGTATAAAAGGTCTAAGTGAAATCAAGCGGTGGATGTTTTTATCGACCACTCAATTCCGCCGTAACACTTATAGAATCGTTCAAAGAAAATCTATGCTGAGTAGTGCAGAAATACCCAGATCATGTCATATTACTTGGAGGAGACTTAAATCTGCAGAGGGTAGGCTGAGACGTCTATGGATTCATTGCAGGGGGTACAGATAGTCTTGACAGGTTTTCACTTCTGGCAAGTGTATGGAGCAGCTAGTTCAACTACGCACATGCAATGGAAATGTTTTACACCTTTTAGCTGGAAACAAGCCTGACTTTATCGACAGTGTCAGTATAGAGGCTGGGATTTAGTGATCATGATGTTATCACGTTGACGATGGTTACTAAAGCTAATGAATAACTCAAGAAGGTTAGGAGAGTGTTTTTGCTAGAAAGAACAGGTAAGCAGTTGCTAGCATCGCACTTAAACAACGTATAGACATCGCTTAGTTTCAACATTATGTAAGTAAAAGAATTAGGATCAAAGTTTAAACGGATTGTAAAGTGCGCTCTGGAAAAGTATGTGCTAAGTTAATTGAGGACAAAAAAGCCTCATCATGGTTTAATAACTAAATTCGGAAATGCTGAGAAAGCAAACAAACTTGCACTCTCGTTTGCAAATAGAGCTCGACAATGACGACAACCAAAAGTAAGTAGATATTCGTGTCTGTGCAAAAAGATCGATGCGCAAAGCATACGAGTACCACCGTCATACCTTAACGAAATTAGTAGCTGAGAACCCGAGAGAATTCTCGTCATACGTAAAATTACTTAGCAGGTCGAAGGCTTTTGTCCAGTCACTCCTTGATCAGTCTGGTGTGGAAACAGAAGACAGCAAAAGGAAAGATGAAGGTCTGAATTTTTCGCACTTAAGTAATTTTTCTCGCAGGAGGATCGTACAAACGTACTGCCGTTGGACGACGTAGTAATAGGCACCCATGGCGTAGAGAAGCAACTGAAATAGTGAGTCGCTAGATTCGGATGGAAATCCAATTCAGTTTCAAAAATAGTACTCTACAGCATTAGTCTCTTACTTAGCTTTCACTTATTGTGAACTTCTCTTCAAGCGCGAAGTTCCCAGCGACTAGAAAAAAGAGCAAGTGCTTCCTGTATTTAAGAAGAGTAAAAGAACGCGCCCGCAAAATTACGGACGAATGTCCTTAACATCGGTTTGCTGCAGAATTCTTGAACATATTCCCAGATCGAATACAATAAAGTTCCTTGAGATGGAAAAGCTCCCGTCCACAAATCACAGCTTTAGAAAGCATCGTTCGTGCGAATCTCAGAGGGCTATTTTCTCACATGATACACTGCGAACTATGAATGGGGGACAACAGGCAGTTTCCAAATTTGTAAATTTCCGAATAGCATTTGAAACAATGCCCCACTGCGGGTTGTTAATAAAGGTATAAGCATGCGGAATTGGTTCTCAGATATGTGAGTGGCTTGAGGACTTCTTAAATAATAGAACCCAGTATATTGTCCTTGACGGCGAGTGTTCATGAGGAGTGTCTCGGTGAAGTGTGATAGGACCGCTGGTATTTTCCATACACATAAATAACCTGACGGACAGGATGAGCAGCAATATGCGAAAAAAAAATGGTTCAAATGGCTCTGAGCACTATGGGACTTAACATCTGAGGTCATCAGTCCCCTAGAAATTGGCTCAAATGGCTCTGAGCACTATGCGACTTAACTTCTGAGGTCATCAGTCGCCTAGCTCTGAGCACTATGCGACTTAACTTCTGAGGTCATCAGTCGCCTAGAACTTAGGACTAATTAAATATAACTAATGTAAGGACATCACACACATCCATGCCCGAAGCAGGATTCGAGCCTGCGACCGTAGCGGTCGCGCGGTTCCAGACTGAAGCGCCTAGAACCGCACGTCCACTCCGGCCGGCCCCTAGAACTTAGAACTACTTAAACGTAACTAACTTAAGGACATCACACACATCCATGCCCGAAGCAGGATTCGAACCTGCGACCGTAGCGGTCGCGCGGTTCCAGACTGAAGCGCCTAGAACCGCACGTCCACTCCGGCCGGCCCCTAGAACTTAGAACTACTTAAACGTAACTAACTTAAGGACATCACACACATCCATGCCCGAAGCAGGATTCGAACCTGTGACCGTAGCGGTTGCACGGTTCCAGACTGAAGCGCCTAGAACCGCTCGGCCACACCGGCCGGCAACAATATGCAACCATTTGCTGATGATGCTGTGGTGTAAGTGAAGATATCATCGCTGAGTGACTGTAGGATGCGGCTGGTCCCGGCGGAGGTTCGATTCCTCCCTCGGGCATGGGTGTGTGTGTTTGTCCTTAGGATAATTTAGGTTCAGTAGTGTGTAAGCTTAGGGACTGATGACCTTAGCAGTTAAGTCCCATAAGATTTCACACACACTTGAACATTTTTTTGGCTGTAGGAGGATATAAGACAACTTAGAAGAGTTTCTTATTGGTGTGATGAATGGCAGTAAGATCTAAATTTAGAAAAATGTAGTAGAAGAAACAATGCTGTGATGTTCGAATACAGCATTAGCAGCGTGGTGCTTAACACAGGCGTAGCGTTGCAAAGTGATATGACATGGGACAGGCATGCAAGGATTATAATGGGGAAGACGAATGGTCGACTTCGGTTTACTGGGAGGATTTTAGGAAAGTGTGGTTCATCTGTAAAGGTGACCGCATATAGGACACTAGTGCGACCGACTGTTGAGTACTGCTGGAATGTTTGGGATCCGTGCTAGGTCGGATTGGAGGAAGACATCGATCCAATCCACAGGTGGGCTGCTAGATTTGTTATCAGCAATATTACAAAGATGCTTCGGGAGCTCAAATGGGAATCCGTGGAGGGAGGGAGAGGTTCTTTTCGAAAAACCCTGTTGAGAAAATTTCGAGAACTGGAATTTGAAGCTGACTGTAGAACGGCCCTACAGCCACAACGTACATTTCGCGTAAGGATCACCAGTATAAGTTAGGGTTCGTATAGAGGCATATAGACAGTTTTTCTTCCCGTTCTATTTGCGTGTGGATCTGGAAGGAAAATGATTAGTAGTCGTACAACGTACTCTCTGCCACGCACCGTACGGTGGCTTGCAGAATATGTACGTGGATATAGGTAGTACTAATTATAATTATAAAATAAGTCAAATGTTGAAAAGAGTCCTTGCAGTTACGTAATCAAAATAGTTATTCAACAGGAAGTTTTTTAATTGAGTCTTAAATACCACAACATCCCCTACAATTACATGACATTTAGTTTGCTTTGGCACATTGTTGAATACATGTGTAACTATGTATCAGATGTTTTTCAATATTAGCGTTAACACCTAGAAGTGACCGAACAGTTTGTTCTGGGTACTAGTGTTATGTTCACGATTTTTACCACTGACATTAAAGAAAGTATATATTGCGTAGTAATTGTATAATTGGAGACTTAACACCAAGTAGAATTCTTAGAACACGCTTCCGTAGTTTGTAAGTTTCTCTTTCCCAGACAATGATTCCATAACTCATTAACTGATGGAAATATACACAATAAACTACTTTATTCATTTATATATCACAAGTGGCAGTAATAATATGTCCTTAAAACGTACTGATCTAAGGCGCTTATTATTTCGAGATAGGAGGCTATATATTTAATGTTATGATCTATATGTCGTCCTGAAAACTTAAAAGTATCTACGTCTTATATTTAATTTTTGAGAGCCCTATTTTTTGTAGCTTGTGGAGTCCTGTGAGAAGTTCTGAATAATATGTTACTGCGGCTTTTTCAACATTCAGTAATAATCCCTGAAAGATTTGTTATTTTCCAATAGTGGAAAAAATTTATTATTCTAGTACGTCCGTCATCTGCAACAAGGACAAAATTTGCACCTTTGAATTGGCAAAGAAAGGTTGATTCATGTATACCAGAATCAATAGAAGACCCAAAACAGAACCTTGTGACACACCACGTCTGCTTGCTTAAATTTTGATTGCCTATTGTTATCTGAGTGCAAGGGACCTCATACGCTTTGTTTTATATCATCCGACTGCATAAAAATCATGAGCCTCCTGTGTCTACTATTACCCAATATTTTTGCATATAGATATCTTGGTTCACACAATCAAAAAAATTACGGAAGAACTACCGAGGACCAGCACTCCTGAAAGGAAGGATATTGCGGAGACATGGCTTAGTCACAGTCTGGGGGATGTTTCCGGAATGAAATTTTCACTCTGCAGCGGAGTGTGCGCTGATATGAAACTTTCTGGCAGATTAACACTGACCTTCTTCTAGAAGTGTTAGTTCTGAAAGGTTCGCAGAAGATCTTCTGTAAAATTTGGAAGGTAGGATACGAGGTACTGCCAGAATTGAAGCTGTGGGGACGAGGTTGTGAGTCGTACTTGGGTAGATCAGTTGGTAGAGCACTTGCCCGCGAAAGGCAAAGGTCCCGAGTTCGAGTCTCGGTCCGGCACACAGTTTTAATGAGCCAGAAAGTTTCATACCAGCGCACACTCCGCTGCAGATTGAAAATCTCATTCTGGCAACATAAACATCATTTCAACTCTTTTTATCGTTCATGAAAACCACACATTGCATGTTGTATCACCACACAGCGAGACCTTCAGAGGTGATGGTCCAGACTGCTGTACATACTGGTGCCTCTAAAACCCCGTAGCACATTCAGTTGCACTGATGCATGCCTGTATTCTTCGTGGCATACTATCCACAAGGCACTGTTGGTCCAGGTTGTCCCATCACTCAGCGGCGATTTGGCGTACATCACTCAGAGTGGCTGGAGGGTCACGTCGTCCATAAACAGCCCTTTTCAATGTAGCCCAGCCATGTTCGATAGGTTTCATATCTGGATAACATGCTGGCCACTCTAGTCGAGCGAGCCGCGCGGGATTAGCCGAGCGGTCTGGGGCGCTGCAGTCATGGACTGTGCGGCTGGTCCCGGCGTAGGTTCGAGTCCTCCCTCGGGCATGAGTGTGTGTGTTTGACCTTAGGATAATTTAAGTTAAGTAGTGTGTAAGCTTAGGGACTGATGACCTTAGCCGTCAAGTCCCATAAGATTTCACACACATTCTAGTCGAGCGATGTCCTTATCCTGAAGGCAGTCATTCACAAGATGTGCACGATGGGGGCGCGAATTGTCATCCATGAAGACGAATGCCTCGTCAATATGCTGCCAATATGGTTGGACTGTCGGTCGGGAATGGCATTCACGTATCGTACAGCCGTTACGGCTCCTTCCATGACCAACAGTGGCGTACGTCGGCCCCACATAGTGCCACCCCAAAACAGCAAGGAAACTCCACCTTGCTGCACTCGCTGTACAGTGTGTCTAAGGCGTTCAGCCTGACCGGGTTGCCTCCAAACACGTCTCCGACTATTGTCTGGTTGAAGGCATACGCGACACTCATCGGTGAAGAGAACGTGATGTCAATCCAAAGCGGTCCATTCGGCATGCTGTTGGGCCCATCTGTACCGCGCTACATGGTGTCACGGTGGCAAAGATGAACCTCGCCATGGACGTCGGGTGTGAGGTAGCCCATCACGCAGCCTGTTGCGCACAGTTTGCGTCGTAACACGACGTCCTGTGGCTGCACGAAAGGCTTTACTCAACATTGTGGCGTTGCTGTCAGGGTTCCTCCTAGCAATAATCCGTAGGTACCGGTCACCCGCTGCAGTAGTAGCCCATGGGCGGCCTGAACGAGGCATGTCATCGACAGTTCCTATCTCTCTGTGTCTCCTCCATGTCCGAACAACATCGCTTTGGTTCACTCCGAGACACCTGGACACTTCCCTTGTTGAGAGCCCTTCCTGGCGCAAGATAACAATGCGGACGCGATCGAACCGCGGTATTGACCGTCTAGGCATGGTTAAACTATAGATAACACGAGCCGTGTACCTCCTTTCTGGTGGAATGATTGGAGCTGATCGGCTGTCGGAACCCCTCCGTCTAATAGGCGCAGCTCATGGATGATTGTTTACATATTTGGGTGGGTTTAGTGACATATCTGAACAGTCAAAGCGATGTGTCTGTGACTAGTATCCATAGTCAAGGTCTATCTTCAGGAGTTCTGGAAACCGGAGTGATGCAAATCTTTTTTTGATGTGTATGTATCACTAAAGGTACCTGCAAAATTATGTAATTTTACGTCACACTGTTTAGGAGATATGACACGATATGCACTGAGCTGCTTGTAAACGAAACTACAGGGCAAAATTCGCTACAGATATATGTGAAATATGTGTTAAATGTATGTGAGATGTTCGTACTCTGGCAAAGCCGCGGGTAAAAAGCTCCAGCTAAACACCTAGATCGATTTTAACCCAAGTTGGTACACATATTACTTACTAGCAGGAATACTGCAGGGGTAAGAACCAGCATCCTGCTATTGGGATGGAGGTCGTAACTTGGAGAGAGAAGGTGGGGAGCAGGAGATGGGAAGAGAGGAGGTAGGAGGAGATAAACACAGATAAGACAGAGGAGGAGGTGGACAGATAGATGGAGAAGAGGAAATGGACGGAGAAAGGGAAGAAGATATGATGGACGGAGAGCGATAGAGGAGGGAATGGACAGAAACAAGGGGAGGAAGAGATGGACAAGAACAGGAGGAGAAGGAGTTCAACTTAGAAGAGGTGAGGAGATGTACATGAAGGGGTGAAGCGCACATAGAGGGGGGGGGGGATGAGGCGATGGACAGAGGAAAGGTGCGAAAGAAATGGGCAGAGAGGGGAGAGCAGGACATCGACAGAGATAGGGGGAGCAGGAGATGTAGTAACAGAAATTTGGAATAACATACCCGGGCGATACCGGGCACTCACTAGCAATTTATATAATTCGTTAAAAGTGCACCGGAAGTAAGATAATTTTTTTCATTACATTGTGAGCCGTGGTAAAAATGGTTGTTTTGAAGAGCGCGCCGCAGCGCGTAGTGTGAAGCAGTCGGCCTCCGTTTCTGGCGGTGGCGCCGCTGTGGCAATCGCAGCTTTGATGTCTCCCTCTGGTGGGAAAGGGGAAAGGCTGCCTGTTCACGTGCATTTAAGGGGGGCTATGAGCTCACCAGTCGGTCAGTCTGCGTCAGTCCCTCGTCCCCAGCTTGCTAGTCTGTCTCTCTTCCGCATTTGTTAGGCAGTTAGTGTCTGTCTGTCGTTCGGAGTGCTAGTATGTCTGTCGTTCGGATCAACCTTTAAAGCGGGCAAAATGAGTCTTTCCACTCCGCCAGTAAGAGAACTCAGCGAGTGGTCGCCCGGTCGGGGCTTAGTTCCTGCATCTGAGTCCGTGCGTTAGGCCACCAGTATGCTCGAGTTTGCTCAGGCAATGGTCATTGGCGGTTGGGTCGTTCAGTTGGTCGGTCGCGCTCTGAGACACAGGATGACTTGTCCCCCTTCAGCGTCGGCGCATGTGAGGTCGCCACCTGAGTCCAGTGGGCCGCGGCATATAGCGAGGGGTAGTGACTTCGTGGTCGACACGAGAGCAACAGGAGTCAATCCACGACATGAGTCTGGCCGGTGCGAGCTGCGACGCCGTGAGACGGGAGATCGGCGCGCCTTCCTGCGTCCGTTGAAGCGGCTGGCAGCGAACGGTTCGGGAGAGCGATTTGGGAGTGCTGCGCCAGGTCTTCTCGAGAAATCGCAGTTTATTAGAAGGCAAGTGATTGGTGATATGTTGTTTGATGTACTCTTGTTAAATTCTACGTGTTGTCTTGGTGAGGTCACCAGTCATTTTGCTTTGGGGTCGTCCCGCCATTCTTCTCTGTTTGCCCACCCGCGGGAAGGTGGTTGTGTATAAATGGGTTGGTCCGTTTTTCCCTTGTGGAGTAGGGGCGGGATAGAGCAACCTGCAGTTCGAGTTGTTTGGTACTCTCCTTATCAATCTACCGTTCGTTAGTAGCTGCCTCTGTCATGTTTGTCGGATTTTGTGTGTTAACGAATTTATTGCTTGAAGTGTAACGGGCTAATACCTGAAATATGTTTTGATCTTTGGAAACTTTGATATTATTGCCTATGATCTTGAGAGGCTGTATCTGTATACTGTAGGGCATCTTAACTACTGTTTGGCCAACCTTGTAGAATTTTATATAAGATTGCATGTCATGGGATTTTATTTAAATTATCATTTTAGTATATAAAGTTGCCACCCTTTCACCGTAAGGCTTTTCTTAGAAGTTAAAATCAAGTTGCTCCCTCGGTGGCAAGGTTAATATTTTAATTGTTAGTGTTTTGTACCATTTCCACCCCTCCTACGGGGGGACATAGTTTTTGTGCTTGTGTAAATTGTTAAAACTCTTAAAAGTTATCTGGTGTGTTGCAGATTTGCACCAGTGTAGTCTCTCAGAGGCTGTTGTGAGCTGTCGTAACTACGGCCGTGTCAAAAGGGAGCGGCAAGGTTCTCTGTCCGATAGCTCATACAGTCAAAACTTGTTTCTTTCTGCCTCTAAATAAATTGTAACTTTGATATTTAGAGGGTGCTTTCTGATTATAATTTTAAATCTGTTTCTTTTAAAAAAATGTTTTTAGGCACTATTAAAGTGAATAAAATCCCCATTTGTTAAAAGGAATTTGGTTATGATTTCATCAGTTATTCCCTGGCCACTACTTCCATGCTTGCATAGTGTGATTAAATGTGTTAATGTTCTTGATGAATCGGTTGTAAATAAAATAAATTCTTAAGGATATTCTTTGAAAATAAATCACGGTTCACACTGATATTGTGAAGGTTTTTCTTTCTCCACTGCTGTGTTATTTTTTGTAATTACTTTTGTTGGTACATATGCCATGTCCAACAATACATTTTTCTTTGCTGTTCTCTGGTACGCCCTCGGTACAGTATGTTATTTTTTTAGCTACACAAAACGTTAACCGTGCCGAGTGGTAGTAGATTGCAGTCCTTTCTCTCCCAAGTCCCTTCATCTTAGGTCACAGCAGCACTTTGTCATCTAAGGGAAATAAGTAATTTTGTAAAATTACAAGTCCGTTTTTCTTTTTCTAAAACATTTCGTTAGTAAATGACGGTATCACGAGGTCTGTGACTATTGATAAACATAAATAAAACAGCTTTTTGTGTCAGTCAATAAACTGATTTTTTTCACGCAGTTTATTTACAAACAGCAATAGCTAAACCCCATGTTGTGTTTGTTGATAACCGAAATCGTTATAATAAGGTCTGCAGCCGCGAGCGGTTTAGGAAGGCTTTTTTTTATTGAGGATTTCATGGGAGCGGCTTCTCTCCAAGCGGCGGCGACCGACCGCGAATAAATTTTCCGCCACGGAGAACCCACATGGTTAAACTCGTGCGGCAGTTAAGCGCCGGTGGCGCTTGCTGGGCTAGCCCATTTATCCGATGTGGCGTGCAAACACAGTGATGATATAACATCGTTATAATGCAATCAAAGAGAGATTCACAATACCAACACTGGCGTTAAAGCTTAAATGGTGTGTAGTGACGGCAGAGCTAATAACGGGTGTTTACAATCAACCCTCTACTGCATGATTTTTTTTGTAGGAAGCCAATTTCAGTGAAAAAATATCTGAAAAAATATCTGGGGTTAGAATCGCACACACAAAATGCAAAGTAAAATATTTCACATAGGAATTATGATGTACTTTTTATTTCTTTAATATTTTAAGAATGTTGCTATACGGAAAAAACAGAAAATACTGGCAAAAAAAAAACAGAAAATACATAGAAAGTCCGTGCTGTCATCAAGTATCATTTCATATATAGCAAAAATCTAACAACATGTGATCTAAGTGGTAGGAATAATCCACTGTTTCAATTGCTTTCTCGCGTGTTTACGTATACTCGAACTTCAGCAAAGATTACCGATTTTTAAGCGATTCTGTCAATATAATGGAGCTAAACACAGGCCAGCCAGACTGTTTGTGTTACCAGATGGCAACATTAAGCTTGCAAGAGTGGTTCCCTTAACATTATACGTACATATACGGTTTGTTGCCAAATGCCAACGTAATGTTATAGTGTGTTAAAGTGCCAGTTGTGTGTTGCAGCGAAATGCGGTTGGCATCCCTGCACATAGCTGTG